>NC_054830.1:80696974-81009517 GCF_018345385.1 Vulpes lagopus
ACCTTATAGACCTCAGAGAAGAAGCCGGCCCCGATCTTTTCGGCGCAGTGGAAATCGTCCACGCGCGCCAGGCTGGACACGGCGCTGCGGAGAGCCCGGTAGGAGGAGGGGCGGCCCCGGCCAGGGCCTCCACCCGTGCCCCCCGGCCCCGGGGGCCCCTCCCCCGGCGCCTCTCCGGGCCCTGGCCCAGGGCCCCGCAGTGGGGGCCGTTCCCCGGCCATGGCCGGGCCCCCAGCCCGGGCCTGCCTCACATGGCAGGGTCCCCGGGGCCCGGGCAGGCCGCGCTTGCCATGGGCGTGCGCCCAGCCCGATCCGGGACGCCGGGGCTCCCGCTCCCGCCCTGGAGAATGGAAGATCCGCGGAAGATCTTGGGCCCGCCCCCGCCGCGCCGGCTTGCAGGGCCCGGGTGGACGCCGCTCCGCTTCGCTCTGCGTAGGGCCTGGGCCTGGGCCTGGGCCGGGCGGTGGCGGCGGCTCTCCTGGGCGCCGGCGGGCAGGCGGGCGGCGGGCGGGCTCCCCGCAGGCGGAGGCGGGCGGGCGGGCGGGCGGCCGCTGCTCCGCTTCGCCGCTGGGGCTCAGGCTCCGCGGCCTGCCGGGGGCGGGGCTGAGCCGGGCCTCCGCTTAACTCCTTCCAGCCCGGCCCCCGGGCAGCGGCCACGCCCCCTCAGGTAGGCACCCCGCAAGCGGTGACCGCGACACCCTAGGCGAGTGGGTCTGGGACGTTGGGGCCAAGAGAGTTCAGGCCCGAGCTAAATGGCTGAAGGAAATTACGGGCTGGTTGTGCGTACGCGCGGCTCGAGTGTCTTCCAGCTGCCCTTTCTCGCTTCCCACCCTCAGGCCACGGACTTGAGAGCCGGGCTCAGGAAGCCGCCGGATTCCTGGGCTCCGTGGACCAGCGGGGCAGAAAAGTAGCCCCTTCCGGGCCAGCCACAATCGGAGGGAGCCCAGGGGCCTGCCTGCCTTCCCGGCCCCCGCTCTGGCCCAGCCTGCCCATTTCCCAGGTCTCCGCCCCTGCGCCTCTGGATTCCCGGACACCTTTGCCCCTCTCGGGCGGCTCTGATGCCCTCGCGAGCCTGTGGCCAGTGCGTCCCCGGTGTGGCCCCGCACACCTCCCTACTCCATCCTGCCTCCCTGGAATACAGTTCAAAGGAGCAGAGGAGTATCCGCCCAGTGACCACCCGGCCTGAACCTTCCTTCCCCTTACTCTTTCCTGCAAACGGCCCTATCTCTCGGCAGAGAAGCCTCCACCTGCCCGGAAGCCCCTCCTTCCGTGGGGTCCCGCCCCTCAGCAGAAACCCCGCCCCCCGAGGGGCCCTTCCCTCAGTGAGACCCCTCCCCCCAGGGCGACCGTTTCTCCAGAGAGAGCCCCCGTCAGCGGGTGCCAGGACCCCTCCCAGCGACGTCCCTCCTCTGTGTGTTCCTCCCTCACAACGAGACCCCACCTCTCAGAGAGACGCCACCGGCCTTTGTGACCCCTCCTCTCAACGTGGCTCCTCCCCTCCGTGTGCCCCAGCCCTTTGGAGTGTGACCGCCTCGGGAGGGTTCGGCCCTCCACCTCGTAGGAATCCGGTCTGCCCCCTCCGGCTAGAGGGAGAGCTGCAGCCGGCCTCCCTCCCGTCGGCGCTGGGCCCGGAATGCGCACGCCCCGCGCACCCGCCGTACCCAGAGCTTCCGGTTCTCCGCCGGCTGCCCCTCCCCCCCGGGCGTCGGCGAAATAGCCAATTACCGCCAGGGATTAGAGTGACGTCGCTGGATCCGGCCGACGCCTCCGGGGCCGCGGGGGTGGGCGGCAGTGAGCAGCTTGCCACCTAGCGGCGGAAAGGAGGGCGGCGGGCGTGGAGCCTGCAGGTCTCCGGAGCCAAACGGGCTGCGACAGAGCTTGAGGGAGGAAGGGTGAATTCTGTTCAAAAATTCTCCAGTACTGCATTTCTATTTTTGTGGTAAGACGGAAGGAAATTAATACAAGTACAGGCCGCACATCCGTGTGGGGGTGCTCGCCTTCTAACAGAGTTCTGGCCCGTGTCTGTGAGCGTTGGAGCCGAGTTCGATTGAATTGTCCAGGGCTGGGGCGCCAGGGCGGCTCAGTGGGTGAGCGGCTGCCTTTAGCTCAGGTCGTGATCCTGGGGTCGTGGGATCGAGTCCCGTTCGGGGATCCCCGCAGGAAGCCTGCTTCTCCTTCTGCCTAGGCCTCTGCCTCTGTGTGTGTGGGGTCTCATGAGTAAATAAATGAAAGTCTTAAAAACAGAAAGAATTGTTCAGGGCTAATGAGTAGAGAAAAAGCAGCGTTAGCTATAAACGATGCATTGGAGTCGGAAGAAGGCCTGGTGTACCATACAACATTTGGAGAGAGGATGAGAGAAATTCAGTCATCCTGGAGCCAGTGGAGATGGGCCAGTCTTGAGAACAGCATATGCTTGGGTCTTGTACATCATATTCATTCTTCCAGAGGCGATTTGCTTTCAGCAAAACAAACCCAGTCATCACCTTAATGTTAGCATCCACAACTATTTAATTTGTAAGTTTGATTTCTATAGTGGTGTGAGATCTATAAACACTAGGAATTTCTGCTTCGTTTTGCTAAAATAACGTTATAATTGGTAATTCACATATATCTGACTCTTGATCTGAGTTTGAGGGTTACTGTTGGCGGTGGTAGTAATTCCAAGCAGAGAGCCAGATCCTGGTTTAGAAAGCTCACTGTGGGGGATCCCTGGGTGGCGCAGCGGTTTGGCGCCTGCCTTTGGCCCAGGGCGCGATCCTGGAGACCGGGGATCGAATCCCACGTCGGGCTCCCGGTGCATGGAGCCTGCTTCTCCCTCTGCCTGTGTCTCTGCCCCTCTCTCTCTGTGTGACTATCATAAATTAAAAAAAAATTAAAAAAAAAAAAAGAAAGAAAGCTCACTGTGGTTGTGGTATGGAGGCAGGGAGACTGCCGAGGTTTCCAATCAGGAGAGGATGACAGACAACTAGGATAGGGATAACAGGGAAGGAGAGGAGGAAACATTCAACCACTACGGGAAAACTTGCTGATTGATTTGGCATCCAGAGTCAGTCAGTTCAGTGGAGAGAAAGCACCCGTTTTTTTTTTTTTTTAATTTAAGATTTTATTTATTTATTTGAGAGAGAAATAGAGAGAGCACTAATAGGGGGTGAGGGAGAGAGAGAGAGACAGAGCCCCCCTCCCTGAGCAGGGTGCCCGATGTGGGGCTCAATGCCAGGACCTGGAAATAATGACCTGAGCGGAAGGCAGATGCTTAACTGCCTGAGCTACACTGGCACTCCAGCCAGGATCATTTTTAAGTTAGTACCTTAGATGACTGCATGATATCAACTGAGATAAAGAATCCAGGAGGAGGAAAGTTCCGGTGGGGAAGACGTGATTGCCATAAGAAAAGGGGTGATGATAAAGGAAACTATGAAGGTAGATGCCATCATCCAAATAGGGTGTAAAGAGGGGGAGAAATGGGCTGATGGTCCTGGGGAACACCAACATTAAAAGGGTGGGTGGGGGGCACCTGGGTGACTCAGTCAGTTAAGCGTCTGACTTTGGCTCAGGTCATGGTCCCAGGTCCCTGGGATGGAGCCCTGCTTCTGGCTTCCTGCTCATCAGGGAGTCCACTTCTCTCTTGCCCTCTGCCCCTCCTCCCACTTGTGCTCTCTCTCTCTCTCAAATAAATAAAATCCATAAATAAATAAATAAATAAATAGGTGGGTGAATAAAGAGAATTCCATGAAGGAGCCTGAGAAGAAACAGGCTGAAAGATAGGAAGTGAATCTAGAGGGGCTGGTGCCATGGAATCCAAGGAATGGGGAATTTAGGGAAAGTGGAATAATGAACAGCATTAAATAGTAGTAGGGAGGTCTGCTAAGATAAATTTTACGTATCTTCAGGCTATTAGAAGATCCTTTTGTTGTTGTTTTTCAGACTTTTATGATGGAAAATGTCAAACATGAGAAAAAAATAAAGAACAATAGAGAAAGAACAATGAATCCTTATTGACCTTGGGTAAGACCATTTGTGGAGACCCTTGTGCAAAATCACTTACCCATGCCTCATTGTACTGTTGCCATAAGTGTCCTGGGTGAGGTGAAGTGCATGCTTTCATGTACCTCATATGCCAGTGGTTCTCCAAAGATCAATTCAGAGCCAATCTTGTTTCATATATATTCTCTTCCCCCAACTATTATCTGGTGTATATTTCTGATATTATATCATTTCATTAATAAATATTTCAGTATGTTATCTCTAAAAGATAAGGATTCTTCTTTAAAACAAAATCACAGTACCATGTCATATCTAAAAACCCCCAATAATTCCTTAATATCAAGTATCTATTTGCTCACATTTCCCCTATTGTCTTATAAATATTTAGTTAAAATATTAAAAGTCAAATAAGGTCTATACTTCATACCTGATATATCTCTTTTTTTTTTAAACATTTTTTTAAATCTTTATTTATTTATGATAGTCACAGAGAGAGAGAGAGAGGCAGAGACACAGGCAGAGGGAGAAGCAGGCTCCATGCACCGGGAGCCCGATGTGGGATTCGATCCCGGGTCTCCAGGATCAAGCCCTGGGCCAAAGGCAGGCGCCAAACCGCTGCGCCACCCAGGGATCCCCCTGATATATCTCTTAAATATTTTTAAATATTTAAGTTCATCCTCCACCTTTTTTCCCCTTACTGTCTTTGTTTAAAGATTTTTTTAAAATAGTCTCTACACCCAACGTGGCACTTAAACTTAGAACCCTGAGATCAAGAGTCGCATGCTCCATCGATTAAGCCAGCTAAGTGCTCCTGTTTATTTTTTTTTAAAGTAACCATGTCATTTGTCCTATAGAGTTTCTCTAAGTCTGAATTTTTCTGACCTGCTTCTGGTATAATTTAGCATGTTTCTCAGTCCCATATATTTCTGGCAGATTGCTAGAGACTTAAATTTATTTTTTTATTTTTATTTTTTAAAAAAATTTTATTTATTTATTATTCATGAGAGACAGAGAGAGAGAGAGAGAGAGAGAGAGGCAGAGACACAGGCAGAGAAGCAGGCTCCATGCAGGGAGCCCAACATGGGACTCGATCCTGGGTCTCCAGGATCATGCTCCGGGTGGAAAGCGGCACTAAACTGCTGAGCCACCTGGGCTGCCCGAGACTTAAATTTAGATTTGATTATTTTGGCAAAACTAATTCATAGGTGAGTTTTTATTTTTATTTTTTATTTATTTTTTGGTTTAGGACTCTTATCAGGAGGCATAGAGTGGCCTTTTTGTGAGGAAAACGTTGATGACCCTTGTCCAGACCAGTTTCTCAAATGTGGCACAATTGAGATTTTGGGCCAGATAATTCTTTATTGTTGGGTGGCTGGCTATGCATTGTAGGAGGTTTAGCAGCATCCCTCGTCTCTACCCACTGGATGCCAGTAGCAGCTCTCCTGGTTGTGACATCAAAAATGTCTCTAGGCATTGCCAGTTGTCCCTTTGGGGGACAGAATTGTTCCTGATTGAGAACCACTGCTCTAGTTTCATTACTGTAGGAGTTAGAAAATAATATTCTCATTCTATTCTTCCTTCCTTTCTCTACAAAGAGAAACTTCCACACTTGGTTGTTACCCAGAGATATATTTCATGTAGGAAAGACAAGAAAAATGCGTGTTTTCCTTTTTATTTTACTAGCTTTTAGTGAATTGATTCCCTTGCATCCTCAAAAAGTGAGTTTTTTTTTAAATGTCCATTTTTGTTTTGTTTTGTTTTTTAGAGAAAGCATGTGAGCAGGTAGGGTGGGGCAGAGGGAGAGGGGGAGGGAGAATCTTAAGCAGGCTCCATGCTCAGTGTGGAGCCCAAGGCAGGGCTCAATTACATGATCCTCAGATCATAACCTGAGCCAAAATCAAGAGTTAACTGAGTTACCCAAGCATTTCTTTTAAGATTTTATTTATTTATTCATAGGAGGCACACAGAGAGACATAGGCAGAGGGAGAAGCAGGCTCTCTGTGGGATGCCTGATGTGGGACCAATCCCAGGACCCCAGGATCATGGCCTGAGCTGAAGGCAGATGCTGAACCACTGAGCCTCCCAGGTGCCCCTCTGGGAGTTGTTGTTTTTTTTTTTATAGTACCATTATGAACTTATAATTTAACACATGTATGATGTGTCTCAATCATGGACTGTTTTTATCTTTTTTTTTTTTAAACCAATTTGGGGCAGCCCCGGTGGCTCAGCGGTTTAGCGCCACCTTCAGTCCAGGACATGATCCTGGAGATCCAGTCCCACGTCCGGCTCCCTGCGTGGAGCCTGCTTCTCCCTCTGCCTCTGTCTCTGCCTCTCTCGCTCTCTCTGTGTCTCTCATGAATAAATAAATAAAATCTTAAAAAAAAAATAAAACCAATTTGGATCTTTTAAATTTTATTTATTTATTTTGCCATACAGAAAGTTTATTATTAAATTGGCAAATTTTATCTTTGTGTTTTTATCATTTTTAAATTGTCCTATTTTGACCAGAGGGAACTTATTCAAATTGGCTCCTGAGTCCTTTTGATACAACCCTTAAGGTTTCTTGCTATTTGATAGGGTAAAATGTTCCAGGTTCATTTTGTGCACTTCTGGACTAGAGGTAGTATCAGCTATTTTTTTCAATGATTCATAGTTCCTCTTAATTGGAAGTGGTATTTAGAGACCACAATCTAGCTTCTAGGGATATAAGATTATTTGACCGTAGGAAGAGCTGTTTCATGAATATCAATTACATGCACTCGAGCTTGCTCTCTCTCGTTTTCTCTAAAATAAATAAATAAATCCTAAACAAAGGATATGGGGTGCCTGGGTGGCTCAGTTGGTTGAGAGTCTGACTTCAGCTCATGTGCTGATCTTGAGGTCCTGGGATTGAGCCCCAAACAGGCTCTCTGCTCAGGAGGGGCGGGGGAGTCTGCTTGTCTCCCTCTTCCTTTGTTCCTACCCCTGCTGGCCCTCCCTATCGAATAAATAAATAAAATCTTTTTTTAAAAAAGATTTTATTTATTTATTCAGGAGAGACACAAGAAAGAGAGGCAGAGACACAGGCAGAGGGAGGAGAAGTAGGCTCCATGCAAGGAGCCCGATGTGGGACCTGATCCTGGGAATCTGGGATAACACCCTGAGCCAAAGGCAGTTGATCAACCACTGAGCCACCCAATAAATAAATCTTAATTTTTTTTTTGAGAGAGAGAAAGTGCCGCAGGGGAAAGGGTAGAAGAGAGAGAGAGAATCTCAAGCAGGCTCCATGCCCACTCAGTGCAGAGCCCAATGCGGAACTTGATTTCAGGACCCTGAGATCATGATCTGAGCAAAATCAAGAGTCAGATGCTCAACTGACTGAGACATCCAGGTGCTCCAATAAATATATCTTAAAAAATCCAGGGGCATAAAACAACAATTACTAATTCTCATAAATCAATGGGTTGACTGAGGTCAGCATTCTGAACTAGGATTAGCTAGAGTATTTTGCTTTGTACCATCTGTCTCTCTACCTGGGAATAGCCAGATAGTCTGGGCATGTTCTTCTCATGGTGATGGAAAAAAGGTAAGAAGACATGTATGGTTTTGCAACTGCTTTCATGTCTTTGGGTTCTAACATGACTGTCAACATTCTAGTGGCCAAAATAAGTCCTATGGCCAAGCCCAGAGTATACTTTGTCTATAGTGGGGATGGTAGGAAGGGAGAAAAGACTTCTAAACAATGATACAGGATATTAATTAATTTTCTAAAATTAAACCAACTCTGCATTTATAGAGTAAACCTAACTTGATCTTGATGTTTTTCTTCTTCTCATTCCTGTTTTCCCCCTCCTCCTCCTTCTCCATCTGTACTATTAGGTTTGGGTTGCTTTTTTTTTTTTTTTTTTTTTTGGTATTTATTAGGGTTTTTTAAAAAAATATTTTATTTATTTATTCATGAGACACAGAGAGAGAGAGAGAGAGAGAGAGAGAGGCGTAGACCCACCCCTGGACCCTAGGGATCACACCCTGAGCCAAAGGCAGATGCTCAACCACTGAGCCACCCAGGCGTCCCTTTTATCAGTTTTATATTGAAATATAATTGAAATACCATTTAATTCACCCATTTAAAGTATAAAATTCAGTGTTTTTTTTTCTTTTTAAGACTTTATATATTTATTCATGAAAGACACACAGAGAGAAGCAGAGACACAGGCAGAGGGAGAAGCAGGCTCCTCGCAGGGAGCCCGATATGGGACTCGATCCCAGACCGGAATCCACCTTGAGCCGAAGGCAGATGCTCAACTGCTGAGCCACCCAGGCCTCCCGTGGTTTTTGTTATACTCACTGAGTTTTGGAACTATCACAATCAGTTCTAGAATATTTTCATCATCCCAAGAAGAAACCTCATGTCTACTGGCAATGACTCCCTATATTCCCACTCATAGTTCTAACCAACTATCAGTTAACTTTCTCATTGTATAGATTTGCCTTTTTGGACATTTCATGGAATCATGCAATATATGGGCTCTTCTTTTTTTTTAAGTTTTTATTTATTTATGATAGTCACACACACACACACACAGAGAGAGAGAGAGAGAGAGAGAGAAAGGCAGAGACATAGGCAGAGGGAGAAGCAGGCTCCATGCACCGGGAGCCCGAAGTGGGATTCGATCGCGGGTCTCCAGGATCGCGCCCTGGGCCAAAGGCAGGCGCTAAACCGCTGCACCACCCAGGGATCCCTATATGGGCTCTTCTATCTTACTTTCACTGAGCATAATGTTTTCAAGGTTTATCCATGTGATAGTATCATTAGTACTTCATCCTTAATTCAATTACTTAATTCAGTAAAAATTGCTGAATAATATTCCATTGTGTGAATATACCATGTTTATCTGTTCATTGGCTGATTGTCATTGGGTTGTTTCCACTTTTTGGCTATTATGAATGATGCTCCTATGAACATACATGTACAGGTTTTTGTGTGGACATACTTTTTCATTGCCTCATGTCCCTTTGATGTGTTGTTCATCTGTTCCTCCTTTACTACCTTTGTTTGGTTTAAACTAACATTTTTTAGTGTATCATTCTAGTTTTCTTCTTCTTATTTTTTAAGATTTTATTTATTCATCAGAGACAGAGAGAGAGAGAGAGAGAGAGAGAGAGAGAGACAAAGACAGAGACATAGGCAGAGGGAGAAGCAGGTTCCCTGCAGGGAGCCCTATGTGGGACTCCATCCTGGAACTCCAGGATCATGCCCTGGGCCAAAGGCAGACACTCAACTGCTGAGCCACCCAGGCGTCCCTTATTATTATTATTTTTTTACCACATATTTCAGTTACTTTCTTAGTGGCTGCTCTAGGGATTACAATCTAGTCAAATTGTTGAAAGGTGAACACAGTTACCTAAACCTTAGGTAGTTGATTTGCTTTGGGTAATCCTCTGAAAAACACTTAATCTTCTGTAATGATGGAGGTGGAAGTTCCCCAATAGGACATCTAACTGGTAGTGCTGGCTAGTAAGAAAGCTATTGATAATTGATTTTTTTTAAAGATTTTATTTATTTGAGAGAGAGACAGAACATGAGCAGGGTGGAGGGGCAGAGGGCGAGCGAGAAGCAGACTCCCCACTGAGCAGGAAGCCCGAGATTCAAGATGTAGGGCTCGATCCCAGGACCCTGAGATCACGACTTGAGCCGAAGGCAGATGCTTAATCAACTGAGCCATCCAGGCACCCCATCTTACACATAGCTGATCCTTAGTACTTTTTTCTGCTACTTTTTTTCAGAAACCTCACAGTAACATTCCCCTAAGTGACTAGTTAATTAGATTTGGTACAATATCTGTTTGTCAGTTCTGGCCCTGGCTCTTCTCTTTGATGTAGTTTGATGTTGGTTGTTCATTTCAAATATTTTTTTTCATGTTTCTATTCCTGGTTTACTAAAGAGCCTTTTAAAAATCACAAATGGATATTTAATTTTCTAAAAGATTTCCCCAGTGTCTGGTAGAGTGATGGAATGGCTATTTCTTTTGGTTTATTCATGTTAACCACATGATAGGTTTTCCAGTTCAATCATTGCTTTAGTCCTAGAATATTACTAATCTTAATATATATTATTCCTTTACAATATTGCTAGGTTTTGTTTAGCTCATATTATATGCCAGACAGCTGTGCTTCATGCTAGAGTACACTTATGAACAAAATAGACAGATAAAGTATCTGCCCTTAATGGCCAGCTCTCCTTTATGCTGAGCCTTTGGCAGAAATCGCTCAAGATATACTGTCTTCCAGAAACTTGCAGAAAGAGGGCCATGATCATTTAGTGGTATCTATACCATTGGATTGGAGGAGGGCAGACAAGCATCCTGCTATTTGCTATCTCCCTGGTTTGATGTTTTATATAGGATTTTTCATCTGTATAACTTAAGTGTGGTTGTCAGGTCTTGAATATGCCAGGCCTTGAATTATGTAAATACTAAGTAGGTAAATTAAGTGTGATGTGGGTCTTTTGGTAGGGGGCATCTACTTTGACCACTTTTTCAGGTTGTTCTATGTCTATTTATTCAGATGTTCTGTATCTTTTTTTTTTTTTTTAAGATTTTATTTATTCATGAGACACACACAGAGAGAGGCAGGGACACAGGCAGAGGGAGAAGCAGGCTCCATCCATGAAGCCCGATGTGGGACTGGATCCCAGGACTCCAGGATCACGCCCTGTGTCAAAGGCAGATGCCAACTGCTGAGCCACCCAGGCGTCCCTCATTTTGGGTTTTGATTTATATTTTCTCAGACAATATTAATTGCACTGAGACTTTTGGTTTAGTTACATGGAATTTCACTTAGTATTCTTTTATAATTAAAAAAAATTCCTGTGTGACTATGTTTTTAGCTACTTCCTCATGACACTTAGGGGGTTTGTGTAGTCTTTTCTTTTGGCTAGCTGTGCCAGTAGTTTGCTATGTTGTCTTTTTTAAAAAACAGCTCTTAGAAAAGTCATTTCTATTGTTTTTCTGATTTCTGACCTATCGGTGTCTATTGTTAGCTTCATAAATTTTTCCTCCTCTTTTCCTTAGCTTATGATGTTCCTCTTTTTCTAGCTTCTTGAGTTGACTATTTATTAGCTAATTTAGTTAGTTGGTTTTAGACTTGTTTACCTGGCTAGTCTGTCTGTAGCCTATTCTGCTGAAGTCATCACAGTCTGCAGCACATGACCTCCTACCTCCTTCAGCACAGCTGATTGGTAAGGGCAGCCAACTTATCTGCTGTGAGGCCAGGCTTTAGAGACAGAGGTGGTATAGCTATCAGTATTCATCTATATCTGCTTCTCCTTTCTTCCTGGGCACATGGAATCTTACTTCCAAGCTGCAAAATGTTAACAATTGGTAAATCTCGGTAAAGGTTATACATTTTATTTATTTATTTATTTATTTTTTTAAATTTTTTTTTTTAAATTTTTTATTTATTTATGATAGTCACAGAGAGAGAGAGAGGCAGAGACACAGGCGGAGGGAGAAGCAGGCTCCATGCACCGGGAGCCTGATGTGGGATTCGATCCTGGGTCTCCAGGATCGCGCCCTGGGCCAAAGGCAGGCGCCAAACCGCTGCGCCACCCAGGGATCCCAGGTTATACATTTTAAAATATTTTATTTATTTTTGAGAGAGACAGAGAGGGAGGGAGGGAGAGAGAGAATGGGCATGAGCTGGGGGGCGGTGCGCAGAGGGAGAAGTAGGCTCCCCACTGAGCAGGGAGCCTGATGTGGGCTCAATCCCAGGACCCTGAGATCATGACCTGAGTTGAAGGCAGACATTTAATTGATTGAGCCACTCAGGCGCCTCGTAAAGGTTTTTGGTGTTTTTTTTTTTTTTCTTCAGGTTTTATTTTTATTGCGATTTTTCTGTAGGTTGATTTTTTTTTTCTAAATTAAAAAAGTTTAAAAAAATGTATACCAGGGCCCTAATTCCCAGAATAACCTGGATGGGGCCAGCCATGAATATGTTTAGAAACAACACTCTAGGTAATTCTGAAGCACATCCTTGCTTAAGAAATCACTGTTATAGAGATGGTGGGGGAAGAGGAGCTCATTTCCTGATGAGCCACAAGCACACTGAAATTATGAGGGAATAGAAACTCATGGTGGCAGATAAATCCATTTGGGAAAGGGAGAGACAGATTGTGGATCGAGAGAGAGAATGAGGGGGAGAGAGAGAGAAAAGTAAGCAAATTTGCAGAGAGAAGCATGTGGCCCTAGGGAGGAACAAGTGAAAAAAAACTGCCTTAGCTCCTATCAGCTTTCAAGTTTCTCAATTCCAGTTTCCATGAAGCCACCAAGTAGGCTGTACAGTTCTTGCCGTGGGTACATCAAATTCATCTTTAAGATAATCTCTGTTCCTCTCACTCTTGACCCTGTTCCTGTATTTGGGCCAGGAAAGCAGACAGTTGTTTGTTGTCACAAACCCTACTCCCACTGGAATGCTTATTAAGCAATATAATCAACAGTTTATTAGGTGCCAGCAACCCTGCTTTACTTGTACCATTGAAGTTAATCCTTACTTAAGGATTTTATAGATGAAAGGAAAAGAGATCCAGGGAGGTCTACCAGTTTACCCAAGGTTGTACAGCTTGTAAGTGAGACTTTCAGATAGAAGCCTGTGTTCTTAGTTGTGATGTCAGTATGCACTTGAGGCTAAAAATGGCCTCTGAAGGGGCTCAGCTGGCTAAGCGTCTGACTCTTGATTTCTGCTCAGGTCATGATCTCGGGGTCCTAGGATAGAACCCCAAAACAGATACTTGTTCATTGGGGAATCTGCTTAAGAGTCTCTCCCTTTCCCTCTGTCCCTCCCCACATTAGCTTGCTCACTCTCAAATAAATACATCTTTAAAAAAAATTGCCTCTGAATTCAGCTTTGATTGAATTCTCACTTGCATGAATTCTCTAAGTGATGGTGTGTAATCATGCTTTTTTTCTTTGCCCCAAGAATCATTTAAGAAGGCATTTTAAAAATGTCTTCGAGGTATCTGGCTGGCTCAGTTGGTGGAGCATGTGACTCTTGACCTCAGGGTCATGAGTTTAAGCCCCATACTGCGTGTGGAGGAGCCTACTTAAATAAAATAAATTTTAAAAAGTCATAGTGTTTGTGTTTTTGTTTGTTTAACCTAATTTTTATTTTTCATTTACAAGTTTGTGTGAGAAAATGTGGCTTGATTATTTTGTGCTCGTTAGGATTTTTGAGATTTTTCTTTGTGGCTTGTTATAAGGTAGAATTTAAAAATATATATTTTATTTATTTATTCATGAGAGACACAGAGAGAGAGGCAGAGACGTAGGCAGAGGGAGAAGCAGCCTCCATGACACAGGGAGAGGGAGAAGCAGGCTCCATGCAGGAAGCCCAATGTGGGACTTGATCCCAGGGATCACACCCTGAGCCAAAGGCAGATACTCAACTGCTGGGCCACCCAGGGGTCCCTGTTTTTTTTTTTTTTTTAATTTAAATGTAGACTCCAGGTCTGGCATGGAGCCTAATGTGGAGCTTGAACTCCTGGCCCTGAGATCAAGACCTGAGCTGAGATCAAAAGTCAGGTGCTTAACTGATTTGAGCCACCTAGGCACCCCAAAAGGTAATATTTTTGTTTAAATAAATCTCCATTGTGGCATTTACTGTGTTTTGATTTTCTCTGTACCTCTGTCTCTTCTTTAAAATTGTAAAATCACTGAGGTCAGGATTTCATCTATTAATTAATCTATTCATCTCTGTATTCATCAGAAGGTAATTGCCTGGCAGAAATGTTCAATATGTTAGTGGACTGAATAAATTAATGTTGATCCTTGTGGATTTGAAGAATATTATACATGTAAAAAGGCCAGAAGGAGACTGTGCCAGTTCCTTTGCTTTGATCCATCCTCTGTACTCAGAGCAGTGATATCCAGATAGTTGGCCTATTTTCAGGAAAACTTATAGTTGAATAAGATTCAATTGGAGCTGCATCCTAGGAGGAAAATGCACATTTTAAAGATCATTGAAACTGTATGGAACTTTACAAATATAGTTGCATTTAGAAATGACTCTGAAAGCATGTCAAAGTTTGTTATTTAAAAAAAAGTTTGTTATTTTTTTGAAGATGTGGGTTTTTTAAGCCCCTAAAACATTTGCACTGGCAAATAGAGAAAGGAGTCAGAGTTGGAAAGAGTTTTTTTTTTTTTTTTTTAAGATTTTTTTTTTTTTTTTTTTTAATTTTTATTTGTTTATGATAGTCACAGAGAGAGAGAGGCAGAGACACAGGCGGAGGGAGAAGCAGGCTCCATGCACCGGGAGCCCGACGTGGGATTCGATCCCGGGTCTCCAAGATCGTGCCCTGGGCCAAAGGCAGGCGCCAAACCGCTGCGCCACCCAGGGATCCCTAAGATTTTATTTTTAAGTAGTCTTCACACTCAACAAGAGGCTCAAACTCACAACCTCAGATCGAGAGTCACATGCTCCACTGACTGAGCCAGCCAGGTGCCCCAGAACTAGAGTCTTAATAACCATTCAGTACCTCTCTTTCATTTTAGAGATGTGGCTCAAAGACTTGGAAGTGATTTCCCAAACCTGGGCTATTAGTCGCATGCTCTTGTCAGGACTAGACTATATAACCAGTTTTTAAAGTTCCCTGTGTATAGCTAATAATTTGTCTTTATTCAGTTTCTGGTATTCCTTTTTAATATTTTGAGGGTATATTAAAATCTACCAGTCAGTACCACTGTTTCTGGCCATTTCCACTTAGATTCCTCCCATCCCCACCCTACCTCTTGGATGTCAAATGCCCAGATTTGGGTATAATCCTTGGTTTATGGTACAGTCTCATCATTGGTCCTGCTTTAATTATTAATGTATAATAATAAGCATTTATGAAGCCACTATCTCTTTTTTTTTTTATTTTTTTTTTTTTTTTTATTTATTTATGATAGTCACAGAGAGAGAGAGAGAGGCAGAGACACAGGCGGAGGGAGAAGCAGGCTCCATGCACCGGGAGCCTGATGTGGGATTCGATCCCGGGTCTCCAGGATCGCGCCCTGAGCCAAAGGCAGGCGCCAAACCGCTGCGCCACCCAGGGATCCCTGAAGCCACTATCTCAAACAAAAACTGAGACTCGACAATAACATACACCTAACTGTATGGTCTCTTTTCCCATTTTGTCTCACTCCCTGTGAGGTAGGTAGGCATCTGAAACTCAGGCTCATCATTACCTTGCTTTCCTTTTAATGTAGTTTTGTTGCATCTCCCCCTTTCTGTGTATTTCTGTTGGCCTCTTTCACCCCTCCTCTCTGGCAACTACCATTTTGTTCTCTTTATTTATGAATCTATTTCTATTTGTTCATTCATTTGTTTTGTTTTTTAGATTCCACATATAAGGGAAATCATGTGGCATTTGTCATTCTCGGTCCGACTTACTTCACTTAGTATAATACCTCTAGATGCATCCAGGTTTTTGCAAATGGCAAGATTTCATTCTTTTTCTATGGCTGAGTAACATTCCACTGTGTGTGTGTATGTATATATACATATATATATATACAGCACATTTTCTTATTCATCTATCGGTGGACATTTAGGTTGCTTCCATATCTTGGCTACTGTAAATAATGCTGCAATGAACATAGATTGGGGTGCAGATATCTTTTGAATTAATATTTTCATTGTCTTTGGGTAAATTCCCAGAAGTGGAATTATTGAATCATTGTGTCCAATTATTTTAATTAAAAAGGTGTTGTGTTGGAGTTTATTCTTTTCACATCTTGTTTCACTTTTGGTGGTCTCTTTGTCTGAGGAATTTTTTTCAATGACTCCATGATTTTCTTTTTATTCATCTTCATTCATTGAGGGTATTTATGCTTGCCCAGTATTGTTTTATAGACTGATGTGGGATCCATCTGAAATTTTTTTTGATAAATATTCTGATTGGTTTTTAAAAATTGAGATATAGTTGAAACTAATGTAACATTAGTTTCAGTTATACAATATAATTTGTTATTTGTACATATATGGAATTTTATAGCAATTCCTGGTCAGGATCAAAGGCAGAATCACAGAAAGTTACAGACTGCTGTTTCGGAGACCTCACAGGCTGTGTGGAATGGTCAGGGCACCGTTGTGGCTTTCCTAACTAGACCCCCATTTTGTGGGGTTACTGGTGTAATCCCAGTGAAACCTTGTCTCCACCAGCATTGGCTGTGTGGCTCCCCCCAGGAGCAAGCTGGGGCTGGGTTGCCATGGTGACTATCCCCTAGAATAGGAGGCACAGAGGCAATGAGCATTCCTGTGGACCCCTCAGCTAGTTCTTTCACTTCTTACCCAGGTTAAAACACTTTTTGGATCTTCAGGGTCTTTTTTTTTTTTTTTTTTTTTTTAGATTTTATTTATTTATTCATGAGAGACAGAGAGGCAGAGGGAGAAGCAGGCTCCATGCAGGGAGCCTGACGTGGGACTCGATCCCAGGACCCCAGGATCATGCCCTGAGCCGAAGGCAGGTGCTAAACCGCTGAGCCACCCAGGGATCCCTCTTCAGGGTCTTAGAAATATTGTTTACACAGATGGAAACAATAGTTACAGGCCATTTCATAAAAGGAGTGGACGGTTTCTTCATCAACACAAATCTAATTGTGGCCTGTTTCCTACCTTGTACTAATTCACACACCGATTCTAATTACCATGGTCAGTTCTACAGAATTTGTTCTAGTCTCTACATTCTAGTCTATACCCCACTTTCACACTGACCTTTCAATTTCTCAGCTTCACATGCTTTCCCCTGAACCCCCAAATTCTGTTACTGTCCTCAGCCCTTCCCCTTCCTCCCATTCCCACCAAATCCCAACCAAACACTAGGAATTGCTATTTAGTTAGCACTTAACATCAGCTAGACACTGGGCCAGTTGCTCTTTATGTATCATCTCGTGCTACTATCTTCTGCTATCTTGTCCTACTCAATGAAGCAGTAACATTAGTGTCCCCATTTTATGGATAAGAGAATGAGGCTCCATGAGATGAATATGGTCTAGGTCCTATCTCTCATGAAGGTAGGATTTTGTTTTTGTTGTTTATTTTTATTTTAATATTTTTTAAAGATTCCATTTATTCATGAGAGTCAGAGAAAGAGAGAGTGAGAGATAGAGAGAAGCAGGCTCCATGCAGGGAGCCCGATGTGGGACTCGATCCTGGCACTCCAGGATCATGCCCTGGGCCACCCAGGGATCCCATTTGTTTTTATTTTTATATTATGATGTGTTGGGCTCCAAGTAAAATAAAACTTAATTGGCCTTAACAATAATAAAATTATTTCATATAAAAAGGTTGGTTAATTCAGTGGCTCATCAAGGACCCAGGCCTTTCTACTCTATCATCCATTCTTGCTGTATTCAGGCTTTGTTCCCAGGTTAGCCTAGCTTTCTACAAGGTTTCGTGATCTGTTCTGTTATCACGTTCAAAGTTCTGTTATCACATCCATAGAAATTCTAGAGGCAGGAAAGGACATCATTCCTTCGTGTCCATCTTTCTAATTTGTCATGCTTTTTTTTTTTTAAAGAATTTATTTATTTATTTATTTATTTATTTATTTATTTATTTATTTTGAATTTTACTCATGAGACACACACACATACACACACACACACACACACACACAGGCAGAGGGAGAAGCAGGCTTCGTGCAGGGAGCCTGATGTGGGACTCGATCCCGGGACTCCAGGATCATGCCCTGGGCCAAAGGCAGGCACTAAACTGTGGAGCCACCCAGGGATCCCTTGTCATGGTTTAAAAAAAAAAAAAGATTTATTTATTTATTTGTCGGGGAGAGGGAGAGATAGTCTTAGGCAAACTCTGAGCTGAGCATGGAGCCTGATGCTGGGCTTGATCTCACGACCTTGAGATCATGATCTTTTTTTTTTTTTTTTTTTAAAGATTTCATTTATTTTTTCATGAGAGACACACACACAGAGAGGCAGAGACACAGGCAGAGGGAGAAGCATGCTCCACGCAGGGAAGCCGATGTGGGACTCGATCCTGGGTCTCCAGGATTAGGCCCTGGGCTGAAGGCAGCGCCAAACTGCTGAGCCACCCGGGCTGCCCTGAGATCATGATCTGAGCCAAAATCAAGTCACATGCTTGACCAAGCTGGGCCAAAGGCAGGCGCCAAACCGCTCAGCTACCCAGAGATCCCCTCATGCATCATTTTAAAGAGCATTTTAACTTGCTTACTTTTCTTAGGACCCTGTCTTATCCTGGCAGACCTCCCTTTATTGTCTGGAATGCCATAAGCCCATGCCTCATTAATCACTGGCAAGGGGAACAGGACCACTAGGGTGGGCTCAGACTAATCAATACTCATTCCCAGGGCTGGCTCCAAGCTTCCCTCAAATTCCTGGCTGCTCCATAGAACAACATTAAGGTTCTGTAGGAAGAAGGGAGACGGGGGTAGGAAATAGGCATGCTGTGTGTAACCAGCAGTGTCTGTTACAGAATCCAAAAGTCTAGCTTGTTAACCTTGACACACTGCTGCTTTTCTGTGCTCTCCCTGCAGTTCCCATCTCCATCTAGCATTTATCCCTAAGAGTGAGCCAAGTCTACAACCGTCACTCTAAATAACACATGCCAAGGCCACCCTTGGCAGAACAGTGAGGAACGTGAAATGTATTCCTTGGGGCCCAGTGCTCCTGTGCAATCTGCAGGTCAGTGACACATGCTTGGTCAGCCTGGGTATGTCACACTCAAGTGGGGAGAAGAGCAGAGGCTCTGCCTCCTGGAAAGGAGCTGGCCTTGACTCAGCCTCAGAGTTGAGTTCCAGTCATGCTCCTCCTTCTCTGAGAGCTCTTCTTTCTGGTCCGTACTTCTCTGCCCTTAGAAAAACAACTAGAATTGTTTTTTCTTTTCCTTTTTTTTTTTTTTTTTTTTTTTTTTAAATTAAGCTCTTGTAGCCAGTGTGGGGCTTGAACTCAAGAGTTGCATGGGCTACCAATGAGTCAGGCAGGCACCCCCTGAATTATTTTCTTAACAAATTCTAATTTGTCCCCTAGTCTTAAAACCCAGACCGTCTTCCTTTCCTTGAACTCTCACAGTAAGAAAATCCATATCCGCTGAATTTACTAACCATTCACAGATCTCCCATATGTGTTAGAAGCTTAGAGAAAATATTAGACAATAGGGAAGAAAACTTTAGTAGCTGAGTGCCAGGTCCTGAGTAAATTCTTTCCCATACTGACTTTATCCTTAACAGCACCCTGGTAGGTTAGGTTATTTTAATCTTACGTTCAAGTTTAGGGAAGTCACATTCAGAAGGTTTTTTGTTGTTGTTGTTGTTTGTTTGTTTAAGATTTTATTCAGGAGAGACACTTAGAGAGGCAGAGACACAGGCAGAGGGAGAAGCAGGCTTCCTGTAAGGAACCTGATGTGGGACTGGATCCTGGATCTGGGATCACGCCCTGAGCCGAAGGCAGACGCTCAACAGGTGAGTCACACAGGCATTCCGGACATTCAGCGGAAGTTAAGTTGCCTGCTCAGAGAAGGTAAGGTTGGCTCAAGGCCACAAGCTAGTAGGAGCCCATGACGGAGTGACCTCCTGTGCTCTTTCCCCTCCAACCTCCCCTTTCTCACTTCATGGTCTTGACTGTTACAAAAACACATTTGTATATGCTAATTTGAGCCTCAGAACAGTAGTGAGATAAATCCTAGTATCTGCACTTCATAAAAAGTTCAGAGATACTACATGACTTGGCTGAAGTCATGTGGAGCTTAGCTTTTCTGCCTCGCAGAGCATGGCATTATTTGTTGGATGATAATCCAGATGATGGTGAGTATTCAATAAATAATGCTTGTCAAATTAAATGATTGGAAATAAACTGAATGTCACTGCTTAAAAGTCTCTAGGTTCCTTTTTCTCCCAGTCACCTCCTTCTGGCTCCCCTCAGAGACCCGCTTTTCCCAGGAAATTTGTCACTTTCAACCAACACAAAGAGCAGCACCCATGTGTCTTCAGGAGGGGGTTTAAGAAGGAAAGGTTGTCCTCCCATCTCCCACCTTAGGACTTCCTTTGCTCCCTGGAACAGGAAGGCCACACTCAGTCTTGTCCCTGCCCCCACATGGTCGACTGCAAGTAGTTCTGGAGCTCATAAACCAGTGAGCCCCCCGCCCCCCACTTCTGTTCTGCTGGCATTGGACCTGGCAGTTAGTTCACTAGCGCCTCCTCCCCTCTCTCTTCCCTTGGTACCACCTCCTGCCTCTGGCTCCGCCCCACAGCCCTGGACGCAGTACACACAGCCTACAGCTCCCGCTCCAAGGGTAACAAAGGAACTGCCTGGATTCCCATGGCTGTGGCCAGCACCTCCATACCAGGGCTGAACCCTCAGAATGCTCATTATATCCCAGGGTAAGACTTCTACCCAGAGCACACCCCTGCTTGCTTCTGGGAATAGGGGTATAAGGCCATGAGGGTTGTGCCACCCAGACCTTGGGGGCCAGTACACAAACTGGTGTGGTGCACCCTGGGCTGAGATACTTATGGTGTTGGATGGAAAAGGAAGAGCAAGGGGACGGTGGTAGCTGGGCCTGCCATGAAGCTCTGTGTTGTCTTCTCCATGGTAACAGGGTGACAGCAGAGGGGAAGGGTTGAAAACCTAGAGAACTGGGAAATGGCTGCTCCACATATATGCACAGCTGAATCTTGAAAAAAATCAGGCCTTCAGAGGTCTCTGTTCCTATCTCTGGGGGTGATGGAGTGGGGGGAGTCTAGAGGTGAGTGGGTGAGTCCTGTGCCACAGGTACACTGGACACTGCCCCCTACTTCGGTTCAGCATGGGCCAGACCTATGGGCAAATGACCGGTCAGCTACTTCGAGGATTTCCTGGCCTAGCCTGGCCCCCTGCCCATCGCACACTTCTGCCTCCCATCCGGCCACCAGTATCTCCTGAGGTTCCCAGGGGAAGGCTGCCTGTCAGGCGCCGGCATGAAAGGCTCAGCTCCGGCATGATCCCTGGATACACAGGTATGTACGGACAGTCTGAACAGGTGTTCCCAGCCCAGAATGTGCACCCCAAACACTGATCGGAATCTTCCTGGCCCCCTCCCACCTAGGTTTTGTACCCCAGGCACAGTTCATCTTTGCCAAGAACTGCAGCCAGGTCTGGGCTGAGGCTCTAAATGATTTCACACGGTGGTCTGGGGGACAAGGGAGTGCAGAGCCGCCAAGGGAGGCCAAAGGTACAAAAGATGTGGAGAAAGACCAAGAGCCAAAGCTGGAGCCAGAGCAAGAGGCAGAGAAGGAGCCAGAGCTGGGGCAAGAGACAGAACAAGTGAGACCAAGAAGGCTGGAGGGAGTGCAGGGGTGGGGGTGAAGTGGGGAGCCAACCTCTGTGTGGCCAGGCCTAGGGTGGCCATGAGTAGCATGGCTGGGGGTAAAGGGGATGTGGGCTTGACTGCCAGCTCTACCATCCAGGGAGCTTCTGTTAGAGCAGGGGCTGGATCTGATAGCCTTATTTTTTCTCTGCCGACTTCTCACAAGGCTTCCCCCTATTCCATGGATGACAAAGATCCTCGCAAGTTCTTCATGCCAGGTGAGAAATAGGTGATGATCAAAGGCAGGGGGAGGCCCCCAGGAGGTCCTGACTCAGTGTTCCCATCCCCCCAGGCTTCACTGGTTATGTGCCCCGTGCCCGCTTCCTCTTCGGCTCCAGCTTTCCTGTGCTCACCAACCGGGCACTGCAGGAATTTGGACAGATGTACTCAGGGGACAGACCCCAGAAGGATCCCAGACATCTCCCTCCACTTTCTAGGACCTACCCTCAGGACCTGGGCCTTTTACCTAATTATGGGGGCTATGTGCCAGGTATGGATAGCCCCAGAGGGGACTGGAATATTTTTGTGTGTGGAATGGGTGGAAGTGGTTTTAGGGGCTGGAACTAATAGGTATGGGGGGGGGCGGCGGCTTGGATCATGTAGTTCAGCTTTCTCACTGGGCAGAGAAAGAGCTCACACTGCAAAGTTGGGACCAGATTTCAGAGGGCTTAGGCACTAGCTGAGAAAAAAAAAAAAAAAAATGGTTCTCCACACCACTGGCTACAAGTGACAGACTCTTGTCCATACAGGATATAAGTTCCAGTTCGGGCGCACATATGGGCATCTCACCCATGATGCACTAGGTCTCACCACCCTCCAGAAGCAGCTCCTGGTGTAGGTACCTGGACTCCAAAGTCTCTCTTCTCTTTCTTCCTATCCCAGACATCCTTTTGGAAAGAAGAGAGCTGGGCCCGAGGGTGGAGGGGGAGGCACAAAGAGAAATGGTTTGGAGGCCGAGCACCTTTTTTATTAATAGGTGTAATAAATAAATAAATAAATACATAAACAGAAGCCTGGGCTCCTCCTCCCTCTTCTGACCACCAGGCACTGGCCACAGCCTATTTACATTTGGGGGCTTAGGGAGCTGGCCCCAATACTGTCACCTTTCCTCCTCATCACCTGGCCTAGGGAACCCTGCAAATGGGTCTCTGGTCACCTCCCTCCATAGGGAAGTGCTTATCCATATCTATGGAGGGGCTGGCCCAGATGGGCCAGGGAAATCCTGGCAGCCCAGTGCTGCATCCCTTCCCTCCTTTCCTGGGTGGAGGTCTGGATGAGGTCACTGGGACAGTTAATGGGGAGTAATTAACACTGAGCACAGGGATGTATGGCCCCCAGCTCTCAGTCTACTCTCTGTGGCCAAGCCAGAGGGCTTGGGAAGGGCTCTCAGGCTCCAAGTCAGGGGTTATGAGGGTCCCTGAGGCCACCAGCATGCACAGGGCCTCAGTTTTGGCTGCTTCCAGGGGTTGGACTTGGAGTTGGGGTCAAGGTCACATAGGCCAGAGGCACCAGGCCGGTGTCAGGGCCACGGCTGCAGCGCAGCCAGTCTCCTCCAGCTGGCCCCAGCACTCGTAGGATATCTCCCTTGTGGAAGCTCAGCTGTCCAGGGCCTGTGGCAAGATGATGGCACAGGGCCTTCACCTCACTGGGGAAACAACAAATGGAGGTCAGAGAAACCCCACCCAAAGCCAAACCCAGCCCCCCAGTCCTGTCTTCCTGGGCTTACCACGGAGGCTTGGACGGCAAGACTGGAGAGTGTGGGTCCTGCAGGCTCTCCTTGGGCTCTGGCTCTCTGCGGGCACCCACTGTCTGTGCCACTAGTTGGAACATGGACTTGTCCAGGCTCAGCCAGTCGGAGGGGAGCCTAGGGGAGAGCAGCCAGGGCTCTATCTATCCGTGCCCTGGCTTAATCAGATAGGCTCCCCAAATCCCTCCATCCACACCACGGGCTGCCTCTCACCTGTTTGTGGGCCGGGTCTCCCGCTGAGCCTTTCGGGAGCCAAAGAGGTGTCCCCACTTGATGCCCCCAGGGGAAGGCTCTGAGGCTCCTTCCTCATTTTCTGCTGGGGGGGCAGTGGACCCCTCCCTCTCCCGGCTGCGCCTCAGCTCAGCCAGCACAGAATCAGGGGGGCTTCCCATCCAGAAGGGCCAGCCCCTGTCCCGGCTGAGGGTCTCCTCCGGGGCAGGGCAGGCCTCTGCCCCCTCGACGACTCCCTCTCGCGGGGGTGGTCCCCCGCCTCCGGCCCCTTTCTTTTTCTCAATGCTGCTACTGGTGCCCCCACGGGGGAATCTAGAGCCCTCAGTGGAGCCGTCGATGTAGACCTGGGAGCTCTGCATGAGCTGGTACCACCAGCCGGCCTGCCCGCCTCGGGCCCACCTGCCGCGCCCTGAGCCCCCTGCAGCCTCTGCCACCTCTTCTGTCTCGTCTTCCTCCTCGTCCTCTCCACCTTCAGGGGCGCCCACCCCCTTCACCCGCTCCCCGTGGACCACCCTGTCCACGTCTCCGGGCCCCTCCTGGCCCCTGGCCCGGGCCAGCTGCAGTGTCGAGTGTGCAGACAGCAGCAGGTCCTGGGACACCCGCAGCAGCTCCTTGTGCTGCCGCTGCTGCTGCCCACTTTGCAGGAGCCGGTGCTGGAACAGCAAGTCGAGGCTGAAGGGCAGCAGGGCCAGGGGCTGTAGCAGCAGCAGCAGCTCCTCGAAGAGGCCGGGGCACACGGTGTGCGCTGCACTCAGGAAGCCCCACGGTTGGTAGTGGGTCTGGATGATATCTAGGGGAGCAGGAGAGAGGGCCTGAGCCCCACAGAGAAGCAGACCCTGGCCTGGAACGGGCCCCCCAGAGGCCACCCCGGCAGAGCTGCTGGACACTCAGGTGTGCTCCACTGCAATGGAGGCTGCCTCGTGACCTCTGCAACCCTAAGTGGTGGCCCTAAGTTCAGGGGAGAGGTGTGGGGGGTGGTTCCGGCCACCCTGGCTTCCAGATTGCCTGAGTAGCCTGCTGACTCCAAAACTCTAACGTAAGTAGAAGCTGGGGGAAGACTGGGGTGGAAGCCCATACTCTGAAGACAAAAGCTTGGGTGGTTGCCCTCCCCAGCTCTACCATCTCTACAGAGCTGTGACTCCCTCTTCTAAGCCCCTGAAGTCTGGCCTATATTGAATTTGCAAGACAGAGCAGTGTTCCGGGCCTTACCTTCGTGGTTATAGAGGTGATTAAACCAGAACTCCAGGGACCGGATGCTGTAGGAAACAGGTAGAGAGAGCTGAATCTTGTGTGGAAACAGCCAGATGATAAGGTACAAAGGAGAAAGGGGTTTCAGACACAGGGCTGAGACATAGGTGAACATTTTCTTTCAATGGCAGGGATGCTACCTGGTTCTTTTTTTTTTTTAGTTATTTTTTTTAAGAAAATGAGAAAAATCAGAGAGGGTGGCTAAACATGAGAGACTCCTAACTCTGGGAAACGAAGAAGGGGTAGTGGAAAGGGAGGTGGGCGGGGGGATGGGGTGACTGGGTGACGGGCACTGAGTGGGGGACTTGGTGGGATGAGCACTGGGTGTTACACTATATGTTGGCAAATCGAACTCCAATAAAAAAAATACAAAAAAACAAAACAAAAAAAAAGATTTTATTTATTCATGAGAGAGAGAGAGAGAGAGGGGTAGAGACAGAGGCAGAGGGAGAAACAGGCTCCCTGCAGGGAGCCCGACATGGGACTCGATCCCAGGACCCCAGGATCATGCCCTGAGCCAAAGGCAGATGCTCAACCACTGAGCCACCCAGATGCTCTTTAAAAAAAAAAAAAAAAAAAAAACACATTTATCTACTTATCTGACACAAAACACTGTCTTCATTAAAAATGTTTATATTTTGGGATCCCTGGGTGGTGCAGCGGTTTAGCGCCTGCCTTTGGCCCAGGGCGCGATCCTGGAGACCTGGGATCGAGTCCCGCATCGGGCTCCCTATATGGAGCCTGCTTCTCCCTCTGCCTCTCTCTCTCTCTCTCTCTGTGTGACTATCATGAATAAATAAATAAAATTTAAAAAAATGTTTGTAATTTTAAAAAGATTTGATTTATTTGAGAGAGGAAGAGAGAGAGAGAGAGCACAAGCAAGTGGAGATGCAGAGGGAGAAGCAGGCTTCCCGCTGAACAGAGAGCCTGAGGGGGGTACCCTGAGATCATGACCTGAGCCAAAGGCAGATGCTTAACTGACTGAGCCACCCAGGTGCCCCTACTGGTTCATTTCATGTAAAATAGTTCTGGAAAGTCAGTGGGGGGTGGCCCAGGTGGCTCAGTGTAGCGCTGCCTTCAGCCCAGGGCCGGATCCTGGAGACCCAGGATTGAGCCCCACGTCGGCCTTCCTGCATGGAGTCTGCTTCCCGGCCCTCCCCACCCCAGTGTGTCTCTCATGAATAGATAAATAATTTTTTTTTTTTAAAAGAAAGTCAGTGGGGATGTTGTGGGGAGGGGTGGTGAACATGTGTTTCACAAGCCAATGACTTCCCTCTAGAATGGAGCTGGTTTGCATAGGACCCAAGAAGTCAGGGCAGCTACTGAGTGAGTGTAGAGAGTTCCGAAGGGAACGACCCAGGCCCAGACTTGAGAACAAAGGATACTATGATATGGATTTCAAGATAGACTTATGGTGGGCAAGATTTGGAAGTCATGCTGGAATTGACTGGTTCAAGGTTTACAATATCCAGAGAACCAGATTAATTTCCAAATAAACCAGAATACAGATTTATAAAAGCAAAAGACCATGTTGTTGATCAGTGCCAGAGGGTTGTGGGTGTAGTGGGAAACCAGGGATGAGAGAGGCTGTAGCTGGATGGGGAGAAAGTGAGCCTGGGCCCTGGCCGCAGATCCTGCAGGTCTGCTTTGCCACTCTTGCTGCCCCACACACTCACTTGAGTAGGCCGAGAATGAAGGCGTTGAAACGCATGGTGTGACTGGTGAGCTCTGGGAATTGGCTGACCTTGTTGTAGAGGCCATGCAGGACCTTGGTGGACGGGCCTGAGGAAGCCAGAGTACACAGTCACATGCCCTGTCTCCTGGATCCAAATCTCAGCCTAGGGTCCTTCCTCTTGCCCCCCAGCATTTACCTAGCTGTGTGGAAGCCTCAACCACACTCCACGGCATGTTCTTACGTTGCCCAATGATGACATCTAGCACAAAGGCCTTGAGCCCATCCTCCAGCACAGCCTGGACTGCGGGGCACAGGTACTTCAGAACCAGGTGGCCCACGTTGGGGCTCACAGAACTGTTCCCCAGCTTTGCCTGTGGATGCAGTAGAGAAGAACAGGGAATCATCCGAGGCCTGGCCTTGGACCTGACTTTCTTAGACCTCAGCATGCTTTTCTTGTGATTCCCTTCCCGATGTACCCAATTCTGGGTTCTAGGTGCAAGAGAGCAGAAGGTGGTAGCACAGAATGGGTGAGGATCAGCAAGGTAGACCTCAGCTCTCCACAGGTTCTTGCCTACCTTCACTCCAGGATCCCGGCTTGTGCCAAAATGGGCCACGATGAGGTCCACAGCAGTGTTAACCGCCTTCACTAGCCCTGCAAGTAAGGATTCCATGATTCGTTCCTAAGTGAGTCCCTGGGCAACTCAACTGAAACTGAGCCGTTGGTGGAAGTGGAGGGGGTGGAACGTTCACTATCTCTCTCTGTCCCTGTACATGGGTCCCCATCTTACCGAGGACTAGACCCTGGCCCCTTCCTGGTTTTGCCCAGTTCTCAAGCCTTGTAATGTTTTCCCCACCAGTGGACCCATCTCAGTGACTGCTTCTTCAAGACCCTCTCACTCCAGTCCTGGATCAAGCTAACTACCCATCTTCTCTGCTCTGAGAAACCAGGCTAGTGGCTGCCAGAGAAAGTCCAGGGCCACTCAGAGCAGTGACGGACAAGTGCATTTCTTGGATATGTGACTTGCGGTACCCTCTGCTATACTCTCACATTGCCAAATCTTCACCCCTCGTCTCAAGCCCTGGGTTCTATTTCCCCCAGAGAACAGAGGCCATTGGTCATCAATTCAACTTCCTTGTCCACCTGAAAGACATAACTACATTCTGCTCAATTCTTTCCCCATCATCTCACTGAAACAGCTCTTTCCCAGTCCAGTGGTCCCTTACTTGCTCAATATCTTAGTAGATGTTACCATCATGCTTGCCCAAGCTGTTAGGCCTCTAGTACTTGGAGCATTAGAGCACACAGCCATTTATTTGTGACATGGCAGTCTCCTCACTCAACTTAGCTCCCTGAGGTAAGAGACTGATGCCTGATTCTTAAGGATTTGATAAATGATCCTCACGCACTCATGCACGCTTGTCATACATAATGCACGGACTTCTATCTCTTGCCCCAATTCCTGTGTTAATTCCTTCCTAGCACTTGGGGTTCTAAGATAGGGAAATATTCTGGAGGGCTAGATAGCAGGGCAATAAGCATAAATAGGTACTGACAACAGAATTCCTGGCCTGAGCTGGGCTTAACATTCACCTTTTTTCTGAAGCAGGTCAATGGAAATGGCCTCTGAGTTGCCATCTGGGGACAGACAAAACTCAGCTGGAGGCTTCTCAGTCAAGGAGAAGGGGTCTTGGAAGTCAGGGCAAGTCAGTGGTAATGGCTTCACTATTTGACCTGGAAAGAAGAAAAAAATCAATCTCAAGCAACTCTCCTTCTAAGAGTTGCAGTTCAGTTCTGTGCCTCATACCCTCTGAGACATGTTCCTTTGGGACTGACCCCTTCTCTAGCCCTGCCCAGCTGTAGTAGAGCCTGCCCTGGGTACACTGGGGACCGGGCCCACACACCATTCAGCCGATAGTTCAGATGGCCAGCAGCACTGAAGGAGCCAGGGAACTCAAAGATGGGGTTCCTTCGGGCCAGCCGAGCTTCCTGTGGCCGTCGGTCTAGGCTCCCTGACAATCCAGGTGGCCCTAACGGGTTCTTTCTCCTGTATTCTCGCCACTTGAGTGCTTGAGGGGATAAGTGGTTGGCTGAAAGCAAGAGATTAGCAGAAGAGAAGGGCAAGAATTAGCAGGAGACAGCATTTCGTATCCACCCCGTGGGCCCATGTAATATACGAGGGCTGGGAGTATGTGGATATTATCCATAGATGCTGGGGAAGGATATGCAAACATGTTAACCCTTGACCCCAGGCTGGAGTATAAGACACCAATCAAGGGGGTGGAGGCTGGAAATGCCTATGGTGGAGGGTAAAGCTCATACCGTTATTGGGCCTGGAGGCCATGCTGCCTTCACCACCTCCCCGGGCTAGACTTTCTGCTCGACTGAGGCTCGATCTCCAGGAGCCCAGAGGAGGCAAGCTTCCTGTTCCATGGAGACGGTACTCAGCCAAGGTCAGTATCTTCTGATCCTCCTTCTGTGGCTGCTGGGAGGTGGCAGGCCGGGCAACAGGAGGACAGGAGTGGCTCCATGGGGGTGGGCTTTCTGTGGCTGTGGCCTGCTCTGGAGGAGGGGAGCACGAGGTGGAAGCAGAAGAGTCGGTGCTGGGCCCAAAGGGGCCAGCACTGCGGATGGGGGAGTAGCTACCCAGGGGTGACGGCCGTGAAGTTTCTGGCTCAGGCCCAGCTTTCCTGGCACCTCTGTTGGTGGGTGCCTGTGATTCCCCAGAGGAAGCTAGGGTTGGGGCTTGAGTAGTGGAGGCAGCCAGTGAGGCAGGCTGCTGTGCACGGCTGCAACCAGAGAGGCTGTAGAGCTGGGAAAGGCTGTGGAGGGCCCGGGCCTTGGCCAACTGCTTGGGGAAGTGGTGCTGGAACACAAAGGGCTGGATGGGCAGCGTGGTTGGCCTCTGTTCCTTGCTGTAGCGAAGGACTGGTCGGCTCTCCGCACCACCCCCTGTGGCAACAGTGATGGAGGAGAAATCAGACAGACAGACCCTGAGACCCCCACGAGAGGAAGCAAAGCAGCAGGCAGACGATGCTCACTGGGGAGAGGGGAAGAGATGGGCAGGACCTGGGTTGTAGGAATAGATTGGGTTAAGGGAGATCGAAGTTTGGGAATATGACAGTGCTCCTCCCATCTAAAACTTTTTCTATTGTTTTCATGATGCTGAGCTCTCTTGTACTCTTGACTATTCACCCCTTCTTCATTTTCTTGACTTCAAGGGTGGGTCTGTCTTAAGGCTCCCTTCGCCCTTTATACTTTCTCCCCTGCATTCAAGTTCAGACATTCATATGGATGACTCCTGAACCTGCAGTGTTAGCCCCAACCTTCCACCTGATCTATGGATCATTCTGCTTGAGGATTAGGCTTTCACTTAAATTTTGCTATTTTTAAGGGTGCCTGGGTGGCTCAGTATGTTAAGCATCTGATTCTTGATTTTGGCTCAGTTCATGATCTCATGGGTAGAGAAATCGAGCCCCATGTTAGGCTCTGTGCTCAGCAGGGAGTCTGCTGGAGATTCTCTCTCTCCTTCTCCCCCTGCATGTGCTCTCTCTTTCTCTCAAATAAATAAAATCTAATAAAGAAAAAAAAAGATTCTTGCTCTCCCTCTGCCCCTCCCTGCCAATTTGCTATTTATTATTTTTAAAATATTTTATTTATTTATTCATAGAGAGAGAGAAAGGCAGAGTCACAGGCAGAGGGAGAAGCAAGGAGCCTGGCATGGGACTCGATCCCGGGTCTCCAGGATCACACCCCGGGCTGCAGGAGGCGCTAAACTGCTATGCCACGGGGGCTGCCCTTGTTATTTATTTTAAAGCAGTTCATTTATCACCTTTCCTGTGATAACTTCCATTTCGGTCAATGACAGAACTACCATATCCTTTGTTTCTAAGGTCTAAAGAGTTGGAGTTAGAGCCACAGGTTTTCAGAGTAAGATACCGTTTACTTTAAGCTTTTGCTCATCATCGCCTGTCTCCACTAAAGCCAATTCATTTCATTCTTAATCAAATCTAACTGTAATCTTTATTTGCATCTGGAATCAGCATCCCATCACCCCTATCCATACCGTTCCCATTCTTTCATGATCCTGGCATTGGAGCCTTAGGGCTGACATTTGTTCCCTCTACACAGAGCTGTGGTCCTCAGGATTGGTCCTCTCCTGTTCTTTCGGCCAGTCTTCAGGTCAGCGTCTCTTAAGACATGGGGCTTAGAACTAAACACAAAACTCCAAGATACTGCGCAGCTGGGTTGCCTGCAGGTAGGAGTTGGGTTTCTAACAAAACACTGCGCACACTGAAAACATCTGAATGACACAAGGTGGCGCTATAAGCATCTACGGAGCCAGAATCCCTGGGCGTGGCTCGCTACCACAACTCTGGCTCAACACATCGGTGAGACAGGAATTAATATCCTTACCTGACAGATAAGGTATTGGAAATTTAGAGAGATAATGTCGTTTGCCCAAGGGCACACAGGTAGATGGTGGCAGAGCTAGGCTTCTGAGTCAGAGTCTGACTTAGGGCCTAATGTTCTATCACTTTGCACTACATAGGAAATGGTATCCCTCATCTTTTCCCATTTATTTACTCCAGTGAGTTTTTTTTTTTTTTCCAGTGAGTCTTAAGGGGATGGTGATCACAACCCCGTTAGGGAGGGGCTTCATAGGCTTCCCAGGGCGCATGTTCAACCTATATCCTCCTGTCATCCCCAATCTGTGCATGGGAGCAACCTTTGTCATTCTCCCTTGCTTACTAGCTCCTTCAGCCACACTTCTGTTCTTGAACAAGCCAAGTTCATTAACATTCAAGGGTCTTTTGCACCTGCCATTCTGCCAGAAATCATCTCATTATTCAGGCATCAGCTCAAACATCACCTCCTCAGTGGTGCCCAACCGAGTCGTCTCACAAGTCACACTTTGTCTCACTATCCTGTTTTATTTTCTTTTTAGCATTTTATCACTGTTAGAAATGATCTTGTTTATGATCTATTATTCCTCATAAGGGCTCCAAAAAACAGAGTTTTTGAATTGTTCACTGATATATCCCCAGTGCCTAGAATAGAGGCCAGTACATAGTAGGTACTGAATAAATACTTGTTAAATGAATGAATCCTCACTGTCACCCTTGGTTCAGCCTCATCTAACTGCATCCAAATTTTCTTACATAAATCAGATTGCTTCCTAAAATACCAGTTTTATCCCCTGTGGCCCTACTGCCCACAGGATAAAGTCTAATCTTCGCAAATGGGTATCCACACCTGCCACCAGTTAGGCTGCTCTTCCCTCAAACTTCCACACCTGCCATTCTCATTGACACCATTCTTCCCACCCCATTCCCATCTTTAAGCACACAGCTTTTCCTGCTGGGAATGCCTCCTTCCCTTCCTTTCCATTTTTTTAAATATCAAATTTCAAGGCTAAACTGATCCTGGCTATCAGATTAGGCCTTCCCAGCCGTAGCTTTATTATACCCCTGATATAAAGTATCTTTGAATTGGACTGTTTATTTCTACTCTTTAGAAAATCCTCCCCAGGGCAGCCCAGGTGGCTCAGTGGTTTAACACCGCCTTCAGCCCTGGGCTGTGATCCTGGAGACCCAGGATTGAGTCCCGCATCAGGCTCCCTGCATGGAGCCTGCTTCTCCCTCTGCCTGTGTCTGTGCCTCTCTCTCTCTGTGTGTCTCATGAATAAATAAACAGAATCTTTAAAAATAAAAAAATAAAAAATCCTCCCTCAGTCCCCAGGATAGGGTTTGAGGCAGAGGAACGAGAGGAAGGAGGGGCCTTATCTGGGGAGTGGGTCTCAGTTTTGTCCCCAGGGAATACAGAGACTAAGATTTCTCACTTTTCTATGTGACAGCACTTGAGAAAATTGGAGTCAGAGACCACAGTCACCCAAGTCTGCTGTTTTGTAGGTGACACAGCTCCAGTCTCTCAGTTCCTTCTTCAAATGGAGAGCCCAGAACTTGCAGGTGAGCACTAACTGAATGGTCAAGGACTATTAGCTTCTCCCTTCTGGAGTCTATCAATGAATATATCATTTTAGCTATTTGGAAGCCCTTCCAAACTGCTGCCTCATTCTGAGTGTGCAATCAATTAAATATTCCAGATCAATTCAAGTACAGCTTATCTATCAAACTTCACAGGGGTCCCTGCTTTTGTTTTTTTCCAGATTTGGTAAGATCTTTTTGAATCTTGACTCTGCTGCTCAGGATCTCAAAGAGATCTCAGCTTCTTTTGTCATTCATGAATTCACTGAATTATCACTCATTCTTTTATTTTTTAATTTTAATTTCTTAAAAAAGATTTTATTTATTTATTCTAGAGAGAGAGAGAGAGGCAGAGACACAGGCAGAGCGAGAAACAGGCCCCATGCAGGGAGCCTGATGTGGGACTCGATCCCAGGACTTTGGGATCACACCCTGAGCCAAAGGCAGATGCTCAACGGCTGAGCAACCCAGGCTTCCCTCATTCTTTAATTTTAAAAAAACATATAGAAAAGAGAGAAGAGCCCTGTGGGAGGTCACTGAAGACTTATGGAACAGAATAGCATCTCTATATAAAAAGTCTTACCCAATAAAACAACACTTTTAATACCTCTTCCATCTCTGACCAGGACTGTTCTTGCCCTCAAAATGCCTGCTACAGCATCGCCTGTGTCTAGAAACCCCCGCCAGATGATGAAGTCTAAGAAGGGAGTGGGTTCCAAAGGACTCTGGCCAATCTGCTGTTTTTGATCCCCTTTATCTCCTTTCATCTGCCACCCTGAGGGCAGCTCCTTTGTGTCTGAGTCTCCCTAATAGCAGAGGTAACACCATTTATGTTTTTTTTAAACTCACTTCCTTTGAGAGGCCAATGGACCCAACCAGAGGCTACAGCACAGCACATTTCCCTCTATCTCCCCTTCCCTCGCTTTATCTCTCCTTCCAAACCCTCTGAGATTTGGCTTCTACCCTCACTACTCCCAAATGTTACTCTCAGGATTCTTCAGCCTTCATTAATGCCAATGATTTCTCTTCAAAACTTTGTTGAACCCAAACTCTTGTTTGAAACTTCCTCTTCCTCCACTGCGTGGGCCTTCATTCTCTCCTAGTTTCCCTTTTCTTTTCCTAATTCTTCTCAGAACCTTTAGGTGTTGTTCTGCTCACCCTTCAATTACTGTATCCTCAGGGCTCTCTGTCCTGGTTCCCTTCACAACTCCATACGTTCTCCCCGGTGCTCCCATCCACTCAAAGCTTCAACTATATCTGTTATTCTGATGACTCTGATCATGGTGATCTCTGGACCCCCGGGACATCCTTTCCAATCCACCTTTCAGTGGAGTGATCTTTCTAAACAACCAGTGAGTGACCTTTCTAAAATGCAAATGAAAACATGCCATAAACTGTTAAAAACAAACAAATTTCATTTCCCTGAATAAAATAGTTCCATCCATACCACACCATGGCTAAACTAAATTATCTGCAGTTTCTGAAAAGCATCAGGTTATTCTGTACTTTGGTGGTTTTGTATAGACTTTTTCTTACAAGTCTCTACAAAGCCTATTCCTCATCATCTTTCTAGGCTGGTTTTAAATCTAAATTATGTTAGCAGTCCTTCTACATTTTAGTCTGTTTAGAGATCCTTCTCACAGACCAGTATTGTATACTGTCATCTCTGGTTTTTGTTTTTAAGTAACCTCCAACTCATGGCTTGAACTCACGATCCTGAGATTGAGACCGGAGCTGAGATCAAGAGCTGGGGGCTTAACCAACTGAGTCACCAGGGCACCCCAGTCATCTCTGTTTTAATTATGCTTCCTTTTCTGTTTTCATCCTTAGAATTCCTTGAGGGCAGAGACTGTCCCTCGTATCTCTCTTATTGCCAGCATTTCACCTAGAGTGTTTATAAAATTACTTAAATGTAATAAAATAAATAGGGAAAGGGCAGGCCCAGGCAGCTTAATGGTCAAGTGTCTGGTTTCAGGCTCTTTGAAGAGCGGCAACAATCACTGATCAAAGAATGAACTTCACTGACAGCACTGTGGTTTGCCTATGGGACATATTCCTTAAGCGCTGCAAATACCTAAATGTCCCAGACTAAACTTGGGCCTTATCCCTTTTCTAGGAAACCTACTTTACGTTAGTGTTTGCGGTCCCTATCCACGTACCATCATCTTTCCAGTCATCCAGACTTAAAACCACAATCTTCTGTGCACTTCCTTTCCAATATGTCATTCTCTAAGTCCCGAAAATTTCAGTGTACATTTTATCCTCTATTTTTTTTTTATCCACCCCCCACCCCCAACTGTAGGACATGACCTGGACTGGAAAGATGATTGATCTAGACTGAGGAAACTTCAGTGGTTATGGATGGGGTGTTGCCAGGGCCCCAATCACTGAGGAGGCCATGCATATATCCTGGTATTCTCCAGCCTCTAGGTTCCTTACCGTCAGCTCTAGCTCTTGTATCCTTCTGGGTATGGCTGTTGGCTGGGCTCCCTGGGAAAGCAGGCCCTGGATCCATCAGCTGAGCCAGGGGGCCTTGCCCAGCAGCTCTGAGGCTAGCAGGTGGCACCTCACTGGACTGGGGGCCCTGACAGACCTGGGTAGACCAGGGCTCTGGGCCAACTAGGTCCATGCCTGGCCCCAAAGGCATGGGTGGTAGGCTGTGGCTACAGCGAGTGCCCTCATCCAGTGGGCCTACCCTATCTTGTTGGGCTTCTTGGATGGGTGAGAACTCCTGGGAGGAGTCCCCAATGCTCACTCGAAGTGGCGGGGAGCCGGAGCCTGCAACTTTCTTCCGGCCCTTGGCGAGCTCAGCAAAGGAGGTGACCCGCCGAGGCGGGGAGCCAGTCCCAGCGAGGGCTGCAGGACCCTCACTCAGGCGCACCGGGCAACTCAACATGCGTTCCAGTGAGCCCAGGCGGACAGGAGGGCTGCGCGCGAGGCTGCGATCACAGCTTCGAGAGCGCTGGCGTCCAGTGCTAAGGTTGGGGGGTGAAGTGTTAGTGTACACTTGCCCCTCAATCACAGTGGGGCCCACAGGAGTTGCTGCTTCCACTGAGGAACCCACTGCTCCTTGTTCCTCTGGCTGGACTTCTGGCCTCTGGAATAGGTAATACTCAGAGGGCTGGCTGGGGCCAGGGTCTGGGCCTGGGCCAGGTGCAGGGCTGATCTTGGTGTGTTCCTCAGAGCAGCTGGTAATGGAAGAGCCAGCTGGGCTTGGGGATGACTGAGAGGACAGGTCACAGGTGACAAGTTTATAGTAATTCTGTGTGGCCACAACAAGACGGGCCTGGCTCTGGAAGCAGGCTGTGAGGTCAGCCACAGCTGGGCAGGGCTCACAGTGTGGGCGGTAGGAGTTGCAGTTGGCATCGAGCTCAGGAGATGAGGCATGAGGACAGCCATAGCTCCCTTCCCTTCCTCCGCTGTCAGGGTGGTGGGACTCACAAGACATCTTAGACTCGGCTGGAGAGGGCTGCAGGTCCAGATAGAAGGCGCCCGGGTCTGAGTGGCTGCAGAAGGAAGAGTTGCTACAAGACTGTGGGGCGGAGTTGAGATTGGCACGGGAGTTGCCATGCATCTTGTTGTAGAGGGTGCTGAACGTGACTAGCACACCATCTGAGCTGTTGCAGGAGGAGTCACTCACATAGCCCATGGACTGGTCAGCTGCCTCGGACTGACTAGATGTGCTACTGCAGCGGCAGTGCTGAGGTCCTGAGCCTGAGCATCCTGGGTTCCTTGGCGACTCATCTGAACTGAGCTTCCATTCCTGATCAAAGGAAAAGCCAGAGGTATCACTGGCTCCACCCCCACTGCCACTCCCACCAGGTCCCCCACACTCATCCAGCTCCATGGTCTCTGCTTCCAGGTCTGGCCGGCAGCAGTGGCTAGTGCTGCAGTGCTGGGGATCCACAGTGGCCACTGGCTCCTGTTCCTGTCCCTCCACTACTCCAGCCCGACTACGTGTTGCCCCCCATGGCCTGCCCACTCTAGGGCCAGGTGGTGGCAGCTGGAAAGGGGATAGATGGAAGGTGGGCTGACCAGCCCCATGCAAGTGGAAGGACTGCTGGGTGGCGCTATCACCAATGCTGTCATCATATAGGTCGCCAAGTCCTGGCTCAGCCACACTCTCTTGCAGCAGGAAAGGGTTGTGTCGTTTAGGGGCTCCAGGGCCTCTTCCATCCCGAACTCTACTCTTCGTGCTGTCTGCAGGCCGCGTGGATCCCCCAGGAGCAGAGTGCAGACTGTTGAAGAGCAGTGAGTCAGCTTGTCCTAGGTCTTGATCAGGCTGGGTGATGCCCAGGTCAGGAGGGCAGAAAGGATTGGGTCTTGTGCTCCCACTACCTCCACTTGCCCCTCCACAGCACTGCCTATCTGGGACTTGACAGTGCACCAGGGGGATGTGGTGGACGATGAGGGTCTCTCCAGTCAGCTTTGGGGGACTATCCATTCTGGAAATTTCGAACAAGGGCATCAACAGCACCAGACACTGCCCCCGGAGCCCAGTGGGGCAGAACACATTTCATCAGGAGAGCTTGGTACCTGGAGAGAGAGGGAAAGAAAGGGAACCTAATGTCACCTCCCTGGAAGTCAGGGACATGCCCTTTCCCATAGCATGTTCAGATGGAGAGCCCAAGAGGAAAAAGACTCAGAGTCAAAATGGAGCTTGATAACAACACAGCCTGATGGGGCAGGGCTACCCCACCATACTTTCTGTACTGCACAGGTCCGGCTCTTGAGTACCCCCTTCATTTGGCCATGCATTCACTTGTGACAAAAGGCAAACCCCTTTTTAATGCCACCTACATTGGCGATCTCAAGGACAGCACTTTCTCCTTTTCTTTCAAAGACATGTTCTTAGCAGTAAACAATGACTAGTCCCAAGTACAAAAGAGTATGACTAGTACATAACTTAGAAAAATAATCTAGGATGACTGAAATGGTGCTTGGCGCTGAGGGGGATAGAGAGATGCCTTAGACACAGCTACAGCTTGCAGGCTCTCAGATAAGGGGAAAATCATGAATACCATATCATGGACTCATAGCAATATGCTATAATTTTGCAAGAAAACTATTTTAAAATATTCTGTATCATTTGCTCCTATGTCACCTCATTTTCTTTTCCTCTGAGCCCCAGAATTCCTGTCCCTCTCTGATGGCTATGGGGTAACGATGCTCACTCTCCCTACTACTGTCCTGAAGCTTTTATCTATGTTTTCTTTTTTCAAGATTCTATTTTTAAGTAATCTCTACACCCAACATAGGGCTGGAACTCACAACCCTGAGATCAGGAGTCACATGCTCCAGTGACTGAGCCAGCCAGGCACCCCTATCCCGGAGCTTCTTGAATACAGAGACTGAGTTGGGCATTAGAGTGACTACAAGTATGGCTGATGCCAACTTCTTCCTTCTAAGAGGGCCTAGGTGTCAATTTCTAACTCTTTTGTATCACTCAGGCACACAGAAGGTCTAGAAAACATGATAGACATAATATATTCTTGTCCAGCTCAGGATACAGATCTTCTGAAGTGCCCAAATTCTATCCAGTTTCAGCCCAGAACTTCCACTACAGGGGTCCCCTAGAAAGTCTTTCTTCTCAGTTTTTCCTCTGATAGGCTAAGGTAAAGTTCTCTCCTATTCAAGGTCTCCTGGCCCCAAGGACACAGAGCCCATTCTGAGCTTCTCCGGTGTGCTGGTCAGATTATGGCGGAATGGCTCCCTCAAATTCTAGTCTCCTGTGCTACCAAGTTCAAGTCCTAATAGTTCTTACTTGCTCAGACTCCTCATATCTAATTTCTGCTAATTCATTCATTTCTCTTCCTTCCCTTTTTATTCCTGTTGTTTTCTTCTACCCACTGTGAATCTAAATTCCCCACTGCCTAAGTTCTCTGTCATTTAGTTGAATGCTTAATACAACCAATTTTTAAAAATTTAACTCATTTAGATTATAGGATCACAGCTCTTTGTGTAGAGTACAGAAAAGATCTAGGCAAGTCACACATGCCCAAGGATATGAACAGGCAATATATAAATGAAAACATCCAAGTGGCTAATAAATCTGTGCGTGAGGAATACAGTTTAAAGTTTTTTTTTTTTTTATAAATTAAATTACATCAAAATGAAAAAGCAGGTATTTATCCTCTTTTTTCCTCCTTTCCTTTTTGAGAGGAAGACTTCTTTGTTGGACTTCAAACCCTTTGTGAGTTGATGGGGGTAATGAGTTGATATGGAGAAAGGAGGAAATCAGAGAGGTAAACTGAGCTTCAAGGTTAAAGTTATAGAAAGAAAAAAACATGGGAATAAATATTTGTTATCTTGGGATTGGGTGATGGTTTCTTAGATATGACACCAAAAGCACAAGGGACAAGTAAGCAAACAGACAAGGTACACTTCAGAAAAATTAAAATCGTTTGTGCCTCATAGGATACCATCAAGAAAAGACAACTCACAAAATGGGAGAAAATATCTGTAGAGACTTCTAATCAAAATATATGAAGAACTGTTACAACTCAACAATAAAAAGACATATAACCCAACTGAAAACTGAGCAAAGAACCTGAATAGACATTTCTCCAGAGAAAACTTACAAATGGTTTACATTTTGAAATAAAATTTATGATTCATAAAAAAAAGAAAACTTACAAATGGCCAATAAACACATGAAATGATGCTCAACATCACTAGTCATTAGAGAAATGAAAACCACATTGAGATACCACTTTACCCCCATTACGATGTCTTAAGATAAAAGACAATTACAAATGTTGATGAGGATGTGGACAAATTGAATCCTCAAACCTTCCTGGAGGCATTATAAAATGGTACAGCCACTTTGGAAAAACAGTCTGACAGTTCCTTAAAATGTTAGAGTTACCATATAACCCAGCAATTCTACTTCTAGGTATATCCCCAAGAGAAATGAAAACACATGTTCACACAAAAGCTTATATATGAATATTCACAGTAGCATTGTTCACAGTAGCCAAGAAAGTTGGAACAAGCTATTGTCCACTAACAGATGAACGGATAAACATAATGTGACATAGGGGCACCTGGATGGCTCAGTTGGTAGAACATATGACTCTTGATCTCAGGGTTGTAAGTTCAAGCCCCATACTAGATGTAAAGCTTACTTATTTTTTAAATTTGGTTTTCATTTTTTCTTTTCTTTTTTAAAAGAATCTATTTTATTATTTTAAAAAATATTTTATTTATTCATGAGAGACACACAGAGACAGGCAGAGACATAAGCAGAGGGAGAAGCACGCTCTCCGTGGGGAGCCTGATGTGGGACTTGATTCCAGGACCCTGGGATCATGCCCTGAGCCAAAGGCAGATGCTCAACCACTGAGCCACCCAGGTGCCCCTAAAGATTCTATTTTATTTCTTTAAATTTTTATTTATTTATTTTAGATTTTATTTATTTATTATGAGAGAGACAGAGAGAGGCAGAGACACAGGCAGAGAGAGAAGCAGGCTCCATGCAGGGAACCTGACATGGGACTCGATCCCAGGTCTCCAGGATCACGCCCTGGGCTGAAGGTGGCGCTAAATCGCTGAGCCACCCAGGCTGCCCAAATTTTTATTTATTTTTTAAAAAAAGATTTTATTTATTTATTCATGAGAGACAGAGAGAGAGAGAGAGAGAGAGAGAGAGCGCGTCAGAGACACAGCAGAGGGAGAAGCAGGCTCCGTGCAGGGAGCCCGAAGTGGGACTCAATCCTGGAAGTCCAGGATCACGCCTTGAGCTGAAGGCAGACACTTAACCGCTGAGCCACCCAGGCGTCCCTAAAGATTTAAAGTAATCTCTTCACCCAGTGCAGGGCTCAAGAGTTACATGCTGTATAAACTGAGCAAATGTAGAGAGAGAGAGAGAGATAGATAGATAGATAGATAGATAGATAGATAGATAATGTATAGATAGATAAAGCTTTAACAAAAAAACTGATGATAAAAAAATGTGATATATATATGCAATGGAATATTATTTAGCAATAAAAGGAATCAAGTAGTGATCCATGCTACAACATGAATGAACCTCAAAAAGCTAAGTGAAAGATGCCAGGCATAAAAGGCTTATTTGTATAATGTATGATTCCATTTATGTGAAATGTCCAGAATAGGCAAATCCACAGAAAAAGAAAATAGATTAGTGGTTACCAGGAACTGGGGGACTAGGGAATGGGCAGTGACTTCTAATGATGGAGGTTCTTTTTGAGGTGATGAAAATATTCTGAAATTAGTGGTGTTAATTATGAAAGTCTATGAGTAAAATCAAAACTACACATTTTTATGGTATGTGAATTATATTTTAGCAAAGCTGTTATTTAAAACCTTTTAAATAGAAAAAAAGGATTAGGACTTATGAGAAGAGGAAAAGAGAGGTGAGGAAAAGAATGGGTGTTGAACAGTGGAGGAATTTGGCATTTGCAGAGACAAGCTGAGAAAGCGAAAAGAGGGAAAGCTGCCTTAAAGTATGGGATTTTGTTGAGAGAAATAAAGAGGATTTTTAGGAAATTTAGCTATGAGGTACATGAAATAATTTCCCCTTCACTCCTCCCCATCTCTTCTCTTCCTTCACCAAGAAAACTTGGGTTCAAATATGTATGCCACAAGGATGCCACAAGGAAAGTTGGAAACAACTTAAAATTCCAATAATAACAATTAAAAAAGTGCAAAGCAGAATATCATTAAAATAATGTTTAATATGATTACTGACTTGGGAAAACGTTCACAAAAATATTAAGTGAAACTGCAGATTACAAGCAGCATGTAGAGTACGACTCCATTTTTGTAAATAAATATATGTCTATTTTTGTCTTAGTTCAGGCTGCTTTCACAAAATATCTCAGATGCTTATAAACAGCAGAGATTTATTTCTCATGGTTCTGGAGACTGCAAAGTCCAAGATCAAGGTGCAGAATGACTGTATTCTGTCCTCTTCCTGGTTCACAGCTGGCACTTCCTAGCTGTGTCCTCACATTGTGTAAGGGACAAGGGATCTCTCTGGAGCCTGTTTTTAAAGAGCACTAATCCCATTCATGAGGGCTTTGCCCTCATGAGCTAATCACCTCCCAAGGCCCTACCTCGTACTACCACTACCTTTGGGGGTTAGGATTCAACATATAAATTTTGGGAGACACAAATATTCAGACCATAGCAATATGCATAAAAGAAAATTTGAAGGCATATACAACAAAATGTTAATAGTGCTTATCTCTGTTGAGTGATTTTGAATTACTTTTAATTTTACTTTCTGTTTCATCTGTATTCCCCCCCCTTTTTTTTAAAAGATTTTATTTATTTATTCATGAGAGACAGAGAGAGGCAGAGACATAGGCAGAGGGAGAAGCAGGCTCCCCACAGGGGAGCGAGACTCGATCCCAGGACCTGGGATCACACCTTGAGCCAAAGGCAGATGCTCAACTGCTGAGCTACCCAGGTGTCCCTGTATTTCCTTTTAACTTAAATTCAATTTACTAACATATAATGTATTATTAGTTTCAGAGGTAGAATCAGTGATTCATTAGTTGCATATAACACCCAGTGCTCGTTACATCACGTGCCCTCCTTAATGCCCATCATCCAATTACCCCATCCCCCCACCATCTCCCCTCCAGGAAACTTCATCAACGTATTTTCTTTCTTTTTTTTTTTTTATCAACGTATTTTCTAACTTGTATATAATAAATATCTATTATGTACATCATTTAAAGTTTTGTTCTCTCTCTTTCTTTCTTTTGGAGATGGGGCACACGGTAGAGGGAGAGTGAGAGAGAGAATCTTAAGCAGGCTCTATACCCAGCACACAGCCTGACAAGGGGCTCAATCTCACAACCCTAAGATTATGACCTGAGGTGAAACCAAGGGTCAGACGCTTAACTGATTGAACCACCCAGGTGCCCCATTTTGTTTTCTTTAAGGAATATAGACACTGTGGGTTCAGGGCTCAGAGAGGGCAGCTTCCCCTTCATATAGTACTAGGTTTCCCCAAAGTCCAGGCTATCATCTAAGGCCTGGGTTAAAAGAAGTGTAAAAAACTGTCTTGTACATATAGCAGTCATTTTAGGAGTACCTATAGGCTATAGTCATCACTTGATCTTCAATGCATATCAGCACCTCCCCCGTTTAACGCACCATTTTCTTTTCTTTTTTAAAAAAGATTTTATATATTTATTTATGAGAGACACACAGAGAGAGGCAGAGACATAGGCAGAGGGAGAGGCAGGCTCCCTGCAGCGAGCCTGATATGGGATTTGATCCCAGGACCCCAAGATCACAACGTGAGCCGAAGGCAGATGCTCAACCACTGAGCCACCCAGGTGCCCCTAAAGCACCATTTTCAAGTGGCATTCACAAATAAAGAACTTATGATTCTGATCCACAAAACTATTACTGAGTCATACATGCTTTGAAATGGAAAAACAGTGACACAGAGTCTAGAGGGTTGATCCTGTAAACCAGGGGTAGAGAATAAATGAATACGGAAGATGATGAAGAAACTTTGGCTGGAGGGTTTGGCAGACAGTTATATTATAATGTTTTGTTTATGTATCTGTCCCCCAAACTACAGTGCATTCCCTGAGATCAGAAACTGGAATATAGTCAACTTTGTGTCCCTGGAACCTATACATAGAACTGGGAACATGGTAGGTGTTTGGTCATTTGTGGACTCCTATTTTACCCATTTAAAAACTTGACTGTTTGTCTTTTTATTTTTGAGTTGTAGGAGTTTTTAATTTTTTAATTTTTTAATTTTTTAAAGATTTTATTTATTTATTCATGAGAGACGCACAGAGAGAGAGAGGCAGAGACAGGCAGAGGGAGAAGCAGACTCCATGCAGGAAGCCTGATGCAGGACTTCATCCTGGGACTCCAGGATCATGCCCTGGGCCAAAGGCAGGCGCTAAATCACTGAGCCACCCAGGGATCTCCGAGTTGTAGGAGAAATTTCCTTTGTCAAACATATCTTGAGAATATTTTCTCTCAGCCTGTGGCTTGATCATTTGTTTTCTTGATGGTGCTTTTTAATTAATGGACGTTTTTAATTTTATAAAATCCCATTTATCTGGTTTTTTCTTTTATGGTAAAAACTGTGTCCTATCTAAAAAATATTTGCATCTCAAGATCATAAAGAAAATTTTCTCCCCCCACTCCCCAAAAGCTGTATAATTTTAGCTTTTACATTTAAGTTGTGTTGAATCCTATTTTAACTGTAATGCTCTTATCGTTGGTTGATTCATTTTATATTTTTGTATCTTAGGTCTTATTCTTCCCTGATTTCCACACAACCAAGGGAAATGCCTGCCAATAGTTCCTTCACAAACAACTCTAGCTCAGTGAACTAAGGTGAAGTTTTGCAGACATCCTGAGATTTTGTACTCATGCCCCCCACCCCCTGAAACTTGCGCATTTTTTGCAAAGCACTTTTTAAAATATATGTCATCTCACTAATCCTCACAACTCACCAAAGTAGACAGAGCCACTTTCATTTTAAAAAACAAGGGAATCAAAAAATAAAAATAAAAATAAAAATAAAATAAAAAACAAGGGAATCAACAACCAGAAAAACAAAAGGATTTGTCCAAGATCACGCAGTGAATAAATGACAGATTTTGACAGGACTCAGGAATCTTAACTTTGATCAGTTAAGAATGTAATGACAGTATACTGTATACGTGACTTTATTTCAAACACCACACAGAACATACCTCTTAGACTTCTTTCTTGGGAGTGACTTGTTCTAAAACAATAAAAGTTTAATACTGTGGCCCATGAGCTCTAACGAAGTAGAAGAAAAAACAATGAGGTAGAAGAGCTCATTCCAGGCTTATCCTGTACCCTGATTAAATGGAGAGACATGGGAGATGAAGATGGGGAAGAAATAGAGAATCCAGAATAGGAAGGAAGTGGAAGAAAGCGCTCAGAAGATGGGCCCTCTAGCTATGGTAGATAGTGGTGGGTTTAGCCAGAATAAATTTATGAAGTCTAACTCTCAGAACCAGGGAAGCTTTCCATGAGAGCCCTTTACCTGGCTGCTATCCCATATGGGTGTCTCCTGGCCTATCATAATAATACAATTTATTAGTGATCATTTATTGAGCTCTTACATGCCAGGTGATTTACATATATCATCTCTAGTTCCATGTAATTTTTTTAAAGATTTATTTAAGAGAGAGAGTATGAGGAGTGGGGAGGAACAGAGGGAGAGGGAGAGAGAGAATGCCGAAGCAGACTCCCCGTTGAGCACAGAACCCAATATGGGGCTTGGCAACCCTGAGATCATAACCTGAGCCAAAATCAAGAGTCAGATGCTTAGCTGACAGATGCACCCAGGTGCCCCACCACTATAATCTTTTTTTTTTTAATTTTTATTTATTTATTTATTTATGATAGTCGCACAGAGAGAGAGAGAGAGAGAGGCAGAGACACAGGCAGAGGGAGAAGCAGGCTCCATGCACCGGAAGCCCGACGTGGGATTCGATCCCGGGTCTCCAGGATCGCGCCCTGGGCCAAAGGCAGGCGCCAAACCGCTGCGCCACCCAGGGATCCCACCACTATAATCTTTTAAAGTAGGCATAATCGGGATCCCTGGGTGGCGCAGCGGTTTGGCGCCTGCCTTTGGCCCAGGGCGCGATCCTGGAGACCCGGGATCGAATCCCACGTCGGGCTTCCGGTGCATGGAGCCTGCTTCTCCCTCTGCCTGTGTCTCTGCCTCTCTCTCTCTCTCTCTGTGCGACTATCATAAATAAATAAAAATTTAAAAAAAAATAAAGTAGGCATAATCATTCCCATTTTAACATGAGAAAACTGAAGCATAGCAGGAGTAGGCAGTTTGCCCACAGATACACAGGTGAGATGGGACACAAACTCAGGTCTGCCCTTCTGCCCAGTTCTTAATTCTTTCCACTGCAACTATCTCCCAAAGAAAATGACCAGGGCCACACCCTCTTCCCAAAGTGCCGGCATCTACCCTGCTACTAGAGCGGCTGCTTCCTTCCTTTCCTGTACAGGTCTCCACCCTGGCTTCCACTTACGTAACGTGTACTTACCCACTTCTCTATTCTTTGAACCTATCCATCTCCTCATACTACTGCCCCAGTAATGGGAGTGTTATTCAACACTCTTCAATCCACCTCCTATCCCAGCTCTCAGCCCTCACCTCCCTGCCTCACTGGTAGTCCCCATGGCCTTTCCCCTGTTCTGTAGTTCACATTCTGAGATGCTTCCTGGGAAGTAACACCCTCCCACAACTTCCCAGTGTATTCCCCAACTACACATTTGCACAATGTGGAACCACTGACACCTATTAGCAGGTTTTTGAATCATCCACCAAGGTGGTCAATGGAAATGGGAATTTAAGCAACTCTATCTGCTCAGCAATATGGTAACTCTGGGCAGGAAAATGTTCTATACTCCAGAAGAAAGGTCTGCCCTCTCTTTGGTCATCAGCATCTGTCTCCCAGTCATAGAACACCTTTCCTCTTTTTTTTTTGGCCTCTTGAAGGAGGACTGGGAAGACAGTGGTACTCAGCTGCCATTCTTTAACAATCTGGCCTTGACCTGAGGTCTAATGAGGAGCATCAGGAGGACTGATAACCTTTTTCCTGTCTGGGTCCTCTCTGGGGCAGGACTAAAGGGAGGAGAGAAAGGGGGTGCATTTGGGAGTATCAGCTTATGCCCAGGTCCCTTCTTGTTAGGAACCTAGGTCTGTATAAGGAGACTGATTATAACAGGTCAGGTACTCTCCGCATCACATGATTGCCTCCCCACACTCCCCCAATAGACCAGGGAACCTCTTGGTCAACATTCTTTCTTATTCCATCCTCACCAAGAGCCTGGTGGCTCCCATGGCACCAGAATATGGTATGTGTGTCTATGGGCATGTATGTTTGTGTATGGACAAAGAAGAATGGGCTGGATGCTTCCCAGCTCCTCCTCTCGAAAGCTGCTTGAATCCCTGCATTTTCTCTATCATAAACTTATAATAGCTTTAGGGGTGTCTCCTCTCATTAAGCCTTTGTTCCTAGATCTGACCCCCTCCACTCTGGCCCACACTATAGCAGCTTCAGTAGAAACGCCCAGAACGGAAGAAGGGGATCTTTTGCTGCTTGACAAAATAGCATTGGCCCAAGCCTCTGCACCACAGCCCAAATATATGCAAGGACAAGCTCGGCTAATGTTTGCTCTCCTGCTTGCACTCTCATTCGCTCGCTCTCTCCCTCTCTTTCGGAAAGACAAAGCCAACCCTCAGAAGCCAGGGCCCAAATGTGCTGCTCGGTTATCCAGCGGCTCTGCCCTGCCCCTCCCCCAGCTCCGCTGAGCCTTACCTCTGTAAGGAGCCTTGAGCTGTACCGGAGGCTTCCTTTCCGTTTGCACTCCCACCAAGCTCTACCTTGACAGTTCCTGCTGAGGCATTGTTCCACGAGATCACACAGGGGGAACTGAACCGATTTCCTAAGATCTGATTTCTGCTAATACAATGGCATCGTTGCTAATGCAGGGAGGCTGCGCAATCCCAACCCCAATATTCTTGCTGCCGCCGCCGCCGCCGCCGCCGCTGCCACTGGTGCTGCGGTGACGTTGCTGCTAAGGGAAGGGGGAAGGGAGAGGAGCAGGCATGCCCACAGTACAGCCACTCAGCCTCCCTCCCCGTCAGTCCCCGTGGGCCCTTCAGCCTGGGGAAGGGGGAGGGGAGAGAACGGAGTCAGCCACAGAGGGCAGTCGGTGCTGGAAGACTGAGCACTCTCAAGGCGGCAAGGAAGATTGGGGAAAGAGCTGGGCCTAGCTTCTCTCTTGTCCTTAGGAGTCTCAGGGAAAAAGTCTGGGCAGAGGCTTAGAGCTTCCTTCCTTCCCTTAGGCCCCTCCTTTTAGATCTTAGCCAGAAACCTCTCCCTCCTCTCTTCAACCCACTCTGAATGACTTCTTGTTTTCCAGCTTTTGCCTTTCACTAAGATTCCAGACTAGCCCCAGGGTGGAGTAGCCAGCCTGGGAGGGGGTTCCTGAACCCTGAAGGGAGGTTGCAAGGACCGGTCATCATTCTACTGGCAGGTAGAGTCCTTGCGGATTCCGGTGAGGCTTAGCACTAGGCTTTTTAGGGTGTGCCTCTTCAGAGAAATGAGGTCTGTCTCAGAAAAAAGGGAGACTGGGCCATAGGCAGCCTTCTATACACAGGGTGGTGGTGAACCTTAGGACCAACCTGGCTACGGGCCCCTTCCTAACACAAGGTCCAATTCAGTGTCTGGATTTTCAGAGGGCCTGTTAGTGTGGCTGGAATAGCCACCGTCTTTCACCTACATTAGTTTTTGGACAAGTGCTGAGCGGGGTCCAGCTGGGCCTGTGTTGAGAAAGAATCCATTTGGCCAGGCTGAGGGGCCAGGAAGCTTATTTTCAGAGGGAAAGGAAGGCTAAGGAAAGGGAGTGGTCTCCCCTCAGAGAAAAATCTCGGTTCTACCTGTAGACCTACAGAGCTCTTCACCCCTTCTAAGCTCCACCATCCTCAGGTTCTAGGCCAGTTCTGTGGGAATCAGTAACCAGTGGAGAAGCCACAGGCAGAGCCAGTTGTACCGCAAGCAGCAACACTTTCTGTCCACTTCATGCCACTGCCCCCTGCTTCCACCCTTGAACACAAATACAGTCACAAGCTAGGGTTGGCCTCTAAGCACTAAACCTGTCTACAATCTCCGCTCAGTATTGACCAGTATCTGGATTCCACAGCCAAGCCCTTGGATTTCAGGTCCCTAGAAAGAAGACTGGGGCCCACTGGCCAGGACTATGAAACCACCACTAGGATCCAGAAGAGATATAGTTTCTTTCCCTTATTGCTTCTCCCATTCTCATGACCCATGGGGCCATCGACAATCCGCTGAGATGTACAGAGTTGTAGAGAGTATAGAAGCAGGTGAAGACCCCCAAACCTACCTCCAACCTTGACCTGTTGGAGGGGCCATGGCACCTTGATCCTATAAAGCAGGAAACAGTGAGGAAGAGAAGGAAAGAGGGAGGCTGCTTCCTAAAATGGACAATTAGTGATCCTCAGAGGGAGCTGGAAAGCAGCAGATATGGTGTCACTATACATGCATACCCTTTTCATTGAGCTTCGTTTTACTATGCTTTCAATACTGTATTTAAGATTTTTTTAAGTTTTTATTTTTTATTTTTTTTTATTATTATTTTTTTTTTTTTACAAATTGAAGGTTTGTGGCAACACTGCGTGGAGCAAATCTATTGGTGCCATTTTTCAAACAGCATTTACTCATTTTGTGTCTCTGTGTCATATTTTAGTAATTCTCACAATATTTCAAACTTTTAAATGATTATCATTTTTGTTATGGTGACTTGTGGTGAGTGATTCTTGATGTAACTATCGTCAATTGTTTTGGGGCGCCATGTAAGATAGCGAACTTAAATGTTGTATGTGTTCTGACTGCCCTACTGACTGGCCGTTCACCTGTCTCTCTCCTTTCCTGTGGGCCTCCCTCTTCCTTGAGATACAGCAATATTAAAATTAGGCCAATTAATAACCTTACAATGGCCTCAAAGTGTTCAAATGAAAGGAAGAGTTCTCTCTCTCTCATTTTAAATTAAAAGCCAGAAATGATTACGCTAGTCAGGAAAATGTGTTGAAAGCTAGTCCTCTGTGCCAAACATTTATCTACATTGTATATGCAAAAGAAAGTTCTTGAAGGAAATTAAAAGTGCTACCCTGCTAAACACATGAGTCATAAGAAAGCAAAACAGCCTTATTGCTGATATGGAGAAAGTTTTAGTGGTCTGGATAGAAGATCAGCCACCACATTCCCTTAAGCAAAAACCTCATTCGGAGCAAGGCCCTAACTCTCTTCAATTCTATGAGGGCTGACAGAGGTGAGGAAGCTACAGAAGAAAGTTGGAAGCTAGCAGAGGTTGCTTCATGAGGTTTAGGGAACGAAACTGTCTCCATGGAAGTGCTGATGTAGAGGCTGCACCAAGTTCTCAGAAGATCCAGCTAAGAGAATTCATGAAGGTGGCTGCACTAAACTACAGATTTTCAATGAAGACAAAACAGCCTTATATTGGAAGAAGATGCCTTCTAGGACTTTCATAGCTAGAGAGGAGAAGTCAATGTCTGGCTTCAAACTTCAGAAGACAGGCTGACTCTCTTGCTAAGGGCTAACGCAGCTGGTGACTTAAGTTGAAACAGTGTTTGTTACCATTCTGAAAATCCTAGAGCCCTTAAGGATTATGCTAAATCTACTCTACCTGTGCTCTGTAAATGGAACAAAGCCCGGATGACAGCACATCTGTTGACAACATGGTTTGCTGAATATTTTAAGCTTACTGTTGAGACCTACTGCTCAGAAAAAAAGATTCCTTTCAAAATATTACTGCTCATTGACAAGGCATCTGGTCACCCAAGAGCTCTGATGAAGATGTACAATGACATTAATGTTGTTTTCAAGCCTGCGAACAAAATATCCACCCTGCAGCCCATGGATGGAGGAGTCATTTCAACTTTCAAGCCTTATTGTTTAAGAAATACGTTTCGTCAGGCTATAGCTGCCACAGATGAGGATTCTTCTGATGGATCTGGGCAAAATTGATTGAAAACTTTCTGCAAAGGATTCACCATTCTGGATGCCATTAAGAACATTCGTAATTTATGAGAAGAGGTCAAAATATCAACATTACCAGGAGTTTGGAAGAAGCTCATTCCAACCCTCACAGATGACTTTGAGGGGTTCAAGACTTCAGTGGAGAAAGTAAGTGCAGATGTGATGGAAATAGCAAGGGAACTAGAATTCGAAGTGGAGCCTGAAGATGTGTCTGAATTGCTATAATCTCAGGATAAAACTTTAATGGATGAGCAGTTTCTCCTTATGGATAAGCAAAGAAAGTGGTTCTTGAGATGAAATCTACTCTTGGTGGAGATGCTGTGAAGGCTGGTGAAATGACAACAATTAATTTAGAATTTATATAAACTTAATTGATAAAGCAGCAGCAAGGTTTGAGAGAACGGACTCCAGTTTCAAAAGAAATTCTACTATGGATAAAATACTACCAAACAGCATCAAACGCAACAGTGCAATTGCTTGGAAAGGAAGAGTCAATAGATAAGGCAAACTTCATTGTCATTTTATTTATGTATTTATATTTATTTGTTTTTTAAAGATTTTATTTATTTATTTGAGAGTAAATGAGCGAGAGCATGAGCAGGGGTAGGGGTAGAGGGAGAGGGAGAAGTAGAGTCCCTGTTGAGTGGGGGAGCCTCATGTGGGGCTAGATCCCAGGACCCTGGGACCATGACCTGAGTTGAAGGCAGATGCTTAACTGAGCCACCCAGGTGCCCCTTATTTTTTTTATTTTTTAAAAAGATTTTATTTATGTATTTTTTTTGAAAGAGAGGGAGCATGAGCATGAGCACAAGTTGGGAGGGGGAGTGGGTAGAGAGACAAGCAGATTTCCTGCTAACCAGAGAGCCTGACTCAGGGTTTGATCCAGGACCCTGAAATTAGGACCTGAGCTAAAGTCTGATGCTTAACCAGACTGAGCCACCCAAGTGCCCCTTTTATTGCCTTATTTAAGAGCTTGCCACAGCTGCCTCAACCTTCAGCAACCACCACCCTGGTTAATTAGCAGCCATCAACATTGAGGGCAAGATCCTCCACCAGCAAAAAGATTACAGTTTGTTGAAAGCTCAGATGATGGCTAACATTTTTAGCAATAAAGTATTTTTTAATTAAGGTATATACATTTTTAAAGACATACTGCTATAGTATTGCTAATGCTATTACTATACTTAACAGACTATAGTATAGTATAAACATTACATATACACTGAGAAATCAAAATATTCATTTGACTTGCTTTATTGCAATATTCATTTTATTTCAACGATCTAGAACAGAATCTGCAATATCTTTGAGGTATGTCTATACTTCTCTCTCCCCTGATAGAGACCTCAAAGTGGGCTGGATAAGCAGCTTTAGGTTAGGGCAAAATATCCATGACCAAGTGCTTAGAGTTCTAGTTTCTTACTATAAAAGCTCTAGGCCCAGGGTCTTTGTCCTCAAAATTTCTGTGAGGCTAAGCCATGTATCACAGGAGAGCCACTACTTAGGAAATGTTTCTAGTTGCCTGTCGAAAGTGGCAGTTTTCATATTTTCAGTGCTTGGCTTACTTCACCACATCACCTACATTTAACCAACTACTGCCAAAGACCTATAGTGCTTTTGATGAAAGATCAAATTATTTTCTGGCTAGAAGCAATATATAAATATTTCACATTATAAACCTCAACTGGCTACTTATTAGTATTCTCACCTGCAATTTACCTTCCACTACTGCCAGATTCACCTCCTTAAAGTACCATCTTTCTTTCATATGTCACTCCTCTTGCTTCTTTTAATGGTTTCCCATTACCCAGAGAATCAAATTCAAACTCACTTTGGCTTTCAAGGTCCTCCATCTTGGCTATCTATCTAGTCACTCTCTACATAACACCCCACCATGTAGTCCCTTAAACCTATTTCATAATTTCATTTCCATTCTGCTGCCTTTGCTCACATTCTCCTACCTGTTATGCTTGGCTCTATTGAGAATTATCCAAAATCTATAAGGTCCAGATCAACTCCTCCATCAAGTCTTCACTGATTACCCCTGAACCAGAAAGAATCTCTCTGCTTTCTGAACTGTGGCTGCCAAGTTGTTGGTTTTATAGACAAGAAAAGAATCCCACAAAAACTAGTAGATCAATATGGGATTGCCAATTTCTTACATTGCCAAGTAGCATCATTAAAAAAATAGTAATAAAACTTTATATCAACTACAATCATTGCATAAGAGAAAGCATAGTCATTATTTTTCTCATTTCATTGCATTTTCATAAAAAAATAGCATCATCAGTCCATGATCAATTTTGATTAAATCATTTGATGTGTTTAAAGTTCTTTTTTCTTTTTTTTTTAAATATTTAATTTATTTATTCATGAGGGATACAGAGAGAGGCAGAGACATAGGCAGAGGGGGAAGCAGGTTCCCTGCAGGAAGTCTGATGTGAGACTCAATCCCAGGACCCCAGGATCACAACCCGAGCCAAAGGCAGATGCTCAACCACTGAGCCACCTAGATACCCCTGTTCTTTTTTCATATCTATCTTAATTAATGTCTCTTTTAACTGCAAAGTCCAAGTTAAATTCATCTTTGCTCAAGACAGAATCATTTTTATTGTTTCCTACAAAACCCAGCACAGTGCTTGCCAGATACAATGTGGTTAGTCAAGTCTTGTTGAACAAGAGTAATATAAAAAGGAATGGCCTTGAGAGTAAGTGAGAGTGAGAGGTAGGCAGATCTGACTCAAAAAGCTTAGAAGAGAAGACCCCTGCTATTCATGTGCGGAGTGGAGGGGAGGTCTATTAAAAGAAAGCTTTAAAAAAAGGAATAACTTCATAACCTTGAGTTAGGCAATATATTCTTAGACACAATATCAAAAGTACAAGTGACAAAACACACACACACACACACACACACACACACACACACACACACACTCACAAAGCAGACTTAAGAATTTAAAGCATTGGGCAGCCCCGGTGGTGCAGCGGTTTAGCGCCGCCTGCAGCCCGGGTGTGATCCTGGAGACCTGGGAGACCCAGGATCAAGTCCCACGTAGGGCTCCCTGCATGGAGCCTGCTTCTCTCTCTGCCTGTGTCTCTGCCTCTCTTTCGCTCTCTCTGAATAAATAAATAAATAAATCTTAAAAAAAAAAAAGAATTTAAAGCTTTGCTTCAAAGGACACAATCAAGATAGTGAAAGCACAACCCATAGGATGGGAGAAAATACTTGCAAATCATATTTCTGATAAGGGATTTCTATACAGAATATATAAAGAACTCTTACAACTCAACAGTAAAAAGACATATAACTCAATTAAAAAATAGGCAAAGTATTTGAATAGATGTTTCTCCAAAGAAGATATATCAATAGTCAATAAGCACATAAAAGAATCCCAACAGCATTTGTTAATTAAGGAAGTAGAAGTCAAAACTAAAATGAGATACTGCTTCACCCTACTAGAATAGCTAAAATCTGTAAGACAAACAGTAACAAGTGATGATGTTGAGAAATCAGAACCCTCATATATCACTGGGAGGACTGTAAAATGGTGTAATCACATTGGAAAACAGTCTCTAAGTTCCTTAAAATGTTAAATATAGAGTTACCATATGACCCAGGAATTCTACTCCTAGATATAGACCCAAAAGAAATGAAAACATATGTTCACACAAAAGCTTACATATGAAAGTACAGAGCATTATTCATGATAGCCAAAAAGTGGAAACAACCCAGGTGTCTTTCAATACATGGATAAATAAAATGTAGTATGTTCATAAAATGGAATACTATTCAACAAAAAAAAGGAATAAAGTATTGAAACACGCTACAACATAGATAAACCCTGGAAACCTGCTAAGTGAAAGAAGCCAAATACAAAAAGTCACATATGGTTTGACTGTATTTATATGAAATGTCCAGATTAGGCAAATGTATGGAGGCAAAAGTAGTTTAGTGGTTGCCAGGGGAAGGGGAAAATAGGGAGTGATTGTTCACAAGTATGGGATTTCTTTGTGGGATGATGCAAATGTGCTAAAATTAGATTGTGTGATGGTTGCTCAACTCTGAATATGCTAAAAACAACTAAATTGTATACTTTAACTGATGAAACATGGTACATCAATTATATCTCTATAAAACTGTTAAATAGAAAAAGCAGGAGCCCAGTGAATAGTGTTGCTCAGCTCCACAGAGATAGAAGTCTTCAAAGGCTCTGTAACTGGGTGGGGCTGGTGGAATTTCAGGTGTACAAAAAGCAGAGGCATTTCTGGCATCACTGGTATGCCAACCAAAGGACCTCAGACAATGCCCTCTTTCCTTTTTTGCCAAACACAATAATTTTTAAAAGAATAGACCATGTTAGCTTTACTTTCTTTTTAGTCATTTCTTAACTACCAGAAGTGTGTCTTCTTATAATACTTGGCCTGTCTGAAATAGTTTAATTTTGAACTTACACTACTTAAATTTTCTGACACTTAGCCATCTTTTACTATTGAAACCCTTTTCTCCCTTTGGCTTCTATAACACCAATCTTCCTAGTATCTCTTCTTATATCATTTTTTCTTTATTGTTTAACAAAGCAATACCTGGCACACACATTTAAATGTAGATTTATAGTAAACTATACTCAAATTTTAAGATTTTTAAAAATAACAATGAAAAAAAAAATCTAGACTTACTGCAAGGCTAAGATCTGAAGTCTTTCCAACTTGAGAAGATGTTTGGCCCTTACCATTGTGCTGCTGGTTTCCACATCTTACATTCTTCCAGAAGTTCTAGAATCAAATCTCTAACAGCCTACTAGACGCTTTTTACCATTACTTCAAGTTCAACATATCCAAAGTCAAACTGAGTTTTCTGTTTTAAATTAGCTTTCTTGGAACTATCAGTAACACAAGCCTGAAAATGCTAAGAGTCATATGGACTCTCTTTACATTCAGACAATCACCAAGTCATGCTGAGTCTTTTTTCCCAAAGTTTTAGGCATTGACCTAATAATTTATTGTACTTTTACTATATTCTAACTATTATGCTAAGCACTTACTTACATCATCTCATTAAATCTATATAACCACTCTCTAAGCTAAATATTATTATCTCTATTTTATGGATGAGAAATGAGGCTCAGGGATGTTAAATAATCTTCCTAATGTAACACAGTCAGTAAATATCTAATCTGGGACTCAGATACGGATCTGTCTGATTCTAAAGTCAGTGTTCTTAATCATTCATTATATTGATTTTCAAGTTCCCACCCTTACTTCTATCATTCTAATTCAGATCTGCACTAACCTCTCCTCTGAATTATTATATAGTCTTTCTACTAGTTTTATGGCTTTTATTGTGGCTCTTTCCTCCCAGCTATCCTATATAATGACCCAAGATTAATATCCCCAAAGCACTGCCTTCAATATATCACCTTATTACTAACGTCTTCAATGGCTCCCCACTGCCTACAGGATAATCCAAATTCCTTAATGTGACTTTCAAAGTTCCTTCTTATTTATCCAATCATGTTACATCACATGCCAAATTATTTAGAACTCTGAGTTGTGGCTCACTCACACTGGGAAGGTATCTGGAGTGCCCTCTCCCTATTTCCTTTGCCTTTTTTTTTTTTTTTTTTTTTTTTTAAGAAGCTAGCTCAAAATCTACTATGTCTAGAAGCTTTTCTTAATCATGGAAAATTTCTTCTGAACTTCTTCAATACGAAGTCTGCATAACTCATTTGGTAACCAAATATTGGTCAGTTTATTTTATTTTTCTCTTGATGACAGTACACTTTTACAGTGTGGGGTTGTCTCATATGTTCGTAAATAATTGTTAGCACAAAGCCTTGGAACTTAGTAGGGTATCACTGATGTTTATTTAATAAAGCTACTGGATGGCAAGCCCAGCAGGCTAGCTGGATCCAAGCTCTTTGGGGAGCTTAGCTTAGCCTGAGAACAGCACATCTGATGAGAATGGGGAGTGGAGAGGAGAGGAGAGGAGAGGAGAGGAGAGGAAGATGAAAACCAAAAAGCTGAGCCTTAGTAAAAAAAAATCCTCAATGCCAAGATCTTAAGCTCTTAACCCCTCATTTCCCTCTATTTTCATACTGAGGATGGAAAGATGATTAAGCAGCTGTGTCTCCAGTCAGCACTTCCCTACCCAGTCATGATAGAGCATGAGCTCTATCCACCCTGTCCCTAGAGCATACATTTCGAAGTGACAACCTGACAGTCACATCCTGTGTGTCAACAGGTTTTATGTGGCTTGTGCAGTAAATATGCCACCATAAAAATTTTGGAGATTTCTAAAAAATAATAATAATAAATATCTGGATCTCCTTGTCTTGCTTGAAGAATCAGAACTGACCATACCAGGCCCTCATTTCTAGATGGTAACAACTGGCTGGAGTTAAGAAGGGCTGCCCTCATAAGATAGGCATGTGCCCTTCAGATTGACAAGTTCCCACCACTTCTTATGGTCTTTTGTACGTAGACAGCTTCACTGGTTCACTTTATTCATTTGCATTATTTTCCAGGATCCTATAAAGCATTTGAGTTTGCAACGCCTGCCTAGAATAACAGTTCTGCTTTTTCTTAATATCCTTAACCCCCGATTTATTTTACATTTCCACAATGATGTTCACTGCAGTATTACTTGCAACAGTAAAAAAAAAATAAAAATATTCTAAATATCCAATAGAATTGGGTATTTATGACGGTTGATATAGAAAAAGGCTTAAAAACTAATAGAAAATTAGGATATCAAATTGTACAGAGAGACTACTTCCTGAATATGGCGAACAAGATATTAAAGGAGTCCTTTCTACTGGAAAAACCCACTAGATCTTGTAGAATATATATTTTAATGCATTTCAGGGCTCACAGTAAATAGGAGAAATCTCTAAGGCTAATCCCCCATCCCAAAAAAGGGGGAAAATCATGAGCTGTGGAGTAAGTAAGGAGGAAGGTCAGGGTTCCTTGTGGACCAATTCCCAAAACATTCTAATTGTGGTCAGAATGACAAGACAAGCTTTGGACCTCTAAAAGGTGGTGGGTTGAACTGAGACTCCCACATTAAGTTGAGACCCTTGAAGTATGTTCAAGTGATCCAGGGCTGGTGGTTCCTCCTTAGCTTTTTCATTGGAAGAAACTACCCCAGCTTAAGTAGACAGGATTCTCAAAATTAAAGAGTAAACAAAATTAATTTATATCAAAGATCACAAATACACATAGAAGCAAGACACCACGAATGAATAACAGAGAAAGCACCAAATAACAGATTTTTTTTTTAAAGATTTTATTTGACAGAGAGAGAGCACAGGTAGGTGGAGTGGCAAGCAGAGGGAGAGGGAAAAGCGGGCTCAGCAGAGAGCCCGAGGGTGGGGCCTTGATCCCAAGACCCTGGGATCATGACTTGAGCTGAAGGCAGATGCTTAACTGACTGAGCCACCCAAGTGCCCTCAAATAACAGATTTAAAGGGCACTACTTTTTTTCTTTTCCTCCAAGATTTTATATATTTATTCATGAGAGACAGAGAGAGAGAGGCAGAGACACAGGCAACAGAGAGAGAGAGAGGCAGAGACACAGGCAGAGAGAGAAGCAGGCTCCACACAGGGAGCTCGTGATCATGGTATCTCTCCTGCCAGGTAAGTATCCACACAGGGAGCTCAATGTGGGACTCATCCAGGGACTCCAGGATCACGCCTTGGGCCAAAGGGAGGCGCTCAATCGCTGAGCCACCCAGGCGTCCCAAGGGCATTACTTTAAGTATTAAAATAGTCAGATCTAGAATACAAATCAACTATGTGTATATGTATGAAATGGTTTTTTTTTAATATTTTATTTATTTATTCATGAGAGACACACAGAGAGAGAGGCAGAGACACAGGCAGAGAGAGAAGCAGGCTCCACACAGGGAGCTCAATGTGGGACTCATCCAGGGACTCCAGGACTCCAGGATCACGCTCTGGGCCAAAGGCAGATGCTCAACCACTGAGCCACCCAGGCGTCCCTGTATGAAATGTTTTAAATAAAAGATAAAATCTCAAAGATAATCAAATAGCAGGAGATTATTACAGAGATCTAGAGATGGTGAAAATAAAACATATGTGAATATAACCACTGGCTACTAAACATTCCTATTCCTGGACCAGGCTGTTTTATAGGGGGGGGGGGGGTGTCACTAGGTGAAAAAAGGAATGTGAAGGTTAAAGGGGGATACATTATACTCCCAGATACAGACGTGAACACTCAAAACAGTGTGTGAAATTGCTCTAAAAATAAGTATTTTATAGAAATGTAAAGCACTGCTATTGCTCTTTAAATATGCTAGCATTTAGGCACCTGGGTGGCTCAGTCAGTTAAGCCTCTGCCTTCACCTCAGGTCATGATTGCTAGAAGCCCCACATGGAGCCTGCTGAGTGGGGAGCCTGCTTTTCCCTCTTCTTCTGCCCCTTCCCTACCACTCCCTCGTGTATTCTTTTTCAATAAAAATCTTAAAAAATTTTTTTAAATGTTAACATCCATTGATGATTTTTGTCTGAATCAGCTATTATTCTTTCTACTTTTATTAGCTGGCATTCTAAATACAAGAAAAAATTTTCTTTCTTCTTTCTTTCTTTCTTTCTCTCTTTCTTTCTTTCTTTCTTTCTTTCTTTCTTTCTTTCTTTCTTTCCTTCTCTCTCTCTCTCTCTCTCTCTCCCTCCCTCCCTCCCTCCCTTCCACTTCTCTTCTTCCCTCCCTTTCTTTGGTATCAGTATAGAATCTTGGGCTTTTTAAAAAAAATTGAATGAGTTGTAACCTATTGTTGGTATTATTGATTTTGATGCTCAGATTGTCCCATATCTGGCAATAGTTGGCTTTTTTTTTTTCATTGTGAAGACCTTTATTGCTGTGTATAAACGTTAACTATTTATTTTATTTCATTTTTACTTTTTTTAAAAAAAAGATTTTATTTATTCATGAGAGACAGAGAGAGAGGCAGAGACATAGGCAGAGGGAGAAGCAGGCTCCCCACTCAGCAGGCTCCATGTGGGGCTTCTAGCAATCATGACCTGAGGTGAAGGCAGGAGGCTTAATTGACTGAGCCATTCAGGCAGGAAGCCTGATGTGGGACTAGATCCTGGGATTCTCGGATCATACCCTGAGCCAAAGGCAGATGCCCAATTGCTGAGCCACCCCGGTGTTCTTTATTTTTACTTTTTAAAGTAGGCTCTAGGCCCAGCGTGGAGCCCAACATGGGGCTTGAACTCACGACCCTGAGATCAAGACCTGAGCTGAAATCAAGAGTAGGATGCTTAACTGACTGAGCCATTCACGCTCCCCCAAAAGAAACTATTTATTTTTATTTTTTAAAAATATTTTATTTTATTTACTCATGAGAGATACAGAGTGTGAAAGAGAGGGGCAGAGACACAGGCAGAGGGAGAAGCAGGCTCCATGCAGGGAGCCTAATGTGGGACTCGATCCCTGGTCTCCAGGATCATGCCGTGGGCTGCAGGCGGCGCTAAACCGCTGCATCACCGGGGCTGCCCAAAACTATTTATTTTGAAATAATTTTTGAACTATCAAATATAGTTCAGAGTTCCTATATGCCCTTCAACCAGTACCCTGTTACCATTACATAATCCTCATACATTTGTCAAAACAAAGAAATTAACAACGAACATATTACTATTAACTAAACTTGTCAACTATTTAGATTTTGCTAGTCTGCCCACTAATATCTTTTTTCTATTATTTGACTTTTTAAAAAACTAAATGTATATGTAAGTTTCATAAAACATATGTCAATTAAAAACAAAATAGGGATCCCTGGGTGGCGCAGCGGTTTGGAGCCTGCCTTTGGCCCAGGGCGCGATCCTGGATACCCGGGATCGAATCCCACATCAGGCTCCCGGTGCATGGAGCCTGCTTCTCCCTCTGCCTGTGTCTCTGCCTCTCTCTCTTTCTCTCTGTATGACTATCATAAATAAATAAAAAAAAAATTAAAAAAAAACAACAAAATAAAGCACAAAAAACCCCCAAAGATATTCAATTATATACTGGAGGCTGTAGATAAACAGTTTGGATGTTGTTATAAGCGTAGCTCAGTGAAAAAAAAAAAAATCTGGATTTTCCACAGTCAAGATACTGAATAGTTTTGAAAACTATTTAGGCAGGTAATTTTTAGTGAAAGCAAGCAGTATTTAAACATAGATAAGACTATGCAATCTTAGAAGACCTCTGCCCCCAGCCTTTCCCAATAATACTCTGCCTACCTTTAACCTCAGGACACTCTTCTTTGGAAATTAACTTCTGCTTGTGACCTAGTCAGATATCCTGTACACCAGCAACAACCTATATTAGGTAACACCTTGGGCCATGTTTTCACCATAAACTGCATGACTGATTCCAATAGGAAAGGTCAGAAGTAGTCAAATCATACCAAATTAAATAAACTATGATATACTCTACAGTAGCCTCCCTTTATCTGCAGGGGATATGTTCTGAGACTACTAGCAGATGCCTGAAACCATAGATGGCACCAAACTATATATATATATATATATATATATATATATATATATATATATATATATATATATATGACAATGTGAGCATCAAAATCAGTAATACCAACCTTGTTTGCCTTACAACAACAAAATATATATATTTTCCTATACATACATACCTATGGTAGTTTAATGTACAAATTAGGCATAGCAAGAGATTAACAATAACTGATAATAAAATAGAACAATTTTAACACACTATAATAAAAGTTATGTGAATATGGTCTCTTTCAAAATAACTTATTGTATTGCATTTATTCTTCTTGTGAGATGACAAAATTCCTCTGTGATGATGAAGTGAGATGAAAGACATAGGCACTGTGATAAAGCAGTACAGCTACTGACCTTTTGACAACTATCAGGAGGAGGACCATCTGCTTCTGGAGGGACCATGGCTAAACGTGCATGGGTTAACTGAAACCTCGGAGAGTAAAACTGTGGATGACTACTATATACTTCTCTCTGATTTAGAAGCATCTTGAAGCAATTAATTAATATCTCAGGAGTTACTCAGCCAAACAAGCAAGCAATCAAACCACAAGCATCCTACTGTGTATAAAGCTGTGCTGGATGTTCAGGGGTAAGAGCCCAACCTCAGGGGCTCATAATTTTGTTAAAATCATTACCAACATATTTCTGCAGAGGGTTAAGACAGCAAGAAAGACAGTTCAGGATGTGAGATAAGGGTTAGAACAGTGGTTTCAAACTTTTTCAGCCCTCATACGTAAAATAGAGCTACTCTGGTTGAAGCAGGGTAGGCCTGATGCCCCTTACACTCCAAATCTCTCTCTCCACTGTGGGTCCCCAACAGCACTTCAGAGAACCCTAGGGCTTAGAGGGAGAAATTCTGAAAACCTCTAGGCAAAGGCAAAGGCAAGACTGACCAGCATGCTTTGTTGGGTTGGGGAAATGGAATGTGAAACAAATGATTAACTGATAGAAATCATTTCTTTTTTCTTCATGGCTCCCAAATCAAACAGGTCTGGAAAACAAGGTCTATTAGCTACATTAATAGTAGATTTACTTCTGAGTACAGAAGATAAGTACTTCTCTTTGAAATGTGTGAGAGATGTTCAGAGAATTCAGAGATTTAGGGACATCTGGGTGGCTCAGTGGTTGAGCACCTGCCTTTGGCTCAAGGCATGATCCTGGGGTCCAAGGATTGAGTCCTGCATCGGGCTCCCTGCAGGAAGTCTGCTTCTCCCTCTGCCTATGTCTCTGCCTCTCTGTCTCTCATGAATAAATAAAATCTTAAAAAAAAAAAAAGAATTCAGAGATTGTGAATTGGTGGTGATAGTGATTCCTGTGGGTGTCTGTACTGAGTTACAAGCAAAGAAAAAACAGGCTGTTGGAGGCCTGAGAGCATCAGTAGTCTGATTCCACAAATGAAATAGAAATAGCAGCGAATGCCCAGAAATCATCTTTCTTCCTGGTTTCATGTAGCTACTCCTAGCTGAGGAGGCCACTGTTCTGAACTGATATTATGTTATTTTGGACTCCAAATGAGGCCAGCCAGCACGCTGGGAGCGTGCTGGAAGAGGCCTGAAGGGTTGTCCCAGACACACCCAGCTGCTTCCTTATCAGGATTCCCTAATATAGAATCCTCTTTCGAAGCACAGGGCTTGTTTTGCTTTCAGCTTCTCAAATTATGTTACAGAAAGGTTCAGCTCAAAGTCCACTCCCTAAAGTCGAATACAAACACTAGAGAAAAGGCCTGGTTCTGAAATAGAATGGGCTTTTTCCTAGGACCACCTGGTGTGGGTATATCTTCTTTTCCCCAAGTCTATCTCCTCCCTTATGGACTGGAAATATGCAGACACTTTTAATGTAATAAAAATCACTGACACAATGTCCAGAGGTGGAACCTCTGGTAGGCACCAAGCCTTTTCCTTCCCAGGTTCAGCTGTGTCTGAAGCTCCCAAGGCTCCAATTCAATGAATGGAGACTGAAGCACTGGGAATTACAACCAGGAAAAGAATAAACTAGAAGCCACTGGCCCACACTGAGCTGTAAAGGGTTCCTCCTTTCCTTTATTCCATCAAAATCTGGTAATAATAAACCTAGCTTTGTCCCAGGGTCTCTCTTTGCTCAAAAGAGGTAATACCTAGAAAAAAAATTCTTCTACTCATCCAGCCAGCAAGTGTATAACATTCTCCAGTAGGTCAACTATTTGACTCCTTCCTTAGTTCAACTCATAGCACCTATTTGGCAGAAGGTTCAATCACATGACCTCTTAAGGATCCCTTTCAGCTCTAATTACAAACGAAGCCAAATTAAAACCTTGGGCCCAAGGAAAGGTTCCTATGCAGGGTGCTAATTAATGTCCTTCAGTTCACCCTCTTGCCTTACAACAAAAATACACAGACACAGACACACACACACACACACACACACCCCTACCTCCAAGTGCCTGCCTTCTCACTCCTACAGTTAGAAGTCTCTAGAGATCGAGGATTTCCTATAAAACTTACCTGTTTTGAGGATGTGGGTTAGGGATAGAGAAGAAGACTACAGAGAATTAGGAAAGATTTAGTTCCTACCTTGACAGACTAGGTTCTTCAGCTGCGGGGATGAGGATGAAGATAGGGAGATTAAACCTTCCAATGCTGGCTGTAGGTGAGCAGCAAGGGAGGAGCAAACCACCAAAACCAGAGACACTGTGTCAGAGATGGACCATCAAAGGCCCAGCTCGGGGTGCTCTGATAAGAGGACAGCTCTCAAGTGTGTATTTGCAGGAACAAGTTCAATGGGACAAAAAAGGCCCAATGTTTCTTCTTTGGCTGTTCCTTTTGGATCCTAAGCTCCAGGAAGCAAAGTCAGAGTGTTCTCTGCTCCCCCTCCCCCAAGGCAGTGGACTGAGGCACGCAGGCTGGTAAGCTGCTGTCCTATCAGTCTATCAAAAGCTGTATATAAAAGGCCACAAGTGCACAGTGGACTATGAGAAGAATCTAGATTGAATTACACAAGCCAGTTGTGGAGACAGGGTGGGGGAGATAAGAGAAAGAAGAAAAAGAAGTCTAGCTACTCTTCAAGGAAATATTACCATCCAAGAACACTCCTCCCTCAGCATGACTGCTAGAAGCCATCAAAGCCTTGCTCCCTTAGGGAACTAGGTTCCAGTCTGGCCTTTTTCTTAGTAGAGGGGTCCTAGTCCCTGAGAATTCTCTGTCAGAGTCAAAGACTTTTCCCACTTTTATCTTCTGATAGACTTTAGAAAATAGTCTCTGAGTCCAGCTCACCATGCTTGGTGAAGAGCACTGGGACTGCCTCACTAGCAGGTGGCAGCAAAGACCATTTCTGTGTATCAGATACTATATTTGCTTTAGTTAGAAGACTAAAAGGAGAGTAACTGATGTATACTTAAACAAATCTTAAAAGCAGGTTGGCTAGGGGCTGGCCTGAATCCTGAGTATTCAGGAGCGTGGGTTCTGTAATGATTCAGAGAATGGATTTTGATGTTGACAGGGCTGGATTCAAGTGTGACATACTACTTGCTAGCTATGGACTTTGAGAAGTTACTCAACTTCACTAGACTTCTGCTTCCTCATTTGTAGAGCTGTTATATCTTCCTTCAAAGGCTTGAGGTAGAATTAAATAAGATATTGCATGCAAAGTGCCCTACACAAGGTAAGCACTCAGTCATGGTCACTATTATTATACTTTTTTTTTTTTTTTTTACTATTATTATACTTTTAGCAGATGATCATTAGAATCCTTTCCTCTCTTCTTTCTCAATTTCCCAAAAAACCTACAGGCTCCAGATCCAGGGAACGGGTAGGCAAAACCTCTTAAAAAGACTCAAAGGAAATGGAAAGAGCTATGTTTAATTTCTCCTTCCCCTGCACTAGGACTGAATCAGTCAGCCTGTGCCGATTTCATTCTGGCAGGACTGGCAGGCTGGCCCTAAAGCCTAAAACTCTCCTAAACCAAAGATACTAATCCATCTCTAGTATTACCTGTTGTGGGGCATGCTCCCAGACTGATGGTGCTTCTCCAGGGGCCCCAGATCAGATCCCAGTAGATGTAGCAAGGAAACAGTCTGATCCCAAGCTGGCAGGATAGGTCTGTCCAGGCTGTTGTCTGCCCATCACAGCTGCCTATGAGGCCTATGGGTTAATAATAGCAACTCTGATGCCAACGGATTAAGACAGCACTGTAGGAGGTGTTTATTTTTACACTCTGGCGTCAGTATCAAGTTCTACTGGTTACTGCTCAAATCTAGGACAGCTTCCTGCTATAAGAGTGGCCTCAGGCTTCTCTAGGATGCTAAGTTGGATTCTGAGGGAAGTGAGCCTTGTTGAAAACAGTTCAGAATTCACAGAGACAAGGAAGGGAAAAGGAAACAAACAGAGCTGTCACACATCCAGCTGTCTGGTCCAAAATTTCTGGGAGCAGGAATACTTCAACTGAGAACTGTTCTTTCTAGCAAGAGTCATACAGGCCCTGCACAAAAGACCTAATACACTGTTTTGGAAGGGTGTACACATGTATACGTGATATAAACTAGCTGCACTGAAATGATCTGAATAAAGTCAAGAAAAGACTGTCACTTGGGGCGCCTGGGTGGCTTAGTTGGTTAAACATCTGTTTTCAGCTCAGGTCACGATCCTGGGGTCCTGGAATTGAGCCCCACATCAGACTTCCTGCTCAGCAGGGAACCTGCTTGTCCCTCTCCCTCTGCCCCTCCCCGTTTGTGCTCGCCCTCTCTCTGTCAAATAAAATCTAAAAAAACAAACAAACAAACAAAAAGACTGTTACTCAACTAACCAGAAGCTCAGCCTTATCAGTCACAAGTCCCAGATAGGTGCTGATATCTGGAACAATAATTGGTTAGGCTGATCCTTAATTGGTTTGCATAGAGTTTTTAGCAGGCAGATCAAATCCCTTGAAAATTTATTTTGCCAGAGCTCTTCCTAAACATGACACAACAGGAGAGAAACACCAAGAAACCAGCCTTCACCTTTCTGGCCTGGAGCCAGTACCCAGAAAATCTTTCCTGAAAGCATTTTTATCCCTCAAGGCCTATAGATTGGGGTCTGTCTTAGGGACCTTGCACTTTGACTACAGTCTCTGGAACTCTGTGGATATCCCACTAGTCTCTCTGAAAGGCAGCTTCTAGGGATCCCTGGGTGGCGCAGCGGTTTAGCGCCTGCCTTTGGCCCAGGGTGCGATCCTGGAGACCTGGGATTGAATCCCACGTTGGGCTCCCGGTGCATGGAGCCTGCTTCTCCCTCTGCCTATGTCTCTGCCTCTCTCTCTCTGTGACTATCATAAATAAATTTAAAAAAAAAATTAAAAAAAAAAAAAAGAAAGGCAGCTTCTAATTCAGATTTCATCTTGCCCTATTAGGCAGATAGGGATGTGAGAAGTCTGACAGCTGGACAGCCAATGTAAATAACCTACTAAGGGGCCATGTGCACAGCAGACTGCTGTGGAATGATAAAAATGTACCACACACCAGGTAGGAATGCTGAAGTACAAAGAAAGCAGCCAAGCAGCCAAATGCACAGTAACAGTGACTCCATCATCTTCCTGCCTGTGGCTGACTCATAACCATCATCAGTGACACAACATATCATTACCTTCGGCATCCAGGGTGCTGGCAAGAAGGTAGGCTGGTGAGCCACTCATTCAGTACATTTTTTTTTTCCCTTTTATTCAAGGCTTATCTACCTGGTCATCAGAACAACAATGCAGTCTCAGAAACAACCAGATTTGATCACTAGAGACATGGGATTTGATCTCAGCTTTATCTGGAAGCTACTCATGCCCAGGATAGTGGCAAGATGCCCAAGGACAGGAACACTGCTTTCATTCTTGGTTTTTCTCAGACCTGCTGGGTCATCTCGGGGCAGAGCACCTATCCTCTCAAAGGTAAAGGGGCTAATTGTATCCATCTTCTGGCAGTTGTGGCAAGGCAAAATATCTAAGAAATTAAAATAATAAGTAGAGGGATGCCTGAGTGGCTCAGTGGTTGAGAATCTGCCTTTGGCTCAGGGTGTGATCCCAAGGTCCTGGGATCGAGTTCCGCATTGAGCTCCCCGCAGGGAGCCTGCTTCTCCCTCTGCCTATGTCTCTGCCTCTCCTTCTGTGTCTCTCATGAATGAATAAATAAAATCTTAAAAAAAAAATAAGTAGCAACAGGGGCACCTGGGCGGCTTAGTTGGTTAAGCATCTGCTTTTGGCTCAGGTCATGACCCCAGGGTCCTGAGTTTGAGACCCACATCATGCTCCCTGCTCCTGTGAGGAGCCTGCTTCTTCCTCTCCTTCTGCCTGCTGCTCCCCTTGCTTGTGTATGCTCTCTTTCTTTCTTTCAAATAAATAAACACATGACCCCCCCCCTTTTCTTTTAGATTTTATGTATTTATTCATGAGAGACAGAGAGAAAGAGAGGCAGACATAGGCAGAGGGAGAAGCAGACTCCCTGCAGGAAGCCCAATGCAGGTCTTGATCCCAGGACCCCAGGATCAAGACCTGAGCTAAAGGCAGATGCTCAACCACTGAGCCACCCAGGCACCCCAGTAAATAAAAGCTAAAAAAAAAAAAAAGTAGTAGCAAATGTAAATGCTGTAAATTCTCTGAACCAAAGTATTCTAGAAATATAATTGTCATTCATGCATATAGGTGTGGACCCCTGGCTTTTCAGGTCATGGTGGCCATGCTGAAAGTGTAGTTTCTTTCCTTCAGGCCTATAACCCCTACTTCCGGTTTGAAGTACAGTTGAAATAGTTAGGAATCTGCTTACCTAGACAGAAGGTATTAATTTCCACTAATGTGTAACGGAGAAAGTAAAAACATGCAAGCAGAAAGAAACACCTAGACTCATCCACTTGCTCCATCTACAAATCTAATTCTCCCAATGCCCAAGCCCAGGATACTGATCTGAGGCTTGTATCCCAGTGAAATAGCATTTAGCAGCAGTACTTAGCAACTGGACTTAGCCTAAGGCCTGAGAAAGCAACATTAATGAAAGGATGAGTTCCACTGCTCAGTTAGAACAAAGGCAACACTATATTCCAAACCCAACACAAGCCTTCCCTCTTTCTAGCCCAGCAATCTCTAACTATGGGGTTAGTTTGCCAGGTCTCCAGAGCTCATGAACAGGAGAACTAGAAATCTGTTCTTCAATGATGCTGACACCTCTTGTTCTGCAAGTGTCTATGCTGGGATTCAAAACAAATGTTCTGACATCCTGCAGCCTCTGGTGAGACCCACCCTCTGTGTAGCACTCTATGTGCAGATATGTAAAGGGCCAAAGAGGAAATATTCAGGCTTTGAGGGGCCACGTGTGTGTGTTTTGCTTTGTTTCACAGTTCTTTAAAAACGTAAAAACTATTTTCAGTTTGTGGGCCATAATATGCTGCCTCTGGACCTTAAAGGCCCATCTATTCAAGGTCTGGATCTCCAAATTCTGATCTGCTGAGCCTGCCCAGAGATCCTCTTTCCACTTCCTGCAGGGCTGATGTGTGTATTTCAGAGGCACTCCCCTCTAAGGAGCCACTGAGGAATGTGAAGGAAGAATTCTAAGGTTATTTGTATTGGAGCTAACAGACAGGCTAATTCCTTTTTTAAAAAAAAGCACCTAAAAAACATTTGTGGAATTTAGCGTGTTGCATTAGCATTCTGGAGTGCAGACAGAGCCATAAACAGTCTCATCTTTCTATTTCTGCCTAATAATACTATACCATGCCTCTGCAAGGCCTGTTTTTGTTTTTGTTTTCTTGCTCCGAGGTTCCAAACCCACACTTGAATTGGCTGAGGTCCCAAGTCCTCCTCTCCTCCCCATCCCTTCCACTTCTGTATGTGGTATGGTTGTGGATAGCAAGGAAACTATCAACAGTCAGAAGGGTGTAGACATGGTAAATATGGATGAGAGGTGGTGGTGGTGGTGGGGTAGGGGAGATGAACTCATTTTTGATCAAAAACTTAGGGATAACTGTGAATTTAGCCTCTATCACAGCTACAGGTTTTATAAACTGGTTCAAAATGCTACAGAAGCAACCTAAGGACAGTGTGCACAGGGTCAGGAATAGTTGGGAGTTATGCCTCCCCACATAAAATGGATTAGAAAGAAGTAAAAGACTTACAACTAAAGATTTTAGTATTAGTAGCTATTATTTTTTCCTTCTATGGATTTTATTTACTTATTCGAGAGACAGAGAGAGAGCAAGAGAGAGCAGGATCAGGGAGCCTGAGACCATGACCTGAGCTGAAGGCAGACATTTACCTGACTGAGCCACCCAGGCACCCCAACAAAGTAGCTATCATTTCCCCTATTCTGCAGCTGAGGAAACCAAGGCTCTGGCAGACATAACTTTATCCAATGACACTGAGCTAGAAAGTAGGGGAGTTGGGCTTGGAATTCTTGTCAGACTCGCTCCAAAGCCCTTGCTTTTTCTACTGTAATACACTCCTAATATCCTTGGTGGAGAAGAACAATAAGCAAATGTCTTCATCTGAGTCCTGTTTAGTTTTTTGTTCTAAATAGCAGCAATCTGTTGGTCTGCTCTTTTCTTTTTCTTAAAATATTTATTGATTTAAGTAATCTCTGTACCTGATGTGGGGCTTGAACTCACAACCCCGAGACCAAGAGTCTCATGCTCCTCCAACTAGGCCAGTGAGGTGTCCTGGTTGGTTCTTTTCTATAGTCTGAATACTAATGAATGACAAGGTGCTTAAAATCACAAGCATGACGATTTTGTGTGACAGTGATTCAGGTCAAATCAATACAGGTATATTCACCCGTAAACTGGGGCCTTATCTGAACTAACACTTGTTTATTCTTTGACAACAATAAATAGGATTTTACCATGTAAATCTTTGCCTAATTGCCAAATAAGTCTCTTTTCAATAGTGGTATATCTTTGTGTAATCAATGTTATCTTGTAAACAATTTGGCCGAATTGTAGTTCCCCAACTTCCGAAGCCCCAGATTGTTAGTTGCCAGTCAAACATCTATTCTCCCTTTCTCTTTCGAATTAACAGAATCCTGATATTCAGCTGGGTATAATGTTTTCCAACTGAAATTCTTCTTCTCTTAGATAGGAGTGACTATTTGACTAAGTTATGGTCAAAGTGTTGTGAGAATTCTGGGTAATCTCTTTATGAAGAACAAAGTATATCCTTCTTGCCTTCCTCCATCCTGATATCAGGAAGGTAGGTATGATGGCTAGAACTATAGTAGCCATCTTGACCCACAAAGATGGCCTAGGTATATTAGAGCAAAAAAATCAGAAGGAGCCTGAGTCTCTCATTTAGACTACAGGGCTGCATACCAGCCTAGGACTGTCTACCTCTGCATTTTTGTTGTTGTTGAAAAATAAACTCTGATATTATTTAAGTCCTTAGTTTTGGGTTTCTGTTACTCCTGTCTACTTCCACTTTATATATTCTACATCCCAATAACCACTAAATCTCTATCCATCCATCTCCACCCCCAGTGCTACTACCCAAGACTAAGCTATACTTACCAATTGTCTGAACTCCTACATCAACCTCTAACCTAATCTCCTTTCCCAGCACCATCCTTTGAAAATGAAGACTATTTGTATCATCTTTTTGCTTAAAAATATTCAAAGATTTTCCAAAAAATTCAAACTCTGTACTCTGACCTTCATAATTTACCTCTCTGGTCTCATCTTTTGCCATTCCTACCTTGCCCTAGAGTTACATCTAAATTTACCTCTTTATTGATTGGAACATGGCCCCTCAATTTGGCCAACTCTTATTCATCCTTCAGGTTTTCAGTTGAAACATTACACGTTCAATGGCTTTTCCTAGACCACATTATGTGCCCTGGTTACACGCTCCCAAAGCACCTTGAGCTTCTCTGCACTGTGTTTTATAATTGTTTATTTAGCTTGTAATGCTAGACAGGCAAGCTCCATAGGACAGGAACCTTGTCTATCATTATTTACTATTTTTTTAAATTTTTAAATTTATTTATTCATGAGCGATAGAGAGAGAGGGAGAGACACAGGCAGAGGGAGAAGCAGGCTCCATGCAGGGAGCCCGATGTGGGACTCAATCCCGGGTCTCCAGGATCACACCCTGAGCTGCAGGCAGTGCTAAACTGCTGCACCACTGGGGCTGCCCTCATTATTCACTATTATATTTCCCAAAACTATTATATCCCCAGACAGAGTCTGGCATACATAAACATTTTTGAATGAATGAAATTTTCAAGAGGGCAGCTAAGCAACATGTATCAGAATTTGAAATAAGTATTCTCCTCAGTCTACTTTTAGAAAATAACTTTAAAAGAAATAACATGATAAAAGTACATTAGGATATATACATAAGGATGATTGCTGATGCACCATTTATAGAAGCAAAAATTTAAAAAAATATTCTAAGTGCTCTGTCATTAGTGTATTGATTAGATAAATTATGAGGTAGCCATAATGAAATATTCTACAACACATTAAAAAATATTGTTTTAGAACAGTTGTTGAGAAGAAACTATGTCCATGATACAGGGTTTTTTTCAGGATTAAAAACATTTTATTTAAATTCAATTTAATTAACATATAATGTATTATTAGTTTCAGGGGTAGAATTTAGTGATTCATCAGTTGCATATAACACCCAGTGCTCATCACATCAAGTGCCCTCCTTAATGCCCATTACCCAGTTACCTCATCCCCTCACCCACCTCTCCTCCAGTGACCCTCAGTTTGTTTCTAATAGTTAAGAGTCTCTTATGGTTTTATTTATCGTCTTATTTTGTTTTTCCTTCCCTTCCCCTATGTTCCATGATATAGTTTTTAAAATTAATTATATCATGATATAGTTTTTTAATAAAGTAACTTATAAGGTACAATTCATGGTGTGATCCCATTTTTATTTTTATTTTTTTATTTTTTATTTTTTATTTTTTTCCATTTTTATTTTTTAAAAATGTATACACATTTAGTTCTTTTTCTTTATCTGTATTTTGAGTTTTCTGGCAGTAAATGGGCTGATGATTCTTTTAGGCCAATTAGGATCCTTTTAGGCTGGAGGGTCTGTGCCTCATGGACCATATCATCATAGGAGACATGAGGGACCACCCATTTATAGCCAAAAGAGGACAGACACCTGTACTGAGGCAACAAGTATTTATTACGTGCCTAACATCTATATCAGAGAAGAAGAAACTCTAGGCATGTTCTAGGGCAAATTATAATTCGTTGAGAAAGCTATTCGTTATTTTAGAAGATCTAAGTTATATTCAAAGTTCTAAAATGCCTTACGTTAGCTTGAGAAAATTATGGAAATAAAAACAATTAATTAAGGTGAGAATGTTCTTAAAACTTGTGCCTGCCCCTTTCATGAATAATTTGGTCACATCTTTGAAGAGGGGACATTTTCTTGTATTTTTGTTTATCTTGAATTAGCTAGTTCACAGGTAGACATAAACTTGATGGCTATCTTTACAAGAGTTAAGAACACAAGAATTACATGAAGTACAAAGAACTATAAAGCAAAGAAGTATAGGGACACTTGGGTGGCTCAATCACTTAAGTGTTTTGCTTTCGGCTCAGGCCATGATTTTGGGGTCCTAGGATTGAGCCCAGCATGGGGCTCCTTGCTTAGTGGGGAGTCTGCCCCTCCCTCTGCTCCTGCTCTCTCTCACATGCTCTCTCTCAAATAAATAAATAAAAATCTTAATAAAAAAAAAAAGCAAAGAAGTATATTATAACTAGTATATACATTTCCTCCCTTCTTGGCTGCAGTTAAGGATAGAGTCTTGCTCATCTCAGTAGTCACTTAACCTAGTATAGAACCTGCCATGTAGCTCAACATGTTCACTGAATTGAACTAAGGAGGAACTGAATCTTCACCAAATTAAACTGGAAAAAAACTTTTTTCTCCAGAGCAGAATTTGGTTTATGACCATGGTAGACATATTTACACACTAGTTCTACTTCTTTTTGGGGTGTGGGGTGCTGGGAGGACCAAGTGAGTGCAGTGGCTGGGTTCTGGAAGTGCAGGGTGAGCATGCCTAGGTATAATTCCTCTCCCAGAGCCTCCCTCACACACAGCTCTGAACTCCCTCTACTGCTAGTGAGAGCTGAAGCTACAGAACTAGTACAGCATGTTCCAGCCAGAATGACAGACCACACCCCCTCCTCTTTCTTCATCTCCCCCCTTTTAACCTCACCCATTGGTCTTCAATTCCGTTCTGTGAGCTGCCTCCAGTGGGGCTGCTGAGCATCTAGGAAAGAATGCAGGATGTATCTCTAAGAGTCCAGTGCTAGCTGAGGAACAGTTTGTTTTTTTCCTAAAAATGGTCAGTCTATAAAGTTATGTAAGACCCAGCTCTCTTTGCTGGGAGCTTTTCCAACTCCAGCTGGAGAGATTCCTCAAGCTATTTAGAGTTTCAGGAAAAGAGCTTGGAATTTCCTGACTGGCCAACCTATACTGGAGATATCTCTGGGCAGAGATGGGGAGGTTCCAGCAAAGAAAGCAGGAACTGAACTCCATTGTCCCTGAGTTGTGGACCCACTGAGTTCTCCTGGAAACAGCCTGATCTACCCGCTGTTAAAATCTCAGAACAAGGACAAGCCCCATTGCCAAAACCAGAGCCCAAACAGAATCAAGTCTTTGGGGCTCACTCAAAAGAGGCCAGGTCTGGGAAATCTAATAGCTTGACCTAGAAGCATACCAGCAGAGCTTTGGAAGGGCTTCTTTCTCTATACTTTAGGCAGATGTATAGAGGAATTTGCCTGTGGCCTGAAGAACCTCAGATGCCAAAGTCTTGCACAAGGACTAGATGAATCAGTCAATAAACACTGACTGAATACTATGAAGTGCCAGATACTGTATTATGCCATCAGAACAGACCTGGTGCTTTCCTTCATGGAGCTTATAGTTCACCTGGGGAGACTAAACAAATAACTATGACCAAATGATCTATGAAGTAGGCCTTTGGAATATGCTACATTCAAGAGAAAGACAGCTAATCCATAAAAGCAAGCTCTGTCCAGGGAGGCCAATTAACATATTTGTTAATCAGAGATCAGTTTACACTGATTTGGCAACTGAAATGATCTGTATTTGAACTGAAAACTCTAGTCCTTGAAGGAGTCACTGGACTCTATCAATACTCTGCTCCCAGTTGAACTCTACTTTTATGGCCATTCATTTTGCTAGAGTTCAGTCCCTGCTTACTTCATATTGTTTATGGAAATCAGCTAGAAAATTACTGTCCATTACAGTGAAGAAACAGAGCCCTGGTTTGCTCTTCCTAGCTATAGGCCATTCATTTTTTTTTTTCTTTCTGGTCAACAGAGAGAGTTATGAAAAGGTTGGTATGTAATTCTGCTCTTAAGGACTAATTCTGCAGCATGGAGCAAGTTATTTTTTTTTAAAGATTTTATTTATTTATTTACTCATGAGAAACACACAGAGAGAGGCAGAGATATAGGCAGAGGGAGAAGCAGGATCCCTGAAGGGAGCCGGATGTGGGACTTGATCCCAGGACCATGGGATCACGACCTGAGCCAAAGGCAGACCCTCAACCTGAGCCACCCAGGTGCCCAAAGGCAAGTTATTTGATTCTCCTCAGCCTGAGTTTCTTCACTTATAAAATGGGGATAATAATACCTCTCTTATGGGGTGGTGGTGGGAGTTAGAAGTGCAGAAAACATCTGGTACAGTGACTGGTATTTAGTGAGGGCTTGGTAAATGGCAAATATAATAAATGTGAGTCAAGAATCTCTTCTTGAACCCAATCCCTCCTATTACCTTTTCGAGACCATACTACTGTTCAATTTACTAATTTACAACAGGGAATCTTGTCACCATCATACCTGTGTTTTCTTTTCAATAGGCGTAACATCTCAAATTCCTTTAACCTTTCTTCATGGCTCTGTTCTTTATCCCCTAAGTTGTAAAGTGGCTCTGTCCCACGAAACATCCCAAAGGAATACAAAGAAAGAACGTTAGAGTAAGTTTGCAACTTATCTGTGAATCAAGAATTTCCTAACCAGTGAACACAGTGAATTCAGGCCCTGGACTACCGGAATCGCTCAGTGTCAGCAGAACATAGTGAAAGTGAGTCCTCCACATAAACTCATGGGCTGACAACAGTCTCCTAAAAAGATTTCCAGACATGTACCATCCCCAAGGGTGACTCTCCCCAAGCCCTATAGCTTCTGTGGTAGAAAAGTCTTTCTAGTCTATCCTCTCTTTCAATTCCTATAATTATTACTTTAATTCTAGGCTCTCCTTCTACATCATTTTCAAGGGTTATATTCAATCTCTGGGCAAAGATCCCTATGGGCCAGGAATTGAGACTATTGCTAGGAATACAATGGTGAACAAAAGGGATCTTATCCCTGTCCTCACTGAGCTTACAAACTACTGAAGGAAAACAATCACACAAATAAAAATATAATTACTAAGTGTGATAAATGTCATGAAAAGTAGTATAGGGTATTAGGAGGACTTGCTTAAGACTAATTAAAGCACTGGTTAAGAAGTCAGGGAAGGCCTTTCTGATAAAACGTCTAAGTTGATCCATGAAAGGTGAGTTAAAAGGAAGTTAAACAGGTTAAGCGTCAGGGAAAAACATTCTAGGCCGAGAGAATGACATGTGTGAAAGGCTGGAGGAAGAAAATGGTTAGTACTTGGGAGTATCTTGGGAAAACTGAAAGGAAGCCACTGTGGCTGCAAGTGTTCATCATATTTGACAACCTGGATTTCACTGGTGATCTTGACATAAATCATTTCAGGGGAGTGGTGGGAAATGAAGTTAGAAGACGGTTCAAAAGTGAATGTAGGGGTGATTGGGTAACTCAGTGGGTTAAACATCTGACTCTTGATTTTGGCTCAGGTCGTGATCTCAGGGTTGTGAGATCAAGCCCCATATTGGGCTTTGCGCTAGGCATGGAACCTACTTAAGATTCTCTCTCTCCTCCTTCCCTCCTCCTCCAGCCCGGCACATGCTCTCTTTCTCTCAATAAATGAATGAATGAATAAATGAATGAATGAAAAAAATTGAGTAGCGGAGACAGCACAGATGGCCAAGGAAGGTTAGCTGTTAAAGAGAGTAGAGAAGTAAAAAGTAGAGAGTAGGGAAATGGGACAGTACCACGAGGGTGATGTGGGGTCAAAGGATTTTTTAAAAATTAGTATTTATTTTATCTAATTTATAGATGGATATGGTTACAAAGTTAAAGACTATTTCACACTTATAATGAAAAATAACAATCCTCTGCTCTACCTTTCTCACCTGTGTCATTCTCCAGAGACCACTACTTTCAAATCTTAGCTGTCTCAGCTGGCATTTATGTCCATGTTTATAAATAATATGTTTATTTAGCTATTTCTTGGTTTTAAACATTTTCTTTTGACTCCTAATATAAAAGATAAAAACTCAGCAATTTCACACCCACCTTCTTCACAATTTCTGGTTAAACTATAATAACATCTGCTTACTGTGACTTGGTAGTCAGTGGACCTCACTATTATTATATAATTTATAGTTTTTATTTTTTAAAAACCTTTATTTATTTATACATGAGAGACAGACAGAGAGAGGCAGAGATATAGTCAGAGAGAGAAGCAGGCTCCATGCAGGGAGACTGATGTGGGACTCAATCCTGGGACTCTCGGGATCATGCCCTGGGCAGAAGGCAGACGCTCAATCTCTGCATCACCTATGCATCCCCTAATTTATAGTTTTTAATACTTGAGACTCTTTTGGTTTAGTTTGGTACACATTTGTCCCTAATTCTTCCCAAATTGTATAGCAGAATAGTAAAAATCCCTCTCAATATAATTTTCCAAATGGTCAAATACAGGTTTTTTGGCTTTTTCCCTGAAAGATCCTCCAAGAACTTTCTGTTCTCCTGATGCATTCTGAATGGACTCCTTTCTGCACTTATGACACTACTATCATGCTGGGCTTCTCTTTATCATCATCCTAGGAATTTCCTTTGCCTTTCTCTTATGGTAGTTGCTCTAGGTTCTAGAACCCACAGTTTTTTTTTTCTTTCTTCTTTACTCTCCCCTTTTTGCTGGAGCATATCCTTTAGTAGTAGTCTCCTAAGAAATAATACACAGAAGGAACATTTTTTAAATGGATGTCTGAAAATATATAGCTTAAACTTTCACAGATGATAATTTGGTTGTGCATAAAATCCTAGGCTAGAAATTCTTCTGGGGCACCTGGATGGTTCAGTCAGTTAAGTGTCTGACTCTTCGTTTCAGCTCAGGTCTTGATCTCAGGGTCATGAGTTCAAGCTCCATGTTGGGCATGGAGCCTAGTTTAAAAGAGAGAGAGAGAGAAGGAATCCCTGGGTGGCTCAGCGGTTTGGCGCCTGCCTTTCGCCCAGGGCGCGATCCTGGAGACCCGGGATCGAATCCCACGTCGGGCTCCCGGTGCATGGAGCCTACTTCTGTCTCTGCCTCTCTCTCTCTCTCTCTCTCTCTGTGTGTGTGACTATCATAAATAAATAAAAATAAAAAAAAAATAAGAGAGAGAAATCAATTCTTTTTTCATTTTTATTTTTTAAGATTTTATTTATTTATTCATGAGAGACACACAGAGAGAAGCAGAGACATAGGCAGAGGAAGAAGCAGCCTCCCTATGGGGAGCCTGATGTGGAACTTGATTCCAGGACCCTAGGATCTCGATCTGAGCCAAAGGTGCCCCAGAAATCAATTCTTCTCAGAAATTTGAAAGCACTGCTCCATTGCTCGCTAATTAGATTCCATTATTGTTCAGCCCAATGCCATTCTGATTCCTGATATTTGTATATAATTTTTTTTTCTAAAGAAGAGTTTTAGAATTTCTTCATATCTCCAGGGTTCCAAATTGTGATGTTGAGGTACGCTTGGGTAGGTTATTTCTATTTGTTGTATTGGGCACACAGTGGGCCCAGACTTTCAATTTGGAGTCTCATGTTCTTCAATTCCGGGAAATGCACTTATCTGCCTTCCTTCCTTCCTTTCTTTTCTTCCTTTCCTTCCTCTTCCTTCCCTCCTTTCCTTCTTTTTTCTTATTTCTTCCCCACTGATGTTGAAGATTTAAAAAAGAGAGGAATTAAATGATAAGCAATATCCTGAGAAGCAGTAGTAGCTCCAGAATTTCTAAATAGGTTGAACTTAGGATCAGCAAACAGATCAGAAAGGGTGGGCAGGAGTGGGGTGGCATTAGGTAATTGTCTTGACGTTCCATCTATATAGCAATCACACTTTTTTTTTTTACCCAGGATACAGATTTATTTGGGGTAGCTTAAACAATGTATCATTTAGGTATAATACTCTGTGTTGCATGGGCATAAAAAACAATCCCAAAACAGCTTAAACTATGGAGGAAATTTATTAGTCATATCTATCAAGAAGGCTAGAGGTAGAGTTATTGTGGGGATAGTTAACTCAGAGCCTCAGCATGTCATTCAGATATTCTATTAGGATGGCTATCACCATCTCAACCATCATATCCAGCTATGTTAACTTTCAGAGGCCAGTGGGGAAGAAGTTAGATAAACTCTCCGAAATAAACTCTGTTTGGTTTCAATGGGGGAAAGAGTCATGGGGCAGCGAATCAACTGCAAACATTTCAGGGTTCTACAATGATTAAAAAGATAATGTAGGGGCAGTCCCCGTGGCACAGCAGTTTAGCGCCGCCTGTAGCCTGGGGTGTGATCCTGGGGACCCTAGATCGAGTCCCACATAGGGCTCCCTGCATGAAGCCTGCTTCTCCCTCTGCCGGTTCCTCTGCCCCTCTCTCTCTCTCTCTCTCTCTCTCTCTGTGTCTCTATGAATAAATAAAATCTTAAAAAAAAAAAAGATAACATAGGAGGATGTGCAATCCAGTGTATCAGGGAGGGATTAGCCTTTGCTGGGACCTGGGATATTTCCTTAATTCCAACTAGTGAAGAGAGGATGGCTGTATAGATATTTGCAGATTGGTAGTAGAAAGTCAGAGTTCATGTTTTAGGACTTATTTTTTCTTTCTGCAGTTCATGAGTCAAGGTCATCAACTGAGAGAATGGAAAGAAAAAAGGAGGGTAAGAGGTTATAAAGGTAGTGAAAGTATAAAATATTTGTTATAAAGAGTGGAGGAACCACTTAGTTAGAAAAATATAGTAAGCTCGCTGGCCAACATAAATTGGGTGATAATGAATTTAAAGTGATAGTAAATCTGCTGGGCTGTACAATTTTCTCCAGCAATGTGTGGCTATTTGAATACAGACAGAGGGAAGGTGAGGGGTTATGTTCTTTCAGGGTTAGGGTTTTACTAGACAAATATATTTTTAAGAGAATAATTGTAATGTGAATGAAATTAAAGGGCTACCATTGAGGATACTCCAACAAATGAATGGAATACACTAAGCCATAAACCATAGAGCCTACATAGCAACATGGAAAAATGCTTATGAAATAATATTAGTTAAAAGAAAGTAGAATACGGGGCACCAGGGTAGGCTCAGTCAGTTAAGAGGTTCCTGGGACTAAGCCTTGCATCGGGCTCCCTGCTCAGTGAGGAGTGTGTGTCTCCCTCTCCACTGCTTGTGCTCTCTCAATAAGCTCTCTCAAATGAATAAATAAAATCTTTTTTTAAAAGATTTTATTTATTTATTCATAGAGACAGACAGAGAGAGAGAGAGAGAGGCAGAGACACAGGCAGAGGGAGAAGCAGGCATCATACAGGATCCAGAGTCTCCAGGATCACGCCCTGGACTGCAGGCAGCGCTAAACCACTGTGCCACCAGGGCTGCCCAATAAATAAAATCTTAAAAAAAAAATTAAAAATTAAAAAAAAGAAACTAGAATACAAAATAATTTGTTTTAAAGATTTATTTATTTATTCATGAGAGACAGAATGAGAGAGAGAGAGAGAGAGAGAGATTGAGGCAGAGACACAGGCAGAGGGAGAAGCAGGCTCCTCATGGGGAGCCTGATGCGGGACTTGATCCCAGATTCCGGGATCACGACCTGGGCGGAAGGCAGGCGCCCAACTGCTGAGCCACCCAGGTGTCCCTACAAAATTTTAATGCTATAATTACATTCCTAAAAAAATTTATATATGCATGTAAACAGAAAGGATAAGCAGATGGGATTACAGGTGATTTAAATTTATTTTATTATCAATTTATTTTTAAATTGTTTTAATGTATCTTATTTTTTAAAACTTCTACTTATGCTCATGTTCAGCTTGATTTATAGATCTTCTTTTTGTAAGGTCTTTATCCAGCCTACTAGTGTTAATTGACCATTCTATCTTCATTAAAACTTGTTTTATAGGGCCAAAACCAAACTCATCCTGGGGCCAGGCTAGAATTTCTGTAGATGTTTACTAAATTCATGGATCTTTGGTGAAATCAAAAAAGCCTCATGAGGGATCCCTGGGTAGCTCAGTGGTTTAGAGCCTGCCTTTGGTCCAGGGCGCGATCCTGGAGTCCCAGGATCAAGTCCCAGGATCAAGTCCCGCATCAGGCTCCCGGCATGGAGCCTGCTTCTCCCTCTGCCTGTGTCTCTGCCTCTCTCTCTGTGTGTCTATCATGAATAAATAAATAAAATCTTAAAAAAAAACCCTCAGGAATGTAGATTTGCTTAACAAGGTTTAAGTCAGTTCAGTTACCATAATTCATTCATTACATAAATATTTTTTGAGCTTATATTATTTGTCAGACATTGTGTGAGGTACATGAATATATGACAGAAAACAGCCTAAAGAACAGGGAGACCAGACCTTTGGTTCAGTCTGACATTCACAAAGGGCCTCAAACTTAGCCTTTATCCTTATGTACAAATGAATTTTTATATGTAAATTACATAAATGTAAAATTGTTTTACTGACATATAACTAACATACCATACATCTCACGTATTAAAAATGTACAATTCAATGATTTTTAGCATATTCATAGGGTTGTGCAACCATCACCACAATCTAATTTTGTAATATTTTCATCACCTCTGAAACCATTATGTTGTACACCTGAAACTAATATATAATACAACTAATGCTGTATGTCAACTACACCTCAATTTAAAAAAACGTAGCTTTCAAGAACTGTTCAGTGGTATACTTTCACTTTATACTTGTCTTTATTTTTTAGATTCTCCATGGTGAGCATATTTATCTATAATAAGAAAAAAATACAATATATTTTTCAGAAAACATTCTTAAAAATAGACAAGATTTTGCTTCAAGTTTCAAAGGGAAAATGTCACAATACCTTTCACTTCATCTTTCTCCATAAAAAGACATTTAAGCTTAAATATTTTCTAGGTTAAAGTCTGGGCAATTAATAGCATTTCCTGAGAACTGTTCTCCACAATCCTTTAATCTTGAATGAGTGAGAGATTTATAGTCCTAATCTCCAAAGGAAGAAAATCCAGTGTGGAAATGATATGCCCCAAATAACACTCTTAGACAGTGGCACTATTTGCCTTCATTCTTGGGTCCTCTACATGGGGCTTCCCCCACCCACACCCCCCACCTTCTAAAAAAAGCTTTTACACTTGATCAACTCTGAGAACCACTGATTAAGAGGCTGAGATTAGAGTGTGGATCTAACAGTAGTTCTCAGAGTGTGGTCGATGGACCAGTAGAATCAGCTTCATTGGGAATTTATTATTAGAAAGGTAAATACTTGGCTTCAAGCCAGACTTACTGAATCAGAATTTCAAGAGTGATCTAGGTGATTTTTATGCACACTCAAGTTTGAAAAGGACATCTAGAGGAAACTGGGCAAAGAGGCTAAGAGTACTCAAAAGGAAGGAGGTGCAGAGCTGCCCAATGTTCAGTGTATATATTTTAAAGCATATACATTATTATGAAATAGTCTAAAAAACAAAATTTTTTATATACTGGGGATCCCTGGATGGCTGAGCGGTTTAGCGCCTGCCTTCGGCCCAGGGCGTGATCCTGGAGTCCCAGGATTGAGTCCCACATTGGGCTCTCTGCATGGAGCCTGCTTTTCCCTTTGCCTGTATCTCTGCCTCTCTCTCTCTCTCTCTCTCTTTCTCTCTGTATCTCTCATGAATAAATAAATAAAATCTTTTTTTTTAAAAAGAAGCGGAATAAAAGATATTAAATATACTATAAACCAGGGAGTATGGCTAGAAAAATTTTCCTTGGCTTTGGGCTAAAAAGGGTCAACAAGTTAGCACAGGTCTTAGATTAAGGGGCAAAAGATATCTATAATTCATTCCTAGTTTGATGCAGTCTGTTAAATTAAAGCTATCAGTTTCATATAGGAATTTAGGAATCAAATGTGCAGAGCACATTTTGGTTACCCTTCTCTCAAACCATGATTGGCTATTGGTGGGTGGTCAATCGAAGATGATGGGAACTCCTATTCAACCATTTATTTGAACATGTTTCTACTTTGGAGACATGGCTTAGCAGGAGAAACATCTTTATCAGTGGCTTTCAAATTGTGCTTTACAAAGCTCTTTCAGGGGACTGAAAGAAAGGTAGATGAAGGGGATGGAGAGGAAAGGAGGGAAAGAGAGAACCAGGTTAGACTCTATTTCCCCAACTCCTTGCCTTCAATTAAAACAGCTCAGATTTTATCTTTTTGTCTCCACTTTCTTGTGGAATATTTAAACAAAGAACTCCCCTCTAAAACAAGATTGCGATTCTCTACTACAGATCTTCACAAACCAACACAAAGCCACAGCTGTCTTTTGTTCCCCAGAGATCAATGACCCTTGTTAACTATTACTACCACTTGGTTGTTTAGAAAGGACTCACGAATACATAATGAGGCAGGCCTCAGGCTTCCAGGCCTCCTTTTCCAATCACTATCATTAGGGATGAATAAACTAATGATGTTGTAGGTTGCTGTGTTGGATCTCAAGCAAAGCACATTACAGAAATCAGCCTATAAACTGAAATAACCACTACAGAAGTTAACTATAGCCATAAGTAGAAAGAAAATAAAATTTTAAAGAAGTAGACTAGTAGACTAGTACAACCAAGTAAGAGACATGCTTCAAAGTAGTTACCTTAAAAGATTTAATTCATTCCAGTAGGGCTCCTATTCAAAATATTTCTAGAACTCCTGGGGTGCCTGGGTGGCTTAGTCAGTTAAGCATCCAACTCTTGATTTCAGCTCAGACCTTGATCTCAGCTCAGGGTAGTGAGTTCAAGGCCCGAGTTGGGCTCCACACTGGGTGTGGAGCCTACATTTAAAAAAAAAAATTCTAGAACTCCTATAAAAATTTTAAAAAGTTAAAAAAATATGTTACGTTAAAAGAAGGGGGAGGGCACCTGGCTGGCTCAGTCAGGAGAGATCATGTGACTTGATCTCAGGGTCTTGCGTTCACGCCCCATGTTGAGTGTGGAGCCCACTTAAAATAAAAATTAAAAATATATATATATCAAAATATTTCTAGAACTCCCCTTTTGGAACTGCAAAAAACCCACCAAGCCAACTCACAAAATTGTGGGATGTTATCAATCATTGTTTTAAGTCACTAAGTTCTGGGGTGGTTTGTTATATAGTAATATATAAGTGAGACAGAAAAATTTAAATTATTTTGCTTTGGGGGATATTTAAAGGAAATAAAAGGGGGATAATAAAAGGGAGATATTTAAAGGATTAGTCTTATAGAAAAACTCTAGCTTTACAGAACCCACAGAGAATAGGTTAGTTTGGATAAAAAGAGCTCAGCTGTATATATATTTTTTAATATTATTTATTTATTTATTGGAGAGAGAGCAAGCACAAGTAGTGGGGAGAGGCAGAGGGAGAAGCAGAGGGATGTTATCAATCATTGTTTTAAGTCACTAAGTTCTGGGGTGGTTTGTTATATAGTAATATATAAGTGAGACAGAAAAATTTAAATTATGCTTTGGGGGATATTTAAAGGAAATAAAAGGGGGATAATAAAAGGGGGATATTTAAAGGATTAGTCTTATAGAAAAACTCTAGCTATACAGAACCCGCAGAGAATAGGTTAGTTTGGATAAAAAGAGCTCAGCTGTATATATATTTTTTAATATTATTTATTTATTTATTGGAGAGAGAGCAAGCACAAGTAGTGGGGAGAGGCAGAGGGAGAGGCAGACTCCCTGCTCAGCAGGGAGCCCAACACCAGGCTTGACCACCCCCCCCCCCCCACCCCCCCCCCACCCCCCCCCCCCCACCCCAGATCATGACCTGAGCTGAAGGCAGGCCCTTAACTGACTGAGCCACCCAAGTGCCCCAAAACCTGGCTGTATCCTTAAGTAAATGGAACACAACACTTTAAAAAACAAGGAAATAATATTTTGTTTTTTTTTTTTATTTTTTTTATTTATTTATGATAGTCACACACACAGAGAGAGAGAGAGAGAGGCAGAGACACAGGCAAAGGGAGAAGCAGGCTCCATGCACCGGGAGCCCGACGTGGGATTCGATCCCGGGTCTCCAGGATCGCGCCCTGGGCCAAAGGCAGGCGCCAAACCGCTGCACCACCCAGGGATCCCAGGAAATAATATTTTGTAAGAGAACTCCATAATGAATGGGATCAGCAGTAGGTCCTCAACTTTCCCTTCTTGAGTTTTTGCTTTCTTTCCTTAGGGTCACCTGAACCCTATCTATTCTGAGTTTAGGAAGACTGCTATCCTTTTTTTTTTTTTTTTTTCTTTACCTGAGTATGGATAAAAATAACTTTCCATTTCTCCCTGAGTACACTAAATAAATATAAGCCTATATTTTATTTTTAAAAAGAGTTGTACAAGAAAAGAAAGTACAAAAGTATAAAAAACAATAAACAAGTTAAATATAGATTTTAGGTTAGTAAGATAAGCAAGTTAAGTATAGACTTTGGATCCTAAGATAACTAAAGTCTAGCCAGAAGCTGCCTGGACCTATTTTTCTCTCTACTCAGTTATCAATCCATTGCCCTTGACTATAGGACTTCACACAAATGAAAAACAGCAGATACTTCAAAGCTTGATGTCTTATCTTCCTGGAGGAGATAAAAGACTATCCTGTTAAATCAAGAATTCTAGAGAACAGAGGATTTCTTCTTGAAGTATCAAAATTAATTTTTAAGAAACTTCAGGGATCCCTGGGTGGCGCAGCGGTTTGGTGCCTGCCTTTGGCCCAGGGCGCGATCCTGGAGACCCGGGATCGAATCCCACATCAGGCTCCGGGTGCATGGAGCCTGCTTCTCCCTCCGCCTGTGTCTCTGCCTCTCTCTCTCTCTCTGTGACTATCATAAATAAATAAATAAATAAATAAATAAAAAAAAAAAAAAAAAAAAGAAACTTCAGATATTTGTGGGGTGCCTGCGTGGCTCAATTTGTTAAGTGTCTGCCTTTGGCTCAGGTCATGATCCCAGGATCCTGGGATGGAGCTCAACATTGAGGTCTCTGCTCAGCAGGGGGCCTGCTTCTTCCTCTTCCTCTGCTGTCCCCCACCCCCTTGTGCTCTCTGGCACTTTCCCCGTTCTTGAATAAGTAAATAAAGTCTTTTTTTTTTTTTTTAAAACAATACCACTTTAGATATTTTGGTAAAACTCCTTTTATTTTTTTTTACTTATGATAGTCACAGAGAGAGAGAGATAGGCAGAGACATAGGCAGAGGGAGAAGCAGGCTCCATGCACCAGGAGCCCGATGTGGGATTCGATCCCAGGTCTCCAGGATCACGCCCTGGGCCAAAGGCAGGCGCCAAACCACTGCGCCACCCAGGGATCCCTGGTAAAACTCCTTTTAAAATACACTTTTACTGGAGCACCTGGATGGGTCAGTTGGTTAAGTGCCCGACTCTTGCTTTCAGCTCAGGTCATCATCTCAGGGTCATGCAATAGAGCCCTGTGTCAGGGATCATGGTAGGGTCTGCTTGCTTCTCCCTCAGCTAGCACAAGTGCACGTCCGCACATGCGCACAGGTTCTCTCTTTCTCTCGCAAATGAATAAATAAAATCTTTTTTTTTAAAAAAGGTACATTTTTACTTATATGCTTTGTTTTGTATACAGTATATAGGTTATAACTTAACTTTTTATTTTTTAAAACTTTTTCTTAATGATTCACTATGAATACTAACTGATATACTAGGCTAATATACAGTTTTGTTCTCAGTTTTGTTCTCTTTTGTTCTTTGTTCTCTGTTAAGGACTTGCATAACAAATCATCAAACATACTTCTATTCGAAAGGCAAGAAAAAGATGACATGATCTTACAAGGAAAAAAAACTCTTAGAACTAGTAAATTATCTGGCAGAGCTGCAGGATACAAAATCAACACATAAAAATCTGTTGTGCTTCTATACACCAGCAAAGAACAATATGAAAAGGAAATGAAAAAAACAATTCCATTTACAATAACATCAAAAAGAGGGGATCCCTGGGTGGCACAGCGGTTTGGCACCTGCCTTTGGCCCAGGGCGCGATCCTGGAGACCCGGGATCGAATCCCACATCAGGCTCCCAGTGCATGGAGCCTGCTTCTCCCTCTGCCTGTGTCTCTGCCTCTCTCTCTCTCTCTCTGTGACTATCATAAATAAATAAAAATTAAAAAAAAAAAAAAAGAATAAAATACCTAGGAGTAAGTTTAATCAAAGAGGTAAAAGACTTGTACAATAAAAACTATAAAAAATTGGAGGAAGAAATGAAAGAAAACACAAATAAATAGATATCCTGTGTTCATGGATTATAAGACTTAAAACAGTTAAATGTCAGAACCTGCAATGTATGACAACATAAAGAGACATTATGCTATGTGAAATAATCTAAGTACAGAAAAGAAAACCTGATTTCACTTACATGAGGTATATACAATAGATAATTAATTAATGAAAAAGTGGAGAAAAAAAAAGTGGAATTGTGGTTGCCAAGGGCTAGGGGACAGGGAAATACGGAGTTGCTGTTCAATAGGTATCAAGTTTCAGTCAAGTAAGATGAATAAGCTCTAGAGATCTGCTGTACAACAAAGTACCTATAGTCAACAATACATTGTTAAGTGTTCTTTCCACATTAATAATAAAAAAATCTCAATACTACCCAAAGTGATCTGCAGATTCAATGCAATCATTTTCAAAATCCTAATAGTATTTTTTGCAGAAATAGAAAAATCTATCTTAAAATTCATATGGAATCCTAAGGGATCCTGAATAGCAAAACAAGCTTTTTTTTTTTTTTTTTTTTTTTTAGATTTTATTTATTTATTCACGAGAAACACATAGAGCAAAGACATAGGCAGAGGAAGAAGCAGACTTTCTGAGGGCGGCCTGATGCAGGACTTGATCCCAGGACCTCGGGATCATGGCCTGAGCCAAAGGCAGATGCTCGACCACTGAGACACCCAGGTATCCCACAAAACAATCTTTAAAAAGGAGAATAAAGTTGGAAGGCTCCCATTTCCTAATTGTGACACTTACTACAAAGCTATAGTAATCAAAAGAGTGTGGTATTGGCATAAATACAGACATATAAACCAATGGAACAGAATAGAGAGCCTGGAAATAAACTCTGGCATATCTGGTCAAATTATTTTTGATAATAATGCTAGGACTAGGGCAGCTCAGTGGTTTAGCGCCGCCTTCCGCCCAGGGCGTGATCCTGGAGACCCAGGATCGAGTCCCACGTCGGGTTCCCTGCATGGAGCCTTCTTGTGTCTCTGCCTTTCTCTCTCTCTCTCTCTCTCATAAATAAATAAAATCTTAAAAAAATTTCTTTAAAAAAAAAAAAAGAATGCTAGGACTATTTGATGGGGAAAGGGCAGTCTTTTCAATAAATGGTATTGGAAAAATTGATATCCACATGCAAAAGAATGAAGTTGGGCTTTTGTCTTACACTATATACAAAAATTAACTCAAAATGGATCAAAGACTTAACCATAAAACATGAAACTATAAAAAACTTAGAACAAAATATAAGGGAAAAACTTTGTGACACTGAATTTGGCAATGATTTCTTATATGTTGCACCAAAAGCACAGGCAACAAAAGAAAAAACAGATAAACTGGATTTCGCCAAAATTTAAAACTTTTGTGTATCAAAGGACAATCAACAAAGTGAAAAGGCAATTCACAGAATGGGAGAATATATTTGCATATGATATATCTGATAAGGACTTCTATCCAGATTATATAAAGAACCCCCACAACTCAACAATAAAGACATGTAACCCACTTAAAAAATGGGCAAAGGATTTTAAGAGACATTTCTCTAAAGAAAATATAAAAGTAGCCAATAACCCCATGAAAAGATGCTCAGCATCATTAACCATTAAAGAAGTACAAATCAAAACCACAATGAAATACCATTTCACAACCTTTTGTTACTAAAAACAAAACAAAAACAAAAACAGAAATAACAAGTGTTGGCAAGGATGTGGAAGAACTGGAACCTTTTATATTGCTGGTGGGAATGTAAAATGGTAGAGCCTGTGGAAAACAATCTGCTGGTTCTTCAAAAAAAGTGAACATAAAATGACCATATAATTCAGCAATTCCATTTTTGGGTATATACCTAAAAGAATTACAAGCAGGAATTCGAATAGATATTTGTACACTCATGTTCATAGCAGCATTATTCACAATAGCTAAAAGGTGGAAGCAACCCAAGTGTCCATTAATAAATGAATGAATAAGTAGAATGTGGTATATATATCAATGACTATTATTCAGCCTTAAAAAGGAAGGAAATTCAGATATGAGCTGCAAAATGGATGAACCCTGAAGACATTATGGTAAAAGAAATAAACTAGTCACAGAAATATAATATGGTTTAACTTATATGAAGTATCTAGAATAGTCAAATTCATAAAGAAAGAAAGCAGAATGTTGTCAGAGGCTCTGGGGAAGGGAATGAGAATTATGGTTAAATGGGTATGGAGTTTCAGTTTGAGAAGATGAAAAAGTTTTATAGATGGATAGTGGTGATGGATGGATAACAGTGTGAATATACTTAATGCCACTGAACTGTACACTTCGGAGTGGTTAAAATTTCTCCAAAGAAGATATACAGATAGCCAACAGACACGTGAAAAGATGCTCAACATCACTCATCAGGGAAATGCAAACCAAAACCACAATGAGATATCACCTCACACCTGTCAGAATAGCTAAAATCAAAACACAAGAAACAACAAGCATTGGTAAGGATGTGGAAAAAAGGAACCCTCTTACACCGTTGATGGGAATGCAAACTGGTGCAGCCACTATGGAAAACAGTATGGGGTTTCCTCAAAAAATTAAAATTAGAACTACCCCATGATCCAGTAATTGTACTACTCGGTATTTATCCAAAAAATACAAAAACACTAATTTCATGGGATACATGCATTCTTAAGTTTTTTATTTTTATTTTTAAAAAATTTACTTATTTCAGAGAGAGAGGGAGAGCACTCATATGCACAAGCATGAGCAGGGGGAGGGGCAGAGGGAGAAGCAGATTCACAGCTGAGCAGGGAGCCCAATGTGGGGCTGGATCCCAGGACCCTAGGATCATGACCTAAGCCAAAGGCAGATGCCCAACCTACTGAGCCACTCAGGTACTCCCATTCCTATGTTTATTGCAGCATTATTTACAGTAGCCAAACTATGGAAGCAGCCTAAGTCCATCAATAGATGAATGGACAAAGAAGATGTGAGATATATATATATAAAACGGAATATTATTCAGTTATAAAAAAGAATGAGATCTTACCATTTGCAACAACACGGATAGAGCTAGAGAGCACAGTGCTAAGCAAAATAAGTCAGTCAGAGAAAGACAAATACCATAAGATCTTAATCATATGTGGAAGTTAAGAAATGAAACAAATGAACAAAGGGGAAAAAAGAGACAACCATGAAACAGACTTTTTTAAGAGACCGGAGTGGGGGAGGGGCAGACGGTGAGGAAGAGAGAATAGTAAGCAGGCACTATGCCCCCAGTGCAGAGCCTGACATGGAGCTCCATCTCACAACCCTGAGATCATGACCTGAGCCCAAATCATGCTGGACACTTAACTGAGCTACCCAGGAGCCCTGAGACTCTTAACTATAGAGAACAAACTGATGGTTACCAGAGAGGAGGTGGGAAAGGGAATGGGGGGATAAGGGATGGAAATTCAAAAGTATAGTTATTATGATGAAAAAAAAGGATTAAAAAAATAGTTAAAATGGTAAATTTTATGTTGTGTGTGTGTGTGTGTGTGTGTGTATATATACATATATATATTACCATAATTTAAAAAAAGTTAATGCAGTACGAGAGGTTCTGCTACAAGTTACACTTTGTTAGAAATCTACCCCCCCCCCCAAAAAAAAAAAGAAATCTACCCCCCCATCCCACTCTCATCTCCACTCCTAGCTATCTCTCTCAGAGCGATGTTAACATCTGGCCACTCAAAATAATATGGTCATTTTACATGACAGACTCATTTGACAAGTACTATAATATTATATGCCAGTGTCCGAGTAGGTGTTTTTCGGGTAACCCAAACATTGATCAATCATACTATCTCTATAGAGCCTGTCCTTACCTAACGTGTCATGAACCATCCCAGTCAAGTGACTTTTAATAGAGTGCTCAGTCATTGTGTATGAGTAACAGAAGGGTGAGTTATTGTCCTAAGTTTGCAGAGAGAAAATTAGAACACATAAGCCTCCCCATGAACTAGGGTTGCCAGATTTAGCAAACAAAAATACAGGACACTTTATTGTTTACCTGAAATTCAAATTTAACTTGGCATCTTGTATTTTATCTGGCAACACTCTGAAGTATTGTGAGTTGAAGAGAAAATAAATTAAAAAATCCAGAGTGTTCTGGGCTGAGGCCTTACTTAATAGGGAGCCTAGACAGGTGAAAGTAAAACTCCTTAAAAATGTATTGGTTTCAGGCAGCCTGGGTGGCTCAGTGGTTTGGCGCCGCCTTGAGCCCAGGGCGTGATCCTGGAGACCCAGGATCAAGTCCCACATCAGGCTCCCTTCATGGAGCCTGCTTCTTCCTCTGCCTGTGTCTCTGCCTCTCTCTCTCTCTCTCTCTCTGTCTCTCATGAATAAATAAATAAAATCTTTAAAAAAAAATGTATTGGTTTCACCTTCCCCACCAAAAAAGGTATTGGTCTCCAGATGCAATGCCCATGTGGACTCCAGTTTGGGAGCCCCTCCCTGCTTTGGGTTTCTATGGTCCAAGACTTACTTTATAAAGGCAGATCAGAGAGTGGGAAAAAAGAGAAAATGGAGAAGGATAAATCAAAGCTAGAAATGGGTGAGGACATACTCAGCTTCTTGTTAGTCAGGCCAGGCCTCAAAAAAGAACTTTCAACACTTAAAACAATCAGAGGAAATCCGATTTTGACCTGGCTCAAAGTGGAAGAGAAACAAAGGTGGTAAGCGTAAGTGAAAGGAGGAGCATAGGTAACAAAATAGGGATAGTGGTGGGATCTCTCTTCCTTCCCCAAAGCCGTATCACTGTCTCCTAGAAACTCCAAAAATTATTTGTACTTACTAATACTCTGAGCCCCAGTTAAAATAATGCCACTACTGGTCAGGCAACTACTTTCAGCTTATCAACTCCTACAGCTTCCCAGCCATTTTTTCATCACTCTGCAGTGTCATCTACTTCCCCTACAGAACCTGGGCCAAAACTGAGGTCTCTGAACCCTGTCTCACCTTCAGGAATCTGAATCTGTTCAGGTTATCCTCCTAAGAATCAACAAAAACAGGTTTCAGGCTGTTCTTTGAGAATTCCATCTTTAAAAGGCTCACATTCTCATATATTACTGATACTGTTCACATAGTGGTGACCCCTGTCTGACTCAGGTCTACTGAGAGGCCATAAATGGCCCCATATGGCCTGATCATACTACAGTAGTATTTAGGAATATTTGATCTTAATCATATTAGGCCTGCCTGGGATGTCTACCACTCCAATCTCTCAGGGGCATCGGTGGGGGTATCCAGGAGCTAAAGGGCAAAAATCAATGAGGGATTTTATTCCTCAACCTGTCCTGAAGCACCAGCTGACAGGCTACACTGAGTCAGCTTTAAAGGCTGTGGCTGACCTCCAGAATATTTCCCCACAGGGAGTAGTTAGTCTCTAGGACAAGAGTAGCAGGTCACTTGGGCAAAAGCTCTTTCAAGATTATCTGGGCAGCCTCTAAGGCACTTACCAGTAAGAATTTCTGCAGTACCCAGCCCTGAGTTTTTTTCAGTACACAGAAGGTTAGTGGAAAACATCTGATACATAGAAGGTCCTACCTGAATTAAAATTAGATTCATGAATTGAAAGACTGAGTATATTCAGTTTTAGGCTCCTGATAGGAGTAGAGCAAATAACCCTCCAGATGCTCTTCCCTTTCCCCTCTTCATGTGCCTAGAGACACCTTTCCCACCAAAGCACTCTGCCTTGTACCTTCTGCATTGGGCTCCTTCATTCATTTATCCACCCATCAAATATTAACTGAGTGCAAACGTGTGTCAGGCACAGTGCTCGGGAGCTGGGGTACAAATGAATAGAGTGTGGTCTTTGCCCCCAGGACGGCCCCCTGCTGTCTGCTGGGCCAGCCTGGCAGTCCCCAGCCAGCCCTGGGCGCGGGATCACCATGCCCTTCGAAGCTGGTAAATGCAGTGGCGGCGGGACTTGTCGGGCAAAATGTCAGGCGTTTTCCGAAGGTGAGAGTGAGAGATCTAGCCTGGCTCAGGCGGATACCCGCTAGGGAGGTCAAAGGGGCCGAGGGGGCACACAAGGCCCGGCTGGCACTGGCTGCAAGGAGGCCCCCCATCCCGTCAACAGTCCTGGGGCTCGGTGCTCGGCGCCTGCGCTCCCCACCAGGGCTGCCACAGGAGATGTGGGTACAACGATGACGGGGGAGTCAGCTGAGGGTGCCACCGAAGGGACAGTTTGAGGAGACGGTTGGGGTGGATCTGGGGTGACGCCCAAAGGAATGTTTGGTCCTTGGTGCTTGAGGGTTCAGCGGATGGTAGAGCAGAAGGGTCAGGAGGAGGGCAGGTTTGGTCGGTCCGGAGGGTGGGAGCGGACCCGGAGGGTGCGGATGAAGGGCCAGCGCGCAGGGCTGAGGGGAAGGGCGGGGGCGCACCCAGGGCTTTCTCCTAAGGGATCACTTGGAACGTGAGGGCAACGGGTCTTCCGGACCCCGCCAACCCCAAAGAGGCGTCCCTACCTCGTTTCTCGCCTCAGCGTGATCCTAAGGTGCGGGCGGTGAGGGTGTTGGCGGCGGCGGCGGCGGCGGCGTCTCGCGCCCTCCTGGGGTCGCGCTGCAGCCGGGACAGGCCGGCGTCCCCCTCCTCTCCAGCCGGGGTGGTAATGTCCAGTCCCCCCTGCAGCCGCGGCACCGATGGTCGGATCTGGGTTGCCCTCATGCCGCCCCCGCGGACGGCGCGTTGGTTCGGTCCTCCGGGCCGGCGGTGCTCGCCCACCTCCCCCGCTTCTTGCGGCGATGGGCGCAGCGAGTCACGCGCAGTGCTTTCCCGCGAGGGGAGCGGCGAGGCTTCGGCCGCGGCCCCGCCCTCCGCGGCCCCGCCCCCGCCTCGCCCCGCCCCCCTCGGGGTGGGGCGCCGCCTGCGCCGCTCGGGTGCCCCGGAACCCCGTGGACCGTGGGCGCGGGGCTAATAGCTTCGGGGTTAGGTGTGTTTGCACACCCACCTTCGCCCAAAGCAGCAATTCTCAACCCTGGCACTCCAGCACAACCTCTTCGGGAAAGCAGAAACTCACAACAGAGCAGTAAAACCAAGGCCTGACCTCAGCCGAGAAGGTCTCCGTCAGGATCACTGGGATGGGAGTGTAGTGGTCGTTGGGTGGCGCCCAAGCTTTGATGTTTTTAAAAGTACCCCGTGTAATCGCCAGGGTTAAGAAGCCCTGGTAAAACCTGGAACTGACAAAGACACTCTCCTTGGACCAAAACTTGAGTCAGGCTCCTCTGAGTTCTCTGCTGGACTAGGCCTGACCTTGGGCTTACCTGTAGAATCCAGTTTGAGCAAGAATCCTGCTAAGTCAGTCTGGTGAGAATCCCCCACCCAATTTGGTATCTGATCACCTTCCATATCTTACCACCCTGACCTTTAGCAAGAATTCTGAGACCTTCCTAGCAATTGCTATCCGTGGTATGAATGTTTTGTGTGTCTCAGAAATTCACACACTGAAATACCTCCAGAGGTGATGGTGCTAGGAAGCCGGGCCTTTGAGAAGTGATAAATCTCTTGAGGCACATGAATTGGACTAGTGCTCTTAGGGAAGACATCTCTCAGAGGTCCCTAGCCCAATCCACATCTGGAGAAGGGAGCCTCACCATGCTGGCACTCTGATCTGGGATTTCTAGCCTCCAGAACTGTGAGAAATAAATTTCTGTTGTTTATAAGCTACAGAATCATATTTCATTATAGCTGTCTGCGAAGACTAAAGACTAATTTTGTATCCGCTGACCCCTACTCTGCCCCTTGGCTATAAAATGCCCACTGTGCTTTTTGGTGTTTGAGTTGAGCTCAGCCTCTCCCCTACTGCAAGATCCCATTGCAATGGGTCCCATACCTATTGTGATGCTCCTTAAGGTCTGCCTTACCATCTTTAACAAGTGTCAAGAAATTTTTTTTTTCTTTAAGAGAACCCATGCTCTTCTGCTTCTCATGGCAGGCAGGATGTATGTGGGACTTTGAGGATCTGTTGTCTCCTTCTTCCAGCCAAATAATTAGCTCACTTGGTTCCATGCTCAGTGAAAGAGTTAGAGACTGAGATCCTACCACTCACATAGTTTTGGGTCAAAGTCAAAATGTTACACTGTGTAATGCATCCTCAGGTTTCACAGAAGTGGTGTGAGATGAGTTTTGAAGAATGAGTAGGAGATAAAAGGTGTGGGGAAATCAGCGTGTGCAAAAGAACAGAGTAGCAAAATAACTGATATGATTGAAGTGTGGGATACAATGGAGAGAGCACAGCAGAAATGGTCAGGTGTGTGTTGAAGAACCTCCTATGACCTCCTAAAGAGTTATGGGTCATCCTGTAAGCAGTGGAGAGACACTGAGGGGCTTTACGCAGTCAGAGGAATGACAAGTCAAATTTGAATTTTAGAAATAAAATTCTGAGGGGGACGTGGAGAGGGCTAGGACTGCTAGTAGGGAGACCAGTCAAAAGCTGTATGCTTGTATAGTTAAGTGGTTCAGGGGAGGGACTTAACCCAAACTAGGCCAATTGAATCCCTTCCCTGAGAATTTGGAATTGGGGCAGAGCTACACCCTTACTCATGGTTGGACTTACAATGGAAATTTGAGAGCCGTGACCATCTTTTACTTTCCAAATGGCCTAAGTAGCAAAGAAAACCAGTTTGCTGAGAACGATCAATCTGTTGAAAAGAGAGGAGCCAAGTCTAGATACAAAGAGACTACTCCTCAGGTTCTTGGGTGATCTTCTAGCAGTGGGTTCCACTTCTGAGGTTCAGCTTGATTCCTGCCTTGGGTTCATGGCACATCTTTCTATTCTTTCGTAGAGTCTCATTTTTGTCTTCAGGAAGCATAGGTTACCCCTGTTATTTGTGTTAAGGGATACTTTTTAACAAGGTAAAATCATGAGTCTTATACAAAAGAAACAAACAAACAAAAAAAAACCCCACATATTAAATTCACTAATTAGTGAGGAAGCCAGTAAGATACTAAAACTGATTCAGATGAGGATTTGACTTTTGTAAATGTGTATTTTCTACCAGACAAAATTGATTTGCATCATCAGGAACAGGAATCATTTGCATTGTCATGGGCAGAAACATTTTGCATCATTACCAGTACTCAAACAGATTTGAACTTTAGAAATCTCACTCTAGTAGGAGTGTGGATATTGAATTAGAGGAAGGTAAAGAGACCAATTAGGAGATTCTGTGGTAATTATGATGAGAAGTGAGAAGGTCTAAATTAGAGCAGTAGCTGAGGGGTTAGAAAAGAGGTAGATGTAGGATACAGAATCAATAGGACTTAACGGTTAATTAAATATGTTGTTGGAGGCAGGGGGTAAAATAGAGCAAATAGAGCAAATGACTAGGATGACTCCCAAAGTATTCCAGGGCTGAATCTTCTCAAAAACTCTGAACATATCTTAAAATATTTGGGCTAGAATTGCAGGAAAATGTTGGGGCTAAGAGTTGCTCCCTTGTTTCTCTCTTTCTGATGATGGTAAATAAGGTTATTTCCTCTTCAAATTCTTAAAGAAAAAGGTGCAGGGTGAGCCAGTTGATCCTGTGACATTTCCCCATTCCTAAGAGGCTATATAAATGAAGAGTGTAAACCTGGCCTGTGTAAACTGGAATTGTCTCTGTGATTCTGCTATTAGCAGCTATTCAATCTAGTTCAAGGAAAAAGATGACCTTACTGAACCCAACTTACTGAGCCCCTCATGTGAAAGACTGCCTAGTCTCTCTTTGGACATCTGCTTCATTCTTCTCATACAGGCTGGGTTTTTTGGCTCACTTACCTTTATAAAGCAAATCATGGCCACTTTAAAAGTGGGAGGCCCCACTTCCTGAAACTCTATGACCTTTCAACTACTGTCCTCATCACTGACCTAGTTTCTTGGAGTTATAATTCTAATTTCTAGAGAGACAGAAGCTATAGTGAGTTATATATCCATTCTTGGCCAAGTGTGGCTAGGGATAGTAGAGTCAACTGGCATCAAACATGACCATCTAAATTCACCCCCCCCCCCAATCAGGAGCTGTATGGGAAGGGTCAGTAATCCATGAATTTAGTACCCTAATTATCTGAGAAGAAGCCATTTCGAAAATCCATAGGATCATTTGATAAACCAGTGCTTGCATCTTTGGTAGTCAATCCATGAAATTCTTTGATTCTACCTTCAAATATATCCTCTATTCATCCACTTATTTCTCTGCTATTCTAAGACACCACCATGCCATACTTGGACAACTTTAATTGCTTCCTAGTTTTCCTGATGTCACTTTTGCACTGAGCAATCTTTCAAACTGCCTTTAAAGCCCTCCACTGTTTTCCATCATATCTATCTAACTGCCCTACTCTCTGCTCACCATGTTTTGTCTACATTGGCTTCTTTTTCATTCACACAAAGCTCCTATCTGAGGGACTTTTAACTAGCTATTTATTCTGCCTATAAGGCCTTTCCATCAGGTTTTTGCAGGGCTAGGTACTTCTAGTCATTTAGGTCTCATTTCACATGCTACTTTCCTCACAGAAAGGGCTTTTCTGATGACTAAAGTAATGCCCCCTTCCTCTTCAAAGTCCCTCACCATTAAAGTATCTTCATAGCACTTATTATCTGAATGATCTTGTTTACTTTGTTATTGTCTCTCTTACTAGAATGTAAGATACATGATGAAACCTTTCTGGCTTTCTTTTCTTTCTTTCTTCCTTTCTTTCTTTCTTTTTTAAAGATTTGAGCCCAAGGTGGGACTCGATCTCAGGTCTCCAGGATCAGGCCACGGGCTGAAGGCAGTGCTAAACCACTGAGTCACCCGGGCTGCCCCCTTTTTGGCTTTCACTGTATCTCCACATCTACAACAATGCCTATATCATGGTGGATGCTCAATAAATATTTGTTGTATGTATAGATGAATGTGATGAAGGGAGGGAGTAAGGGAGAGAGAGAAAGAGAGAGAGAAACTGGAACCTTGAAAGAATGGGATTTGTCGGATGACTATAAAACCATTTTATTTTGTCTTCCACTCTTTAAACCCATTCTATGAGACTGCATACTTTGAATTTTCTGGTCATTTTTAGGTAGCAACCAGTATTAATTTATTTTACTTTAATAATTAAAATAGCCAGACCATGAAATAGTTTTTTAATTTTCAAACTTTAAAATTACGGTTTTTCCTATCTCTGAGCTTGGCCCTACTATAGGTGCCCATGTTAGGTGGGAAAAGGGAGTGAGGCTTAGTAGATGTCTATCTCTTCTCCCTTACCCCACTTCTTCAGAGTTTGAGCAGGGTGGAGGGAGAAGAGATAAGGAAGGTTCCTACTTGTCTAATGCTACCACAAACTAGTTTTAGTGGTTGACAGGTATCTGGAAAGCGGACTCTTTCTCAAGGAGCCCTTTTGTAGGTTCTTCAGAGATTCCTTCTCTGTTGGCGGAGATATTTCTCCTATATTCTAATCACTTTAATGTAGGTGAATTCAGCTCTAATTGGTCACTTACAACTCCTTTAGAAATCTCTAAGAATCAGCGGTGCCTGGGTGGCTCAGTCAGTTGCACATCAGATTCTTGGTAGTCTACTTCTCTCCCTCTGCCTGTCCCCTCTGCTTGTGAGCACTCGCTCTCTCTCTAAAATAAATACATGAATCTTTAAAAAAAATTCTAAGAATTAAAAAAAAATCAACTTTATTGAAGTATAATCTACATATAATAAAATTCACAGATATTAAATGTACAGTTTGATGAGTTTTGACAAATACATGTACCCATATAAACACTTCCAAAATCAAGATATAGAAAATTCACCTCAGGCCCCTTCACAGTCAATCACACCCTCAGGCAACCTTTTATCTAATCAGAAATCTCTAAGCATTTGATAGCAGATCTATTGCTTTCTTCTGCTGAGATCTCTTCAACTTTTCAGATGGTCTCTCTAACAGAATAAAGAAACCCTAATTAGGTCTGTTACATGGCCCATATTAATGGGAGTTCCCATTAATCCCTTTGTCCTGAAAAACAGTGGGAGTGTGGGCCAATCTCACCATAGCCACCTCTTCTATCTGGCCATGAAACAGATAGCTAATTGTTCTGCTTTTTAGATTTTCCAGGTACGAGTTAGGTATGAGTTCTCTGTATCCCCCAAACACATTTATTACATCAGTCTCTCCAAATAATATCCTTAAAACCCTCTCAACTTGAACTGAGCTGCGGGTGGGACTCAAAACCCACTAGCAATTCTCTCTAAAGATCCCTTATTAATGTCTGAATTTTTGGCTCTTTTCTCAAAGTGGGTGAGGTGATTAAAAGTTGCATACTTGTTTTTCACATTCCCCTTTTTCAAGTCTTGCATGGTCATCTCACCCCTCAGTTTGGAATGTGGCATGTTCTCCTCTGCACAGATAGAGACTCCTATCTCCTAAGATACATTTAAACCACCAGTAGAGGATGCTGATTGTTCAGGAGCTTTGGCAGATATTGTAGATTCAAACTATTTTCTTTTCGTTTTTTTTAAAAAATATTTTATTTATTTATTTATTTATTTATTTATTTATTTATTTATTTGAAAGGGAGAGAGTGAGTGGGAGAGAGGAGTTGAGGTGGGGGATGCAGAGGGAGAAGCAATTCCCTGCCAAGCAGGGAGCCTGACTCAGGGTTCGATCCTGGAACTTCATTGTTTTTTTTTTTTTTTTTTCTGGAACTTCATTGTAACCTGAGCTGAAGGCAGATGCTCAACCGACTGACCCACACAGGTGCCCCTCCAAACTATTCTCTTACAAATGGCTTATAAGGGAGACCATGAGTGACCATATTTCATAAAAAGAGACCCCTAAAGTATAACTGAATACTAGATATCAAAGGATAAGATTCTTTTTGAAAGGACAGGGTAAGAGGCAAGTTTAGGACAAATGCAAGGTAGTAGATTTTATTAATTTACTATTTTCCTGAAAAACATTAAAAATCTAAATGCGAGTAGTGAATACAATAATGAAACAAAGTTCTTGTCCTTAAGGAGATGACCATGGTCTAGTAGAGAAGATGGAGAAGTAAACCACAACTAAAATAGGCATCTGAGTAATAATACATTCAAATCTTGGGAACTAAAAATAAGAAAAATGTACAAGGTGGTCCATAGAAGGAAGGTCTGGAGCAAGGAAGAAGCACCCAACTCAGCATAGGAGGTTGGGTGTCAGTGAAGGCCCCCGGGGAATTGACCAAAGCTGAGAATGAAGAGCAGTTAGAATTCACTAGACAAAGGTGGGAAGCTTATTCTAAGAGGAGAGAATACAAAGAGACAAAGCATAGAGGCTTCTGAAGACAATGAAATCTTTGAAGAATTACAAATAGTTTGGGCAGAAATGAGAACATATGGAGCAGAAAGTGATGATGAAGCTGGAGAGGTAGGCAGCATAGAGGTAGGAAAGCTATGATGAGTCATTAAAGGATTTTAAACTGGCAAATGACCGATCTGATTTGTATTTTGAAAGGTCATTCTCTGTGGTATGGATAATGGATTGGAAAGAAACAGTCCGAGGCAGGAGACCAGAGAGGCAGATGTTGCCATAATCTAGACAAAAAATGATGAAAGCAGTGGGACTGGGGACAAATAGTAAGGGATTTGAAGGGATTGAAGATTTGAGGACATTTCTAAGATAGAGTATATGTAACTTGGTAAAGAATGGGCTAGATTAGAAGAAGGAAAGGGAGGAGTCCAGAAAGACTTCCAGGTTTCTGGTTTGAGCTAGTGGGAGGTGATGCTGCTCAGGAAAAGGATTAAAAAATAATAATAATAACAGGCAGAGAAGCAGATCTCAATGTCCTTTCATTTGTTCATTCATTCAACAACATTTGCTAAAGGCCTATTATATGCTGTGAACAGACAAGTATATCAATGATTCCAATGCCCTGTGATAAGTGTCACTGAGAAAGGTATGCACAGGGAAACAAGTAAATAAAAAGGATAGGTATATAAGTCACACTGAGGAATTAGAGTAAGCTCTTGGTGGAGACTGCCTAATCTGATCTTTCAAAAAAATATTGAAGGGAAATTCAATATAACATACAATTCACCATTTTAAAGTATACAACTCAGTAGCATTTAGTACATTCATTATGTTGGGGTTTGACATGATCAAGTTTGCTGTTTATAAAGATTACTCTGGAAGTAGTACTGGTGATACTTTAGACAGGGGAAAACCAGGAACACGAGTTGGGAGATTTTATGCAACAAGTCAGGTGAGAGATGATAAAAGTCTGAACAAGAGTAGTGATAATGAAGGGAATGGAAAACAAAACATAAAAAAAGATGCAAAGTTTAAATTACTTGATGACTTATTAGACATTAGAGGGAGAATATAGAATGATTTCCATCACTGCCTGGGGTGACTGGGATGATGGTGATGGCATCCTGGGTGGAGTTTTTGGGGAAAAGTGATTAATACAAGTTGGTGGATTGAGTATGAATTTCCTAAGATTCAAATAAATGAAGGATTTCAGAATCAGTTTAATAAATGGATCTGGTTCTAAGATAGAAAGCTCTAAGACAGAGAGTTGAGAATCTTCTTTCTGTTGGTAAATGAACTCATGCATTCACTTGGGAAAAGCATACTAAGAAAGATAAGCAGAGAATCTAGTACTAAGCTTTGGGAACCAATATTTAAGGTGTGTAAAGGGGATAAAGCTATATGGTTAAAGGATATGGTCATACTGAGGCCGAGATAGAGTTTAGCAACAAAGGGCAGAAAAGTGAAATGGAGCTGAAGAAGGAGAAAAAGGAGGTGGGAAGGGTGGTGGGGATCTGTGGGCTAGTGATACTGCTTGGACATTATTGTCATTGAGATCCAACAGATCATACACATCTCTCCACTCCAAAATAAGCAATTTATTACTCCATAAACTTCTCTGAAACATTTCCCAAATACATACAATTTCTTTTCAAAGTAATTTTACAGGATGAAGAAAAATGTTCATCAATTGTGGCTTATACCACCCTCAAGAAAGATTTTTAAGCAGTCTCCTTCTCCCAGTTCTGATGCCTGAAAAGGTGTCAATTCTTGGGTCAAAGAAGGGAAGAAGGCGAAATCTTGAGCTGTCTTAACAAGGCAGGAATCAGCTCCTTTTTTTGGGGGGGGGGTCCAGAAACTCTCCTTCAGCTTTTTATGACCAACTTGTCATAGCTGCCTCCTCCTTTTGAGATCCAAGGCCAGTAAAAGACTCACCCTGAATCCCCCAGTTAAACCTGAGAAGGGTGTCTGGGTGGGATATGTTTGTATGGGGCCCTGGCAAGGTTTATGGCTGCTCTGGGTATAGGAAACAGCACCCAAAGTAAGATTCTTAGGTCATATTTTCTTTTCTCTTTCCCACATTGCCCCCTTTACCCACCATTTCCATATTTGCTTCTGGATTAAAACTTGGAAGGGTTGGTGGGAGGCCTGACATCACTTTTTCTTGAAATTGTACAACTCTGACAGATATCTGGGGGCTCTTTCTTTACTGTTCCTTGCCTTACCTGGGCACAACCATCTAGGGAATGAAGAGGCTGAGCCTCTGGAGTGAGAGCAGAAGGGCAGGAGTGTGCTGGTTTCCCTGGGACTCTAATCCATCCTTATTAAGTTGTGTGAATACAAGGGATGAAGAGCAATGATTCCTTTGGGATTTTCCTAAGGGCCTCTACTTTTTAAAAAGATAGCTGCTTTTTTTTGAATACCTTGGACTTCATTGTCTTGCCAGAAGTGATGAGGGCCCCAAAGCCCTGTTTGTGGGAGAATGCATAGGCAGAACGTCGAGTGCTTGCATGTTTTAGCTTGGTCCGCTTAGGGAGTGGCAGTAGAGGTCTTGTGCATTGATGAATTCTGTCTATAATCTGCAGCCAGAGCAGAGAGGACAGGGTTTTTATCCACAGAGGCAAAGGCAAAGGCAAAGGCAAAGAAGGGCCATGAATTATATCTGGGTAGATTCCTTGTTCCACTCACCTTGTCCACGTTGGCAGGCCAGAATAGTGGTTTGAAAAACTGGTAACCAATCACGGGCAAAATACAGAGGACTACACTGAGGACAATACTCAGCCATATTTGTGGCAGGTTCAGAGTGTTTCTGGCCACACCTGTAAACAATAAGGTATGGGAGGGAGGCTGAACCAGAGCCTAGAGGAAGGGGACTGTCAGCCAGAACTTATCAATGCAGAAGAATTATAGTGAAGTCCTTTGTACAGCCAAAGTCTCTGTGAATTCACATACTTTTCTCCTTCTAAAGGCACGTGAATTCACAGAGTTCTACAGGGTTTTGGAGGGGAAAAATGAGTGGCTTGATGAGAGGTGAGAGCTAGATACATCTAATATCTACTTTCTCTATATTTTGTTCCCATCAAAGTAGAATGAAAGATAGGGAAATTAATGTGGGAGATAATAAAGCAGTATGCCACAGTAGAAAGGATATTGGACTGGGAACCAGGAGAGCTAGATTTGAGTAATTTAATTTTTAAAAACCCTCAGTCTCTAAAATGGTGCCCTTTCTACCTCAAAGGATGCTTACAAAGATTAAGTTAGATAAGAAATTTGAAAATATCTTAGAAAACCTAATAGGATAAAATATTTCTCTAGATAGATTTTGAGTCCTTTTGGGGCAGAGACAATGTCTTATTCCTATCTATGAGCCTAGCACATAGTAATAACTGCTCAGTGAACATTTATTAAACAAATATACTTGGTTCACACTTCCCAACCCTAACCCCCACCTCCTTGTCACACACTGGGTGGGCATAGCCTTACCTAGGAATTGGAAGACGTTGGGGAACATTAGGCACAAGCCATCACTGTACAGGAAGAATAAGATGCAAAAGTAGAAACCCAGGCTACCCCAGGTGAAGATGTGGCTTATTATCGTCCAATAGGTTGTATCCAAGGCAATCTGAAAAACACTCTCTTATGTGCAATACTCTACAACCTGGGATATATCAGCTACCTCCCTTCTCCAGCCTCATAGTAGAGGATGATCCCTCCCCACTTTCCCTCCCTCCTTCTTTCCCTCCCTTCCAGACAGGCGGCCCACCCAAGCCCCCTAGCCCCCTACTCCCCACTCCCCCAGCCACACCTGCATTGTGACCACCCAGAGCAAGGCGGTCTGCACTATCAGGGAGAAGGACTGGTAATCAGAGATCTCTTTCCCATCTTTGCGCACTGAGTTGTAAATGGTCCCCATAGGGATAAAGAACAGCATGAAGGAACTATAGATCCCATGCATTAAACACTTCACAAATTCCTTCTTGTTGAAATAGAGGTTGTGCTGGCCTGGATCATACAGCTCTGGGAAGCGTAGACTCCATGTTTCATTCACATCCTGGAAGTACCAGAGGGTAAGGAGGAAGGCTCAGGGTCTCTCCATAGAAGGTCCCATCTCTATCAGAGTAGAAGTTTCTCCCCTCACTGAGTCTGCTGACAGTCTGCCTAGGAACTTCCTCATGGATTACTTGAGAAGTGGAACCAGAGAACAGAGCAGTGGCCACAGACCCTTCCTGAAATCCTACACTCTAGGCAATGATCTAAGTAACAGAAGAAAGCTAGGAGAAGGTCAAGATGGTGATAAGGACCTGGAAGCAATCAGAGTTGGGGAGATAGAGAGTAATTAGGGTTGGGGGTAGCTGGAAGGGAGAATGGGAGCTTGGGATGAGGGGGCAGTTGTGACATGAGTCCCCAGTTTTAAGTGTTCCTTTTGTGGATTTTTTTTTTTTTTTTGCCTCAAAAGCCAGCAAAAGAAGAGGGGGAAGCAAATGGGGACCAGCTAATCACATGGGGGTATCCATGTTCTGTGATGCTCCTCCCATTCCCATACTACTAGTGAACTCAGATAACAGGATTCTCTATGTGGATGCCATTGGATCATCTTCATCTCCTAAATCTGAAACTTTGAATAACAAAGCTTGGGGCTTGTTTTTGAGAGGTTGTAGATCATTAGAATTAGCCAACTGAAGCTGCATAGGACACAACTTGTCCCTCTTTTTGCTCTGTGGCTAGCAGCTACCTTGTGGAGAATTTTCCTTCCTACTCTGATGGAGACCAGGAACCATGATTTCACCATGTCCTCTTTTAGCTATTTTATTCCTCTTTGGAGGTTCTTTTCTATTCATTGTGCCCAAGACTAGAGGCTGGGATAGAAAAGGAGGGAGAGGTATGGTACTAGGACCCCCAATACCCAGGAAATTTCTGACAGGGACAGATGATATCCCCTAGACTGACTCCCTATGACTCAAAATATACCCACATTCTCATGCTTGGCCTTCAGAACTCTCAACTAGGCCATCCTGCATTGGCTTATCTTATCATCTATGTATGGGTCTCTCCTTTCTTTGTTTTTGTTTTTGTTTTTTTGGTCTCTCCTTTCTTGAAGCATCTTGCTTTACCTAGTCTTACCCTAGTAACTCTATTTCCTTTTACTACCTTTTATTTACACTTAGTTTACTATAAAGCACAATTTCTATGTTTCTTTTTATAAAAATAAAATTGAGATAGAAAACTTGGATTTCTAAAACTGATGATTATTCTCCAGGAGGAATATTCTTTACTTTATCCCATGATACTTCTCCAGGTGATGAGCTCCCTTCCTTGCTCTATAAATTATTCCATTTACAATTGACTTTGTAGAACTCAGCTCTTGTTGTTCTCCCCACTCTTGAGAATACTCCTCAAGGGCCTAGGGGCTTAGCCCTGAAGAGAAGCTTGCTGCTGGTCTTACCTGGTCAAACAGACTCAAGCCCAGGACAGGGAGACAGGTGTAGACCAGGTTGTAGAAAGTGATAAACCAGGTATCATAAACCGTCTAAAAAAATACCAAAGAGATTTCTTAGATTCCTCTCTTTTCCAAAGTCCCAGCTCCACTTCCCAGGTTCAAGAGAGCCCCTTCTGGCCCCCACTTACCCACCACTATATTAACCTAGAGCAAGATTTGGATTTCAGGAATCTGATAAGGAGGCTGACCCCAGTCTTTATTTGGTCCTACTCTATTTAGAACCCTGGGTTCCAGGCTGGGCCAAAGCCACATCAAGCTTGTTTGTGGCCAACCCTACAAGGTTGATTTGGACCAACTCTTCCATGATCTGCACTGCCCATCCCTGCACAGAGAAGATCTACAGTGCCTGTGAGGGAATGCTAGCTGTATCCCTCCACTCTCAGGCATATAAGCCTCTGGGTTCTTTTATCTGATTTATGGCATTCAGTAGCTTCTATAACACTGGACACTTTCAAACACAAGTAAGCATAATAGACTCAATGACTCTTTCCCAGCTGGGTGCTCCATCCTGGGGCCCAGAGAGGGCTCCTTTACTAGCCACAAGAGGTCAGCAAAACACATACATACACTACATACATACACTTCACCTCTCACAAACTAGAATGGCTTTGTTAGACACTGGGGATATACAAGTCTACTATTTTCTGCTCAATAGTCTGTTTCCCCTGGAGCCCAAGGCAACAGAGGTAATAGGGATCTCCTAAGGTAATCATTCCTGAGGTTGTTTTTCTTGGGAATCTTTGAGAACCCCGAAAAACTTCTCATAGGAAAGAGGAATTCTTATAGAACATCAAAATCCAAGTGCCACTTCCCAGGTGGGGGAGATATCATACTCAAATGTGGAGTTAACTCATTAGAGCGACAACAATGTATATTTGGGGCAGGGAGAAGGGCTGTCGGGGTGGGGAAGTAGAAGTAAGGGGAGCTGTATTCTGAAGTATGGCTACAGGTGAACACCATAGCCAGCATGTCTGGCAAGACTCAGAAGCCCTTTGAGACTTAGCCTGTTCCATAAAGATTGCTTTGGATACAAAACAAAACAAAACAAAACAAAAACAAAAACAAACCCTCCAAGATCCAAGCATTTCCCCATATTATCTATTTTTGGAAACCAGGTCTCTCTGTCAGGTAAAAGGTCAAAATATCTCATGGGAGTTTTGGAGGTAAGAGTCAAGTCTAAGTTAGAGCCAAGCCAGAAAAAGTTAAGGTTTGGAAATCTAAGGTTCAGTTTAAGGCTAGGAGATGGGATCAGCATGGGTAAGGAGTTTTGTGCTTAACCAACTGAGCCACCCAGGTGCCCCCACGTGAGGAGCTTTATGGATGGATGGCAACATGTCTCTAGAAAAGAAACATGAGCTGGCTGAAGTGGGGGTGTTGTACAGAAGATCCAGTTGACCAGAGTGGGGAATGCCATCTGACCTCCTACCTGTGCAGAGAACCCGCTGAAGAAGGCATACCAGAAGTGCACCAGGGTGAAGGCAAAGTTTTTGTAAAAGAAGTAGCTGAGAAACTTGCACATGCGATTATAGGACCAGCGGCCATGGACCAAGAGTAGACGCTGAAGATAGTGGAACTGGGAGAAGGCGTAGTCACTGTTGAGCATGGCCTGCATTCCCTCCTGGCCGCTGATGCCAACTCCAATGTGAGCAGCTGAAAAGAAATCCCAGAAGCTTCTCAACCTCAGAGCTAGTCTGCTGGGCTCCCAGGCTGGGAAGTGTAAAAGAAAGGCTGAGATCATGTTGTACAAACTCCTTATTTTACATTTGGAAAACACTGTTACGCTCAGCTCAAAATGGCATTTATTTAGTGGAGCGTTTTCTCCTCAGTGGATTGCTCTTTTCCCTAATGGACTGTCAAAAACCAGCTCCTTCATCTTCACTTTGTTTTGGATGCTGCCACTCAGGAATGCCTGGCATGGCTAGTACTAGAAAGCTCTCCTGGATGGTCTTTGTGCCTACTATAGCCACCTTGGCTCTTTCCTGCTGTCCAGATGCTGAGGTAAAAACCTCTTGTTATCTCTTGAAGCCATTTACATCAATTATAGATACAGGATGGATGTCAATCTAACATAATATTTAATTACTTAAGTTTATCTAAAGAGCTAAAATCCAACTGTTAGGAGGAAATAAGTGATGTTCATACTTTGTTAGTGAGAAGCAAGTTCTCCAGGAGGCCTCACTTTTCTGAATGACTTTTCTGAATAAAACAAGGATTATACTTGATGGAAAATAAGATTGAAGTTCCTAAAAGGTTTAATTAGTATGTTGTAGTGTAGGGTACATTCATTGATCTTCTGGTATATACCTGTGGCATTGCTTAATGGAATAATTGAAGCCTCTAAGGCCCTAAAAACCAGAGAAGTTCTAGAAAGTGGGGAAGAGAGCAAGAACATTTTCTAGAACTAAAGCTGAGGCTAGAATATCTGCTAGTGCTTCCTGGATGGGGAGAAAGTTTAGATTAGAGGACCTCTAGATGTTGTCCGTATTTCACAGAACCACAAGTTGCTGGAAGCTAACAACATTCAGCTAAAATTAAAACCAGCGTCAGCCATTTGCTTCTATTAGTCCAGGGCATCAGTAAGTCTTCTATTCTTTTCCAGTCAGGGGAGTCAGGGGAAGTACTCATGAACATTGCCTTAGGGAAGAAGAGATCCCTACACTGTGCCTCACAGCTAATTCTCTGGTTGGGCAGTCCTGTCTTTTGCCTAACATTGCTCAGGCATACATCTATCAGAAAAGCAACAGACTGTGACTCCCCCCCAGGGGTTCTTTACGTAGGCTTTGATGCCATCTTGGAAAGATGGTATGGTAGTTGCACATCCGGTTCTGTAAATACATGCATATGATTTTATGGGAGCCATCTGTATTTGTGTGTGTTAAGTGCATGAATTTGAATGTGTGTGTGTGTGTGTGTGTGTGTGTGCATATGGACTGATATATGCATGTGTAAATAAGTGGGAATGCAGGTATAGAGGAGCAAAAATGAAGTTGCAAAACATTATAAACATACAATACATATATGCAGGAGTGAACCAACAACACAATGTCACCCAGGTTGGTCTTTGCCTATAGAGAAAGGAAAGGGCAAGCTTTTGGTTGAAGGTTACTGTTCCCCCATCCCTCACATGCCTTTGATCATGCTGACATCATTGGCCCCATCCCCGATGGCCAGTGTCACCACCTTCTTGTATCTCTTCACCAGCTCTACCACCTGGGCCTTCTGAAGGGGTGTCATCCGGCAGCAGATCACCCCCTTGCACATGCACGCTGTTCTCAGCAGTTCCAACTCCAGGTTCCCTTCTAGAGCATAGGCCTGCAGCACCAGGATACATCCACATTTCAGGTTGCCCAAAAAGGCTCTCAGGACAGGATCCTCCTAAGTCCTTCCCCATCTCCATTCTCTCCTATACTATATAGGTCAGACATAGTGGCTCCCAGGTGCTCCATTCCCAAGGGAGGCCAAGTCCCCAAGTCAGTTCTAGGCATCCTTACATCTGACCCTGACTCCAGTGGGAAACTAGTCAGCCTCTCTCACTAGGTCAAATCAGTTGATTGGGCTATAAGGCCAGCTGACCTTTTTGGAGGACCTGGTTCTGTTCACTTCCCCCTTTCCCCTAAGTGACAGGCCACATCAGTAATAGAATTTGGATAAGGAAGGAACATGCCTTTGGCTTCTCTTTCCTCATTATTCCTGTCTAGAGAAGGATAGGGAAAGGTGTCTGTCAGGAAAGAACCCCAGAAGAGAGGGGAAGGGGTGACTCATGAAATAGAGAAGGGGTCTTAAAATTTCCCTGGAGTGGACTGGACCTAGGAAAAAAACTCCTTGGGAGAAGAAGATAGAATTGTAGCTCTGTGTTGCCCACCAGACTGCAGCCATTGATGATCAAGCCATAGTTGCCATTGGGCACCTCCTCAGGTAATCTGAAGGACATTTGGGGCTTCGTGGTGAGGTAAATGTTTACTGGGTCTGATTCCAGTAGAGCCTCAGGTTTCATCTTGTCCCTTGCCGACCTGAAAGCCAAGAGGAGTGGTTAATATCTGACTGGAAGCTCCAGATTTTAGAAAGGAAAAAGTGTCCCAGAATGAAAATGGGCAAGGTGGTTACAGAACCTCTACTAAACATTAGCCAGGACCTCAAACTCAATTGCCTTCTGAGAACTGCCATTGTCTTAGGTCCCTATACCTGAGTTCTTGCCGAATGGTCTCATCATTCTTGCCTTCCACAATAAACATCCCATCCATTTCATCCTCAAATATGTTACAGGCATAAGCAATGTTCACAGCAGTCTCTGCAGGAAATGGGGAACAAACATCACATTTTGGCCAGGACAGGGACTTTATGAAAGTGTACACATATATAGGCACTAATGTGGGCAGCAGAGCCCATTTGTCCACATTTGTTATGGATGTATCCAAATGTATTTTTCATGAGTCTGTGGAGACCATATTCAAACACACAGGAGACTGTCAACCTAGTGCAGACTTGTGAGTCACTTATCAATAACTAGGATCATTCTGGCTTAGCCTTTCATTTTCTTTCATTTTTAAATTCATTTTCATGAATTTTTATGTCATCCTTGTGTAGAGGCCATGCTAACCTTTTCTGTATCATTCCAATTTCAGGATATGTGCTCCTGAAGTGAGCATCATTCTGGCTTAGCCTTTCAACAGAGCCTTCCCTTATTTCCTAAAACAATTCCAGTCTGTGTCCACTTCTCCAAACAGTCAGGATATATTTCCCTGTGCCTGTTTTTATGACAGATTTTATGGCAGACTGAAATAAGTTTCAGTTACGGTCTTGTCTTTACATTGAGAACTCTGAAATTTGAATAAATTCATACTAAGGAAAAAATTTACAAAAATTAAATCCTGAAGCCTTGCTGCAAGTGGTATCAAAATTCAGAGGAGAAACTTCAATTGTCATAGAAACTTTCTTGGAAAAAGACTTTGAAGGATGTGTAAGACTTGTTTTGGGAAGGAAAAAACATTTCAAAGGGGAAACAACCCAAACAGAGGCTGTGGAGTAGAAGCTGGATTGTTTGGGACACACTAAAGATAACAGTCACATCAGGATGGAGATAACTATATGTAGGCAGCAACAGATTATCAAGATCTTGAAGACCAGACAGTGGAATCTGACTTTACCACATAGAGCTACTGAAGATACCTGGGCAGAGGAATAATATATAAAAGTCGTATATTTTAGTAAGATTAAACTGATGGTTGTATGTAGGCTATATTGAAATCAATAAGGAAATGAGACAGATATCAGTTTAAAAGTTTTTGCAAAAGTACAATCAATGGGGGACAAAGGATGAATTAGGGTGATGGCATAGTCAAGGGGATCATCAGAAGATTTGGTGGGACACAGTGAGACAATTAATCTTTGGGACAACAGAGAGGGTATAGTCAGAGATAATTCCAAGGTTTTTAGCAAATGGGTTCCTGGATGACGAGGTCATGTCTGATTGAATCATCTCTATGTCCTTAATACCTAATACAGCATCCAGTATAAAGTGTACTCTTAGCAAACCATGTACAAGACTGGGAAGGAAGGTGTCCTATAAGAACTTGACCTGGGTTATAAGGTATTTGTCAAATATATGGCTAAGAAGAAAAGAATATATAAAATAAAGAAATGGCTAAAGTGGATAGGGAGGAGGATTGGTCATGTGAGAACTCCCCTTTACCTTGCTTATCTCCAGTTAGGACCCAAATTTTAATTTTGGCTTTGTTCAGGGTGGCGATTGTCTCAGGTACACCATCCTGCAGCTTGTCTTCTATGGCTGTGGCCCCTAACAGCTTTGAACAGAGAGAGCAGTGAGTGAGGAAAAGGAAGAATGTCACAGCATTTAGTGCTACCCAACAACTCGACTAGCATCTTATCATCCTCTTTAGCAAGCTGGTTCTATCCTGACATGAGGATCCAAATAGTATAAAATTCAGCATATTCTGCCTCTCGATAACTGTAGCTTTTCAACCACATAAATCAAATTTAGAAACAGAATATTAGGGGTCAAAGAGGGACAAGACTTGCCCAAGTCATACATGAAGCTGTGTGCCACTTCTAAACCATCTTTTTCTCAACACACTTTCACTTCTTTCTTGCTTCATTCACAGCATACTTCTTGGCTTCCAGTGTTGACCACAGGATGGGCATCATGACTCAGTCTGAGGAACTGATGGACAAATAACTGGCTGATTTCTGCTAGGCCTCCAGAAGGACAGACTAGAAATACTAACCACAGAACTGATTATGAAAGGAGATTGACCTTTTGGATCTCTATGTTTTCCCATTTGGTATCAGTTATTTCTCTTCTTATAGCAGATCCAGCCTGTATCAGTCTGCTCAGAAACTTTGGAGTCATCTTTAACTTCTCTCTCTCATATCCTATAATCTAATCCATTAGCAAATTCTGTTGGCTCTACCTTTAAAAAATGTACAGAATTTGACTACTCCTCACCACTTCCACTACTTCTATCTGGTCCAAGCCATCATCATCTCTCACCTGCACTATTGTAACTATCTTCTAATTTGTCTCCCTGGGTCTGTGCTTGCTCCCCTACAGTATAATCTTAACACAGCAGCCAGAGTGATTGTTTTAGAAAGCTAACTCATCGGAGTGCCTGGGTGGCTCAGTCACTTAGGCGACTGACTCTTGATTTTGGCTCAGGTCATGATCTCAGGGTCCTGGGATTGAGCCCTGTGTCTGGCTCTGCACTCAGAGTCTGGGTTGTCCCTCTCCCTCTGTTCCTCCCCCTATTTGCACTGACTCTCTCTCAAATAAATAAAATCTTTTGAAAAAAGCTATCACATCACTTTAAAAAAATTTTTTTTATTTATTTATTTGAGAGAAAGAGCAAGAGGATCACAGAGGGAGAGGGAGAAGCTGACATACCACAGAGTACAATATAGGGCTCGATCCCAGGATCCTGAGATCATGACCTGAGCCAAAGGCAGATGCTTAACCACCTAAGCTACCCAGGCATGTATATCACATCACTTCTTTGGTTGAACTCTTCAATGGCTTTCCATATCTCATTGTAAATTCTTACACTGGCTCATGAAGGCACTCTACTACTTCTCTGTCTCATGTCCTTTTATTCTCTCCTCCTTACTTACACCATGCCAGCCACACTAGCTGCCTTGCTGTTCAACTAGTTAGGCCTACTCCTGTTTCAGGGCTTTCACTCATGCCATTTCTTCTGTCTGCTTAGTTTGCCAGACTATTTCCCTATTTCTTTTTTTTTTAAGATTATTTATTTATTCGTAGACACACACACACACACACACACACACACACACACACAGAGAGAGAGAGAGAGAGAGAGAGAGAGAGGCAGAGATGTAGGCAGAGGGAGAAGCAGGCTCCATGCAGAGAGCTTGACATGGGACTCGATCCAGGGTCTCCAGGATCATGCCCTGGGCTGCAGGCGGCGCTAAACCGCTGCGCCACCGGGGCTGCCCTTTCCCTATTTCTTTAGGTCTCTACTCAGACTAAAGGAAGACTAACCATCCTATAAAAAAATACTAACTATACTCTGCCTTCTCCAAAACATACATGCATATGCTGATGCAGATACATCAGCTTTCTGATGCTTTCTCCCTAGCTTTCTTCCTGGATTTATTTCCTACCATAGCACTTTCATTATCTAACATACTATATGTGTTACTTTTTTGCCTATTTTGTCTGTTGCTGGAACATAGGAAGCACTTAATATGTTGAATGAATGAGTGAGTATTTTTGTCTTGATTATTCTTTTAGTTCATTCTAGATTATCTAATCTGTGCATTCATTATTCAGATCCTCATTTGTCCCAGGTTACTCAGCTTCTGTGAGCAGCTTTGGGATAAAATTTACAACTAGTGCATTATCCTCCCCTGCACCGCACCCCATATGGATTTCAAAAATCCAGGACATCCTGAATCAGTTTGGATGCCAATATCCTGTATCCAGAGAGAGTCTGAACCTATTGATTTTCTGCAAGCCATTCTCAGAGACCTTGCTCAGTCTACTGACTGCCACTACCCATCCTGCTCCCAATCTGTGCCTGGCTTCCTCATACTAACCATTAAGTCTTTTTCTATCTCTTCATAGACATCTGATATCTTATCTTCCCGATTCTCCAAAGACAGGCAGGCTTCACTGTGCCTCTTGCTCCAGGCCTGGAAGAACGCATTATCCAATTCTCGGTAGGCCACCATGAGGGTGCGGAGGCCTTCAACGGCAAAATCCTAGAAGACATGTGTGTGTGCTGAGTAGGTCTGGGTGGGTTAGGGTTGAGTTTAGGGAGAAGCAGACTGATCCTACCAGCTGAATGCCTACAAAATAGGGTCTAATGGCTAGTACCATGGGGTGGGAGGAATACCTAGCCTAGCCAGAAAACAACTACAGAGCTTTCTCAGCCAAATGTCCTAATGGTGGGGCCGGCATAAGTACTTATGAAATATAACAAGTTCTAGCTTTTACCTGTAGTTAGATAATTTGCTGTATGACTCTGGGAAAAATTAAGCCTTCTAGATTTCTTTTTTTTTCTTTTTTTTTTAAATTTATTTATTTATGATAGTCACAGAGAGAGAGAGGCAGAGACACAGGCAGAGGGAGAAGCAGGCTCCATACACCGGGAGCCTAATGTGGGATTCGATCCCCGGTCTCCAAGATCGCGCCCTGGGCCAAAGGCAGGCGCCAAACCGCTGCGCCACCCAGGAATCCCGCCTTCTAGATTTCTTTGTTGTAAAATTGGGATAAAATAATTCACTGCCTACAGAGAGGATAATGATGTCTATGAGAATGGAATACTAAAGTAAAAGGGAGTTGTTATAAAACATAAAGGAGCAACTATTTTTTATAAGCATACATTGATTTTATTTTCCTCTTTCCCTGCCTTCCTTCAAGCATCTAACAGGCACCTCAAAAGCACACACACGTGTATATTTGTCTACAGCTGATTGGCTCAATTGATTAGTCACAGCCAGTAGTGTTAATGATATTTCACTACTGAAATGCTCTCTGGGTGAATTAGTATTGTTTTGTTCTGTGTCCACCAATGTATCCTAACTAACCACAGTTAACTATCTTGCAAGTATAGTCTTGGTCATAAGGAGAACTAGATTAGAGTGAGTAGTTTAAGGGCAGAACTCTAATCCAACTGAGGGTGGGTTAGAAGATTTTATGTACTGAGAACTGCACATGAATAAAAATTCTACATGATCACTATCATAGTGAACTGCAAAATAATTCACTTTAGCATTATAAGAGCAAAGAGAAAAAGAATTTATCATCTTGATATTCTGTATTAGTTCCGTGAAACTCCTGAGTGACATTAGCTGTCAGGTAAAATGAACATAAAACAGTGCATGTATGGAATGCCATCCCTTAAACCTCTGTAGTGTTAGCAGATGAAGCTATGCAAAGAAGCCTGAGAGAAGATCTCAGAGACTTCTTAGAAGGAAAAAATATGGCAGATGCTGCTCTTGCATAGGATAGTAAATGAGATCTTATAAGCTAACAACACACTAATTTTTTTTTTTAAGATTTTATTTACTTATTTGAGAGAGAGAGAGAGAGAGAGAGAGAGAGAGAGAGAGAACAAGCAGGGGATAGGGGCAGAGAGAGAAGCAGACTCTTCACTGAGCAGGGAGCCTGACACGGGGCTGGATCCCAGGACCCTGAGGTAATGATCTGAACTGAAGGCAGACACTTAACCAACTGAGCCACCCAGGAGCCCCATACAGATTCTTAATCCATTTAACAAATAATTTAGGGATCCCTGGGTGGCTCAGCGGTTTAGCTCCTGCCTTCGGCCCAGGGCATGATCCGGGAGTCCCAGGATCGAGTCCCACAAAGCTCCCTGCATGGACCCTGCTTCTCCCTCTGCCTGTGTCTCTTCCTCTCTCTCTCTGCATTTCTCATGAATAAATAAATAAAATATTTAAAAAACAAACCAAAAAAACCCACATAATTTAGCAGTCTGTGTTGAAGTTATTTCTTACTTACCCTTTACTTGTGTTTTTTTTTCTTTTCTATTATGGTGGGTAAACTAGGGCCCCTGAGGCCAAATCCTGACTGCTCCTTGCTTTTTTTTTTTTTTTAAGATCTTATTTATTTTTTCATGAAAGACACACACACACACACACACACACGCACGCGCACACACACAGACACACACACACACACACACACACAGAGGCAGAGAGAGACACAGGCAGAGGGAGAAGCAGGCTTCCATGCCAGAAGCCTGATGTGGGACTTGATCCTGGTACTCCAGGATCACTCCCTGAGCCGAAGGCAGGCGCTAAACCTCTGAGCCACCCAGGGATCCCTGCCCCTTGTTTTTATATGAACTGTTTGGTGATTCCTGGCTTAGAGGGCTTAGAGCTGTGCTTTTGTAGGAGTTTTTGAAGCTTGACTCCTAAGTATAAGCTTCACTCTTACAAGTTTATCATCAGTAGTTAACATATTGTAGTGTAGTCAGGCTCCATTATGAGTGTCTATTAAAATGGGTGGCAGGATGTAGGTTAAAAGATCTGAAACAATTTTATGCCCCCTTTGGAGCCAGCCTGCTCTCTGAGAAGACACTCTAATTAATGTGTTGTGGAAGGTTAAGAGATAAGTTTTTCAGAGTAGCCCATAAAAAATACTGAGGCCTCTGGGAACCAGGATAGGACATAGGAACTGTCCTGTATGGAATACTCCATGGACTTTTTTTGAAAACTTGAAATATAATGTATAGATCATAAAATTCACACTTTTAAGGTATATAATTCAGTGGTTAAAAAATTATACTCATAAAGTTGTGCATCCATCACTACTATCTAATTCCAGAATACTTTGATCACTCCCAAAGGAAATCCTGTACCCATTAGCCTTCATTCCCATTTTCTTTTCCCCTAGCACTTGGCAATCACTAACCTACTTATTTCTATAGATTTGCTTATTCTGAATATTTCATATAAATTAAATTATACAATATGTGGCCTTTTGTGATTCTCTCATTTCACTTAACATAATGTTTCAAGACTCATACGCATGTATCAGTATGTCATTCCTTTTTGGGACTGAATAATATTTGTTGTTTAGACATACATTTTATTGATCTATTTATCCATGCCATTCATGTTGGGCATTTGGGTTGTTTCTACTTTTTCACTATTATAGATAATGCTGCTCTAAACATTTGTGTACAAATTTTTGTGTGGATGTATATTTTCGTTTCTTTTGGGACTACACCTAGGACTGGAATTGCTAGGTCACATGATTACTCTATGTTTAACTTTTTCTGCCAGACTGTTTTCTAAAATGGCTGCCTCATGGAGTGCCTGGGTGGCTTAGTCCATTAAAATGGTTGCATCATTTTATATTTCCATCAGCAATGTATGAAGGTTACAATTTTTCCATATCTTTGCCATTAATTATTATTATCTGATCATCTAGCTATCCTGGCAGTTGTGAAGTAGTCTCTTGAGGTTTTGATTTGCAGTTCCCTATGGGCAAATTAAACTGGTATCTTTTCATGCGCTTATTGACTATGTGTTCTTTGACTTCTGATTAATTGTTAATGTGGATCAAGCCAAGCATTTTCTCCAATCTATTTCTTCTTAAAAAAAATTTTTTTTTTCTGATCTGCCCTCCCATCCCATCCCATCCTCGGTACTATTACCTTAATCCTTTATATACCTAGGTTTCTACTCATGAATAGAAATCCTGGAGGGTATAGATTTAGTTTTCCTTTCCAGTACCAGAAGGCTGGAGGCACTGTCTTTCAGATAGATCTCAAATCCTACTAACTAGATGGTGGAAGTAGGGTAGGGTAGTCAGGGCAGGAGGTGGGGGGGGGGCAGTTACCCCTGGGGATTCTAATCTTGTGCTAACAGAAGACAGTGACAAAAAACATTTCCCTAAATAGCCCACGTCTGGTGCTTTCTGCTCCATGCCTTCAAAGATGTGTATTCTTATCATAGCTGGTGAGATAGGGCCTCCCATATCAATATGCCCAATTCCAAAGCAAATTCTAGGTCTGACCATGGGACCTCTTGAGCCAGGAATCACAGAGAATACTAGTTGACTGTGGTAAGTGCTCCTACAGACACACTCCTCATCCTGTGTCATCTAACTTCTTGACACAGAAGTTGGCAATGTAGTCAGTAGGAGTACCACAGAATGAAGTAGTTTTTATTATTGTCAATTAAAGAGACATAAACACATCCATACAGAAATACATGGATGTAAAGACATATGTGAACACATAATCCATGTACAAAGAGCCACCCACAGCTTCCCTCCCCTGCAACCTTAACACTTACATCTAAATGTTCCATAGTCACATCTCTGAGGGATCTACAGGATGGATGGAGCAGCTGACAGAGGATGGTGTCTGCACCCTTGCAGAACAACATTACTCGATCTTCAGGTGTCCTCACTAAGAATAAACAAATAAAGCAGAGTAACTATATACATCCATTGTTACAAGAACTTGTTTGGGCCACTGAGGGATGGCATGAGGCTGTTCCCATGATATTTGTTTCTGATTCTTCTGGGGGCTAAGCACTCAATGAGTGGTCACAGAAGGTAAGGGCTGGTGAGAGTGGGAGGAGACCTTACAGAACCAGCTTTTCTATGGGTTTAGTATCATCTGTGGAAGTCTGATGCAGAATCACATTTAGCTTCCCAAGTCCAAGTTCCAGACCAAGGTCCATATCCAGTAAGGACCAAGAATTAAGAATGACCTTCTCCCTCTTCAGTCTGAGGCTCAAACTAATTGAGAGTAAGACAGTATGAATTTCTCTTATATTGTGTGCCCCTATCTCTACTCTAAGTTCAGGGTTTATGAATTTATTCTCTGTTCTTATCTTGGCTTTGGGGGTTCAGACAAGCCATGACTCAGGAACAATAAAGAAGTATATGGTAGCAGACTCCCAAGGAGAAAACATATAGAGTATGTGAGGGAGAAAGTAGGAATGGCTATGTGTTTGTATTTGAGGCATGATACCTTTGAGAAAGCATGTGAGTGGAAGAAAACATTTGTGTGCATATAAAAGGAAGTCTGTATATGAATGTGTATAAAAGACAAATAAGGGGAGAGGACTGACTAGGAGGGGCACCTACCAATAACAGACATCCTCTTGCGCACATTGTTGAAGTCCAAAATAGCCAGCAGTTGGTAGACTTTGGTCTCACCCATTTCAACTACCATGATTGTCTCAGATGTGCGGGAACAGAACACAAAGCCAAAGTTCCTGGCTGCAGTGACAAGGGCACCTTCATCTGGGGACTGAGCCTGGTACACCAGGTTACCTGGAAAGAGAGAAGATGGCAACCAGAGCCCACAGAGATGTGCAGCTGAAATCAATCCAGAAGGGACACCAAGGGGCTTATATAAAGATAGAGCCCAAGGGGGGACATTTTTCTTCAAACTTCCTCACAAGTTTGGCTCTAAGAGGCCAGGTTGTATACAGGTCAGTTTTTTTTTTCTCCTTTCCAATATTTTCAGTGTATTTCACAGACCTGAGTCAGTATTACAGAGGTACATGGGACATGCAATATACACAAATGAACAAAAACATAGTTCATTCTCTGATTTTAATGGGTAAAGATGGGTCAGGGCGCTTGTTAAAATGCAAGTTCCTGGGCCCTACTCAAACTTACTGAATCTAGAATCATGAAATTTGGGAGGAGGGAGGAGGAAACTGAATTTTTAACAAATCTCCTGGGTGAGTTTCATGTAGGTTGTTCTGTGTAAATTGTTCCTACATAAGACTGGCTACACTTTGATGAACACTCCTATAAAATAGGACAATAAGGATAGGATATATAGAACATGACAAATGGAATGATGATAATAAGACTGAAAAAAAATATATATGAGTATTGTGGGAGTAGGAGACCTTACTTAGTTTTGTCTGGTCCCAGGAATTCAGCTAGGTAGCTGTTAAATCATTTTAAACACCTGCAAACTCAACTGGAAATCTAAGAAAAGAATAGCTGCAACTCTACAAAGAGAAAAGCGATCACTTTCTGCAAGGTAGGAGGTGTGAAGAAGTGAATCTGAGGTGATACATGGAAAATAAACCTTGCGGGGAGGGACTGAGGGGGAGGGATCCTCCATCAGTTAGCTACCAGGACATGACATAGCAGCTGAGTGCAAATCAGAACTTTTAGAAGTCTGCTTCGGTGAGGGACGCCCGTGCCTGAAAGGTGCTCAGGCAGTGAAGCAGAGGCAGAATCCTAGGTGGGACTGTGTGTTTCAGGAAGACTGAGGGGTGCCTGAGTGCACAGAGTTCCCAGACATTGGAGCGGGGAAACCAGCTGGAATCAGTGAGCCCAGAAGTGGGCTCTCAGCTTGTGGCTGCCATAAACCTGGAACTGTCACAGTTGGCATGACTGCTTTCAGAGCAGGGGCCTAACAAACAGCAGAGCCAGTGAGACCTCCCTTCCTTCCCTGGGAAGAACGGTGCAGAAGTGTGTTGCAAGGCACACAAACAGGGTTGTGTGCCTGAGAAAGAAATGCTCAGTCATGGGTTGGGTGTGCACGGAGCGCAGACAGAAACCAGGGAGACAGGAGTGGCTGACTGCTTTTCCCTGAGGGTGCACAGAAGGGCGGGGGCAAGCTTCCCGCTAGAGGCTAGAGATTGGGAGGCTGCCATTTGCATTCTCATCTTTTAAAGCTACACAGAAAGCCTTTGGGAAACAAAAGCTACATAGAGCAATCTGGAGCTGATTACTTAGCCTGACACCCTAGCCAGGGCAGTGCAATCTATGCTTCCCGCCTCCTCACCCCCATCATGGGCAAAGACACTTGAGAATCAGCGCAAAAGGCCATGCCTTCAGAATATCAGTGAAAACATCCAGCCAAGACCATGTTTGCCAATCATTGAGAACTGCAAAAAACTCCAATGCCAGGGGAATATAGCATATTCATTGTTTATAGAATTCATTGTTTATTTCCCCATGATTCCTTAGTCTTTAAATTTTAATCTTTTTCTCTTTCCTCTTTCAACCAATTTCTTATTGTATCAACTTTAAAAAAACTTTTTTAATTTCCATTTTTATAGTTATATTCTATCCTTTCATTGCATTTAATTTTATTTTTGTATATATGTAAATTTTTCTTTACAATTTTGGGATGCAGTTTCTTCTAAGAGGCCAAAATTTAACCAGAATCTATTGTATGGCTCTGTTCTCTTCACCTGTCTGATCATATTTGCTTTTTTTCCTTTTTTTTTCTCCTTTTTTTCTGTTTTGTTCAACTTTTTATTTTATTTTATTATATTTAGATTTTATTTATTTATTCATGAGAGTCACAGAGAGGCAGAGACACAGGCAGGGGAGAAGGAGGCTCCCTGTGGGGAGCCTGATGTGGCACTTGATCACAGGATCCCGGGATCATGACCTGAGCCAAAGGCAGACTGGTCAACCGCTGAGCCACCAAGGCATCTCTAGAGTTTTTTTTTTTTTTTAAAGATTTTATTTATTTATTTATTCATGATAGACAGAGAGAGAGAGAGAGAGAGAGAGAGAGAGAGGCAGAGACACAGGCAGAGGGAGAAGCAGGCTCCATGCAAGGAGCCCGACGTGGGACTTGATCCTGGGGCAGGATCCAAAGGCAGGTGCTGAACCACTGAGCCTCCCAGGGATCCCCCCTAAAGTCTTTTTTAAAAAGATTTATTCATGAGAGACACAGAGGGAGACAGGCAGAGACATAGGCAGAGGGAGAAGCAGGCTCCCTGCAGGGAGCCCCATGGGGGACTCAATCCCTGGACCCAGGATCATACCTTGAGCCGAATGCAGATGCTCAACTGCTAAGCCACCCAGGCATCCCTTTGTTAAAATCTTTTTAGATTTTCATCTTTACAGTCACATTTTATCCTTTCAATGTATTTAATTTTATTTTTGTATATATATGTTTTCTTTCTTTACAATTTTGAGATGTAGTGTCTTCTAACAGACCAAAATACACTCAGGATATAGTATATTGCTCTGTTCTGTTCACCTATATGTTTATATTCCCTTTTTGTCTTTTAATTTTCACTTTTACAGTTACACTCTATCCTTTCATTGTATTTAATTTTTATGGACATATAAAGGTTATGGACATATAAGATTTTCTTTCATTAAAATTTTGGGATCTGGTTTTCTAACAAATGGACCAAAATACACACAAGATCCAGTGAACTGCTCTATTGTGTTCACCTGTCTGATTATATTTTGTTTAAAAAAATTTTCTTTTCAGTTTCAAATCTCTTCTGAGTTGTTTAGTGTATATTTCTCTGAGGTCATTGTTGCCATTTTAGTATTTAAAAACATTTTTTTATTGGAATTCAATTTGCCAACATATAGCATAACACCCAGTGCTCATCCTGTCAAGTGCCCCCCTCAGTGCCCATCACCATTTTAGTATTTTGTTATCTCATTCATCTATTCTTCTCTGGAAAGAATGAGAAGATGGAGAAACTCACCTCAAAAAAAGAGAACAAGAGGCAGTACTGACTGCCAGGGAACTAATCAATATAGACATAAGTAAGATGTCAGAACTAGAATTCAGAATAACAATTATAAAGATACTAGCTGGGCTGGAAAAAAAGCATAGATGACACTAGAGAATCCCTTTTGGGAGAAATAAAAGAATTAAAATCTAGTTAAGTTGAAATAAAAAAGGCTATTAATAAAATGCAATAAAAATGGAGGCCCTAACTGCTAGTATAAATTAGGCAGAAGAGAGAATTAGTGACAAAAAAGAGAAAATGATGGAGAATAAAGAAGCTGAGAAAAAAGAGAGATAAGCAACAACTGGATAATGAGAGGAGAATTTGAGAGATAATACCATAAAGTGAAACAATATTAGAATAATTGGGATCCCAGAAGAAGAGAAGAGAGAAGAGGGAAGAAAGAAAACTGGAGCAAATTATAGCAGAAAACTTCCCTAATCTGGGGAAGGAAACAGGCATTCAAATCTGGGAGTAACAGAGAACCCCCCTCAAAATCAGTAAAAATAGGTCAACATCTCAACATATAACAGTGAAACTTGCAAATCTCAGAGACAAAGAGAAAATCCTGAAAGCAGCTAGGGACAAGAGGTCTGTAACCTACAAGGGTAGAAATAGTAGACTGGCACCTGACCTATCCATAGAGAGCTGGTAGGCCAGAAAGGACCAGTATGATATATTCAGGGTGCTAAATGAGAAAAATACACAGCCAACAATACATTATCCAGCTAGGATGTCATTCAAAATAGAAGGAGAAATAAAAAACTTCCAGAACAAACAGAAACTAAAAGAATGTGTGATAACCAAACCAGCCCTACAAGAAATATTAAAAGGAATCCTTTAAGTGAAGAGAGAGTCCTGAAGTAACACAGACCAGAAAGGAACAGAGACAATATACAGAAACAATGACTTTACAGGTAATATAATGGCACTAAATTCATATCTTTCAATAGTGACTCTGAATGTAAATGCACTAAATTCCCCAATCAAAAGACACAGGGTATCAGATTGGATAAAAATGCAAGACCCACTGATATGCTTGTCTGTAAGAGACTCATTTTAGACTCAAAGACATCTTTAGACTGAAAGTGAGGGGGTGGAGAACCATTTATCATGCTAATGGACATCAAAAGAAAGTTGGGGTGGCAATCCTTATATCAGACAAATTAGATTTTAAGCTAAAGACTATAATAAGAGATGAGGAAGGACACTATATCATAAAGGGTCTATCCAACAAGAATATCTAACAATTGTAAATATTTATGCCTTAACATGGGAACAGCCAATTATATAAGCCAATTAATAACAAAGTTAAAGAAACATATCAATAATAATACTGTAATAGTTGAGGACTTTAACACTGCACTCACTGCAATGGACAGATAATCTAAGCAGAAGATCAACAAGGAAACAAGGGCTTTGAATAACACACTGGACCAGATGGACTTCTCAGATATATTCAGAATATTCCATTCTAAAGCAATAGAATACACATTCTTCTTGAGTGCATATGGAAAATTCTCCAAAACAGATCACATACTGGGTCACAAATCAGGTCTCAACTAGTACCAAAGAATTGGAATCATTCCCTGCATATTTTCATACCACAATGGTTTGAAACTGAAAATCACAAAAGGAAATACGGAAAGCACTCAAATACATGGAGGCCAAAGAACATCCTACTAAAGAATGAAAGGGTCAACCAGGAAATTAAAGAAGAATTTAAAAAATTAACAGAAACAAATGAAAATGAAAACACAACTGTTCAAAACCTTTGGGATGCAACAATGGTGGTCCTAAGAGGGAAGTATATAGCAATACAAGCCTTTCTTAAGAAATAAGAACCTTATACCTAAAAGGGCTGGAGAAAGAACAGCAAATAAAGCCTAAACCCAGCAGAAGAGAATTAATAAAGATTTTAGAGCAGAAATCAATGAAATAGAAACCAAAAGAACAGTAGAATAGATCAATGAAACTAAGAGGTGGTTCTTTGAATGAATTGAATGAATTAATAAAATTGATAAACCCCTGGCCAAACTTATCAAAAAGAAAAGAGAAAGGACCCAAATGACCCAAATAAATAAAATCATGAATGAAAGACGGGAGATCACAACCGACAATGAAGAAGTACAAACAATTATAAAAGCATAATATGAGTTACTATATGCCAACAAATTAGGCATTCTAAAAGGAATGGATGCAATCCTAGAGATGTATAACCACCAAAACTGAAACAGGAAGAAATAGAAAACCTGAGCAGACCTCTAACCAGAAAGGAAATTGAAGCAGTAATTAAGAGTCTTCCAACAAGAGTCCAGGGTCAGATGACTTCCCATCTTGGAATTCTACCAAAAGGGAATTCTACCCAAGCGGAATTCTACCAAACATTTAAAGAATTAATACCTATTCTTCTGAAGCTGTTTAAAAAAAATAGAAATGGAGGAAAACTTCTAAACTCATTCTATACAGCCAGCATTATCTTGATCCCAAAACCAAAGACCCCACAAAAAAGGAGAATTACAGACCAGTATCCCTGATGAACATGTATGCAAAAATTCTCACCAAAATACTAGCCAACATGATCCAACAGTTCATTAAAAGGATTTTCACCATGACCAAGTAGGATTTATTCCTGGGCTGCAAGCATGACTCAATATCTGCAAATCAATCAATGGGATACACTACATTAATAAAAGAAAGGACAAGAACAATGTGATCCCCTCAACTGATGCAGAATAAGCATATGATAAAGTACAGCATCTTTTCCTCAGTAAAGCTCTTCATAGAAGGAACATACCTCAATATCATAAAAGCCATCTATAAAAAAAAACCCACAGCAAATATCATTATCAATGGGGAAAAACTGAGAGCATTTCCCCTAAGATCAGGAACATGGCAGGGATGTCCACTACCACCACCACTGTTCAACATAGTACTAGAAGTCCTAGCCTCAGCAATCAGACAAAAGAAATAAAAAGCATTTGAATTAGCAAAGAAGACATGAAACTTTCACTCTCTGCAGATGATGTAATACTCTATATGGAAAAACCAAAAGACTCCACCCCCAAAATTGCTAGAACTCATGTAAGGTTCAGCAAAGTCACAGGATATAAAATCAACGCACAGAAATCAGTTGCATTTCAATACACTGACAATGAGACAGAAGAAAGAAATTACGGAGTCAATCCCAAATACAATTGCACCAAAACCCATAAGATACCTAGGAATAAACCTAACCAAAGAGGTAAAGAACCTGTACTCAGAAAACTATAGAACACTCAAGAAAGAAATTAAGGAAAACAAAAAGAAATAGAAAAACATTCTATGCTCATGGATTGGAAGAACAAACATTGTTAAAATGTCTATGCTACCTAAAGCAATCAATGCATTCAATGCAATCCCTATCAAAATTCCATCCATTTATTTCATACAGTTGGAACAAATAATTCTAAAATTTGTATGGAACCAGAGAAAGATCCCAAATAGTCAAAGGAATATTGAAAAAGAAAACCAAAACTGGTGGCATCAGCATTCTGGCCTTCAAGCTGTATTACAAAGCTATAATCATCAAGACAGTATGGTAGTGGCACAAAAACAGACACATAGATCAATGGAACAGAATAGAGAACCCGGAAATGGACCCTCAACTCTGTAGTCAACTAACCTTTGACAAAGCAGAAAAGACTATCCAATGGGAAAAAGTCCCTTCAACAAATGGCGTTGGGAAAATTAGATAGCCAAGTGCAGAAGGATGAAACTGGACCATTTTCTTTCACAGTACACAAAAATAAATTCAAAAGGGATGACAAACCTAAATGTGAAACAGGAATTCATCAAAATCCTAGAGGAGAACACAGGCAGCAACCTTTATGACCTTGGCTGCAGCAACATAGTACTAGGCATGTCTCCAAAGGCAAGGGAACAAAAACAAGAATGAACTATTGGAACTTCATCAAGATAAAAAGCTTTTGCACAGCAAAGGAAACAGTTGACAAAACCAAAAGGCAACCTACAGGATGGGAGAAGATATCTGCAAATGACATATCAGATAAAGGGCTAGTATCCAAAATCTATAAAGAACTTATCAAACTCAGCACCCAAAGAACAAAAAATCCAGTCAAGAAATGGGCAGAAGACATGCACAGACATTTCTCCAAAGACATACAAATAAATGGCCAACAGACACATGAAAAACTACTCCACATCACTCAGAATCAAGGAAATACAAATGAAAACCACAATGAAATACCATTTCACACTAGTCAGAATGACTAAAATGAGGAAAAAACAGGTATTGATGAAGATGTGGAGAAAGGGGAACCCTCTTACACTGTTGGTTTGAATGCAAGCTAGAGCAGCCACTCTGGAAAACAGTACGGAAGTTCCTCAAAAAGTTGAAAGCAGCGCTACCCTATGACCCAGCAATTGCACTACTGGGTATTTATGCCAAAGATACAAATACAGTGATCTGAAGGGGCACCTGCACCCCAATGTTTATAGCAGCAATGTCCACAATAGCCAAACTACGGCAAAAGCCCAGATGTCCACCAACAGATGAATGGATAAAGAAGATGTGGTATATATATATATAATGGACTCAGCCATAAAAGAAAGAAAGAAAGAAAGAAAGAAAGAAAGAAAGAAAGAAAGAAAGAAAGAAGAAATGTTGCTATTTGCAACAATATGTTTGGAACTAGAGGATATTAAGCTAAGCAAAATAAATCAATCAGAGAAATACAATTATCATATGATCTCACTCATATGTGGAACTTAAGAAACAAAACAGAGGATCTAGGGGAAGCGAGGAAAAAATAAAACAAGATGAAATCTGAGAGGGAGACAAACCATGAGACTCTTAGTCATAGGAAAAAGCTGTAGTGGAGCAGGATGGGATGGCATAACTGGGTGATGGACATTAAGGAGGGCATGTGATGTAATGAGTACTGGGTATTATATAAGATTGATGAATCACTGACCTCTACGTCTGAAACCAATAATACATTATATGTTAATTACCTGAATTTAAATAGAATTTAAAAAATAAATGACTATTTTCACCTTTGAAACTCTTACCCTGGGAAGCTAAATGACTCACTCTGTTGAATCAGTCTTTCAACTTGATGGGATGAGCACTGGGTGTTATTCTGTATGTTGGCAAATTGAACACCAATAAAAAATAAATTTATTATTAAAAAAAAAAGAATGAGTCTTTCAATCTTATGTTATTCAAGGTATTTCTGTAACTCTTCTTTAATTTTTTTTACAGCAGAGTAAATTAAAATTTATTCTTTCCCATTTTGCCATTTATAAGGTGATTTTTAACTCATAGTTTTCAGTGTCCATAGTTGAAAAAATACTTTCCTAGATTGTGAAGAAACATTTCAGAAAATTAACAACAAAAATCCTTGAATTCAATCCTCAGTTGTGACATATACTACTTTTTTCTCTCACAAACCACTGTATTCTAATAACTGCTTTAAATTATTTTGGTCAAAAAAATTATTTTGGTCATAAAGAGAATGGAATGAAAAACTGCACTGTGGGGATCCCTGGGTGGCTCAGTGGTTTAGCGCCTGCCTTTGGCCCAGGGTGCAATCCTGGAGTTCCGGGATCGAGTCTCGCGTTGGGCTCCCGGCATGGAGCCTGCTTCTCCCTCTGCCTGTGTCTCTGCCTCTCTCTCTCTTTGTCTATCATGAATAAATAAATAAAATCTTTAAAAATAAAAATAAAAGAAAAACTGCACTGATCAATGCAAACAACGTAGCACCGAAAAATGCATAACCCATCTTTTAAAATATCACCACAACCTGAGGTATATTTTGGATCATTTCTCTTCTGAAGGTTAATTTGAGTTTTAAAAACAGTTATGTATCATTATAGTCTTATAATTGTGAATAAGGCACATGGGACATATAATTTAGGTCAGACATAAGATGTATCTATGGGATAATGAGACTATTTACTTGTTTCCTACCTTGTCGCTTAAGGCAATAAACAAGGACAATTCCAAATATAATTCAAATAATAGCAACTTGTTAGACCGTCAGGTCCAGAGACACCTGTGGTGGGGTGGGATCTCATGGTGTCAAGAGACATGAGATTTGGCTTCTTATCTCTGCCTTCTTAACTATAGGATTTTAGGCAAGTCATTTAATCTCTTTTAGCTTCAGTGTCCTTCTCTATACTACTGAGGTCATTTTTCTTGTTCTGTTTACTTAAGAGGGCTGTTATGAAGATTGTGGGATATAACATAAATGCAATCAATTTGTAAAACTCTAAAGTTATATACAAATATAAGGTATTACTAAGGGTAGTATTATATTAAAGGTATATTGACTTTAAAGGATATAATTTATTTGGTTGCCTAAATTCTTATTTGTTACACACACATACACACACACACACGTCTTCCTAATTTTTTAAAATTTTTATTTATTTATGATAGTCACACAGAGAGAGAGAGAGAGAGGCAGAGACATAGGCAGAGGGAGAAGCGGGCTCCATGCACCGGGAACCCGACGTGGGATTTGATCCCGGGTCTCCAGGATCGCGCCCTGGGCCAAAGGCAGGCGCTAAACCGCGGCACCACCCAGGGGTCCCCAATTTTTTTTTTAAAGTAGATTCCATATCCAGTGCAGAGCTCAACCTGGGGCCTGTATCCATGACCCTGAGATCAAGACCGGAATCAAGACCAAGAGTCAGATGCTCAACTGACTGAGCCACCCAAGTGCCCCAAAAGCCTTAATTTCTAATCAGTCATTTCCCATTCATTATTTCTAAAAGAGGTTTGAGTAAATTCATGGATGTCATAGTCATATTGATTACTAAAGAAACTAGAAACTAGGATATGTGGGGATACTGTAAAATTGTGAAGCAAGAAGAGGACAACTGAACTCATCCTTTAGGAAGTCTTTCAGAGAAAATGGGGCTGATCTTGGGGACAATTCAGATAGGCTCTGTGATAGAACACTGCTGAATCTCAAGAGCAGAAGCTCTCTAGGTAGTATCAAGTTTGACTCCTATCCAATGACTGAATCTTCTTTAAGAATAAGAGGTTGTCTTCTACATGAATATTTCTAGTGACTATAAACTCACTACTTGCCTATCCGTTTCATTGCTAGACAATGTTCCCTATTAGAAAGCTCTTAGACTAAGTCATTACAAATGATATCAAACCAAGCCCCCTTTAGCCATCCTAGATTCTATGACATATGCTCAGTCAGTGAGGCCTTAGACCCCTCCTCACCTTCCACTTTTTCTTCCGACATCACAGTATGGCACAATGAGAGTGAGAGGAAAAACAGGTGCACCCAGCGGTCTCCTGTTTTCACTGCTTCCACCAAAGTCTTGTCATAAAATGAAAACTTAGGATCAGCCAGTTTGTTGTAGGAGAAGTCGACCTTTTCCCTTTCCTGGAACATAAAAGCCAGAACAAACTTCTCAGTGGCAGTCTGACACTTTACAGAAGACCGATGTGGGGACAACTTCTGTAATATAATGAGAACTCTGAACTCTTAGGAGGAGGATGGGAAGAGAAAATCAAGATAAATGGAGGAAATTCTGTGCTGGTTTCTAAGGCCTTTGTAGCTCTGACCTGGACCATCCATTCACTTGGGCCAGAAAAGATCCATCCCACAGAAGACAAACTGAGCACTGCTTGGCAGACCTTTCTGGTTCACTTTCTTCCCCAGCTACCTGGAATGATCAGTGGCCATCTTTAGGTTCTACTCTTCCAAGTCCCAAATCCATGATAATCAAACCTGAGGATATAAGGGTAGGTAATTGCTCCATAATAGTAAATGGGGTCTGGAAAAAGTTTTTTCTCTAGCTGCCCTGATTTTGGGTGCTGAAAAGGGAACAGAATTTTAAGTACAGTGATATCACTGTGTTGCACTACTTCTTTTTAACTCCACGCAGGGTTAGAGAGGAATACTGTATGATAGAGGTAAGGTTGTATCATTTTACTTAACCCATCAGCATACCTGGTTCCTTATTGCTTCTAACCCTCATGGTCATTGCCCTTGTCTCAATCTTTGGACCTAATATTCACTAACATTTTCCTGGCTCCTTTAGATACAGACTCTCATTCTCCATTTCAGCTAGGCTTTTAGGCGCCTTGGGTAAATATTTTTTCTGACTCAATTTGGCCCTGAAACACTATTGTCTCCATCCTGGAGTGTCATGTTAGTAACAGACTTCTCCAATCCATACCAGAACTCTCAAGGATATTTTTCCAGTTCTTTGTAGTTGTGGTGCTACCTGTGTTGGGCCCCAATATGTCAAGTACAGTCAGAACTGTCCTCATTCATGCTATGTTGGGAAAAGGGAGTTTGTATTAAGCTATATTGGCTCTTTTCTATATCCCGCCTAGAAGGAGTTTTGTCATAGCAGTGATCAAGTATGGTCAGGTTCAGAGCCAAGCCCCAGACCTGACCAATCACAGAATTGTGAGCTCTGGAAGTTTGTGAGTTCAGTAATTTAAGATAATTCATTACATAGCATCTCCTGAGGCTTTTCTAGAATTGGGCTCTTAAACTGGCATGTTCTTTGAAACTGAAGCTGGTGAGTGATGAGAGAAAAGTTGGAGAGGTAGGCATGAGGTAGATCCTGCATTGCCATTTACATGCAGTCCCTAGTCATAGCAATTTTCTGCTGGAAGTGACATAATTGATTTGTGTCAGAGAAAGTCCTCTGGTAGCAGCATGGAGAATATATTGGAACTAGCAAGATGAGAAGCAGGGAGACCAGTTAGGAGGCCATTCAGTAATTCACAAGAGAAATGATGCAGTAACAATAAATACTAAATTAAGGGGATGATTTGAAAATATAGGAAGGTAGAATTGATACAACATGGTATGAGGGGTGACAGAGGCAAAGAGTTAAGAAAAATTTTTTATTTCTAATTGGGCCCCTGGATAGATGATAACACTATTCACTGAGATAGGATACCTATCAGGAAGAAGTTTTTGACAGGCTGAATTGGAGATACTTGAAGGACTTACAGATAGCAATGAAAGTAGACGTATATAGTTTTGAAGCTTAGGTAAGATGTTTGAGCTGGTTTCTAATCTCCCCTTCCAGACAAGTAATGTTTGAGAACATTGGACTTGGCTGGATACAGGAGTGAGGCAGGGTGGGCTTGGAGCTGCAGTATAGCACAATCTGAGAGGCAGCATTTATGCATAATTCTGAAACTGAAATCAAACATCCAGTTAAGGTTGAAAGGCAAATCTAGGTACCAGACAAAAGGATGGAAACTGAGATATCAGGTGAGAGGAAGGGGATTCAGAATGGAGGGTAGAGGTGGCAACTGAGGAAACTCCTTGAGGTGCTGTGACATAGCTATAGACAGTTTTTATAAAATATTTTTAGTTTTGGCTGCGGGTGGGAGGGAGCTACAAAGGATTCCTTGGATAGATGGATTTGGAGGTCATTAGTAAGTAGGTGGTAGTTAAAGCCATGTAAATACATGAGATTATTCAGGGGAATTATACAGATGGGGAAGAGGTTCAATAAGAGAGGCTTGAAGAACACCAGTACCTATGGCCAAGCTGATAGGAAAAAGCAATCAAATAGGAAGAAAAAAAACAAGCGTTATTTAACAGAAGCCAATGGACAAGAAAACTTTAAGAAAAAGTGGAGTTTAAGTGTTAAAATCTGCAGAGAAGTTGGGTAAGGACATAAGAGCAAGGTAGTCATTAGTGACCTTGGCTAGGATAGTTTCAGTGGATATGACAGGACAGAGTCTGATTACAGAGTGTATGTAGGTTGAAGAATGAAAGAAAGGTGAGGAGTTAGAGATCTCTGTAATTGCCTGTTTACTTATATGGCTCCTCCTTGAGTCAGCCAAGTCTTTGAAGGTAGGGAACAAGTCTCTTTTGTTTTTCTCCAACCATTAATATTTACTCAAAGTCTGACATATGGTTGATGCTCAGTAAGTATTTTGGACTGATGGAGACAGGTAATGGCCAGAGGGTAATGCAGGAATCGCTCTAAGTGCTTTTAAAAATATATGAATAAAGTAAAATATAAAAATTATTATTACTGGTTGCCTCTGGCTAATGGACTAAGGATTATTTTAACTATTTTATTTTAAATTAATAGTCTTTTTATTTTTATTTATTTATTTATTTTTAAAGATTTTATTTATTTATTCATGAGAGACACAGAGAGGCAAAGACACAAGCAGAGGGACAAGCAGGCACCCTGCAGAGAGCCCAACGCAGGATTTGATCCTGGGATCGCATCCTGAGCTGAAGGCAGATGCTCAACCACTGAGCCACCCAGGCACCTCTAAATTAAATCTTTTTAAAAATAGTCTTAGGTTATAGAAAAATTGAGAAGTACATGGAGTTCGTTATACTCTCTCTCTCCTTTCTACTCCAATATCCCACATTAGTGTAGCACATTTGTTACAATTGAGGAACCAATATTGATACATTAGTATGAACTAAAGTCTATAGTTTACATTAGAATTTATTCTGAATTGTATAATTCTATGGGTTTTGAAACATGCATATTGTAATGAATCCACCATGACAATATCACACAGAATAGTTTCACTGCCCTAAAAATCTCCTGTGCACCAATGCTTCATCTCTCTCTCCACCTCTCCCTAAACCCCTGGCAACCACTGATCTTTTTACTGTCTTTACTGTTTTACCCTTTCCAGAATGTCATATAGTTGGAATCATGCAGTATATATAGCCTTTTCAGTTTGGCTTCTTTCATTTAACAATATGCATATTTTAAAAGATTTTGTTTATTTATTCATGAGAGACACACAGAGAGAGGCAGAGACATAGGCAGAGGGAGAGAAGCAGGCTTTCGGCAGGGAGCGTGATGTGGGACTCAATCTCAGTACCCCAGGATCACAACCTGAATCAAAGGCAGATACTCAACCACTGAGCCACCCAGGCATCCCTAGCAATATGCATTTAAAGTTCTTCCTTTTGTGTCTGTGTGTGGCTTGATAGTTCATTTCTTTTTACTGCTGAATAATATTCCATTTTATGGATGTGCTAAGTATTTTTTAAAGAAAGGGAAAACTTGAACTGAGGTGAAAAAACCACATAGGAAGATAAGTTTCAGGTATTAAGAAGGAGAACATAGGAGGTTCCTGCAGAAGTAGGAAGGGATGGAATCTAGAATACAGAGATGAGTATTGAAAGAAAAAGTGATACCCTTTCTGGGGATGTAAACGTAGGCTATTTATGAATGGAAAAGGGTATTTAGATGATAGTTGGAATTTTTCTCAGTAAAGTTGAAGACTATCATCTGCTGCATATTGAGGGTAGACGGGGGCATGGTAGAAGGCCTGAGAGTGGTGAATTCTTTAATAGTTAATGTGCAGAATTAAGTATGAAGCTGATCACAAATTAGTAAAAAATCATCCAAGTGGCACTGGAAGCCTAGAAGTTGTTGGAGTCTCCGAGTTTTTAATGAGTCTCTGACCTCCAAAAACTGCTTGGTACTCTGAGATTAGGAACAGAGGTTTGGTTACTTAAAAGATGAGATTTGCTTGGTGATTAAAGAGAACAAGGAGTAGTAAGGTATTGAGAATGTTTATGAGCTTGGTACGGACAGGGGGCAAGAAAGGAAAGGAAGTCAAGTCATGAAGGATTGACAGACTGGAGAAAAAGAGAGTTGAGGGTTTGTAAATCTTCCTAAGATAAGAAAGCAGGCATAGCAGGAGTCAAGTACCAATAGGGATGGACAAATAAAGTGTGTGATCAGAGATCATGACAAGGGAGTACCATTCTGGTAATGGGAGATTAAGGTTTTTTGAGTACAAGAGATCACCTGAAAGACATTTTTTCAGACATCTGAAATCATCCATGGTGATAGATCTTGCATAAAAGAAGCCAATACTACCTAAGATAATAGTAGGGATTGAGTGGAGAGGGAGAATAGGAGCCAAGTTTCAAAGTCCTCAGTGAATGAGGTGAAGAAGCCAGAGGCTGTGTACATGTCAACGACAAGAAGAATGAAAGAGGAGTATTGGCAGAAGTCATGAGCATCACAGGAGGAAAGACTATATGAGGAAGAAAAAGTAATGGTTTAAAAGTGGTACAGGATAATGAAGGCAGTATTTTTAGGCTTTTGGTATGTAGAATAGGAGAGATGGAGGAAAAGGGATGTTCTCAGGGAAATTCATGTTTGAATCAAGGCAGGGAGAAAAAAGCATTTTTTTTATGAAGAGCTAAGTCTATAGGTAAGCTTGTTTATAAGAGAACAAAGATTCCACTGATCCAATGGAAAACATGTTATGGTTAGTCAGTAGTGGAAAGAAGAGGTAGTGGAAAGAAACTCCAGAATAACTACTTATTCTCTACAAACTATAACTTTGTTTATATTACCAAGGTCATTATCAGAGTGGCTGGAAGAAGACTGAAGGCAAAACAAAACAAAACAAAAAAAGGATTTTCTTTCCCCTTTCCAATCTCTTTGGATAGATATGGATGAGGCAGTAGTTGGGAGCTGGAGTTAGCTATTTGGTACATAAGTCAAGTGACTGAGGGTATAGAATTGGTTCTAGAAGGAAAGGGATAGAGTGAGGAGTACCATGAAGGTAACAGAGAAAGCCCTATGAAGGGATGTTAAAATCAAATCCATAAGCAAAAGCTGAGATCCAATACTGCAGAAAATAGTCAAAATGAACTAGTTAGAAATAGAAAATAATGAATAGGAAGATATTTTTATAATTGTGTGGGTTAGGACTATTGAATATGTCACAAATCCTAAAGCTATAAATCCTTAAAAGCACAAATCCTAAAAAGACGGACAGACTCGATCACATATATTAGAAACTTCTACACAGAAAAAAAATATATAAACAAAAACCAAAAGACAAAAATGGGGAAAGTAACTGTAATGTATGTGCCAAAAGAAGAGCTATTATTTTTACTATATACAGAGTACTTTCAAATAAGAAAAAAGGGCAAAGAATATGAACAGGTGACTCACAAAATAACTATAAATAGGAAATAAAGTGGGTAGAGGAAGGAAAATAAACACAAAAAAATGATTCAACCTGATTAGTGATCAAAGAAAGGTAAGTTACATGAGATGCCATTTTGCACCAATTAAATTTCTAAAGATTAAAGGATTATTAATATCCAGTACTGATAAGGATGTGGGGAAAAAAAGAATTCTCATATATTTTTGGTGGGATTATAAATTTATGTAATCTATCTAGAGAGCAATATGGCAATATTAAGTGCATTAAAAATGCAGCTACCCTTTCACAAGTAAACGTCACTTCTAGGACTTTATTCTAAGGAAACAATTATCAGAAGAAGAGACAAAAAATGTATGTACCAGGGCTCTTTCCACAAATGGTATTTATGTTAGCAAAAGAAAATGGAACAAAAATAGGGGATTAGTTAAATAAATTAAGGTACACCAACACAACTAGATATGCCACTCTTTCAAAATGATGTTACAGACCTAAATTTTTTTTATAGACCTAAATTTACGGACATGGAAAGAAGACTACAATATATAACCAGTAAATAAAAAGGAGGCTGAAAACATGCTATAATGTTTCCTCTTCCTTCCTTTTCTTTTTTTCCCTCCTATTTTCTTTCTTCCCACCTCTCTCCCATCCTCCATATATCTATCATCAGATCTCTATGTATACGTGTATGCATATATACACATGGAAACTATCTGAAAGAATATATTCCCAAATTTTACATTGGTTTTCTACAAGGGGTTGAGTAATTTAAACTTTTTCTTCATACATTTCTGTATTGTTTGGACTTACTGAGCAAAGATTTTATCCTTTAAACAGAAAAAACCAAGAACATTATTTTCTTTTATTTTCTTTTCTTTTTCTTTTTATTTTTTTAAAAGATTTTATTTATTTATTCATGAGAGACACAGAGAGAGAGAGGCTGAGACACAGGCAGAGGGAGAAGCAGGCTTCATGCAAGGAGCCTGATGTGGGACTTGATCCTGGGTCCCCAGGATCACAGTCTGGGCTGCAGGCGGCGCTAAACCACCGCACCACCGGGGCTGCCCCATTGTTTTCATTTTAAAACATGAATCCAAATACCCTCAAATAGACATAGGCCACTTAATATAATGCTTTCTGATATTTTGGGGTCAATAAAAACTTTACTATTTCAGGAGCCAAGGGACTCCCAATTTGTGTCAAAGATGCTGCTATGCAGCATGGCCTCAGCAACCACATGCATTTCACAGGGAGCTTTTTTTTTTTTTTTTTAAGATTTTATTCATTTATTCATGAGAGACAGAGAGAGAGAGAGAGAGAGAGAGGCAGGCAGAGACACAGGCAGAGGGAGAAGCAGGCTCCATGCAAGGAGCCCGATGTGGGACTTGATCCTGGGACTCCAGGATCATGCCTGGGCTAAAGGCAGGTGCCAAACCCCTAAGCCACCCAGGGATCCCCCTTGCAGGGAGCTTTAATCACTCACATCAGAGACATCCACATTCTGTTCATTCTTATAGACACCACCTGTTGGTAAGGAAATAGAACAGGGACTTGGCAAGGGTTTTAGAGAAAGGTTTAAATTTTGTTGTGTGGTAAAATACATATAACATAAAATTTTAATCCTTTTATAGTGTACAATTCAGTGGCATTAATTACATTCACAATGTGCAACAATCACCATTACATATTTCCAAACTTTGTTTAGCATCCTAAACAGAAAGTCTCCAATTCCTCCCAGTCCTTGGTGAACTCTACTTTTTGTCTCTGTGAATTTGTCTATTCTAGATATTTCATGTAAGTAGAATCATACAATATTTCCTTTTGTGTTTGGTTTATTTCACTTAACATAAAGTCTTCAAGAATTATTCATGTTGGAGCATGTCTCAGAACTTCATTACTTTTTATGACTGAATAATATTCCTTTGCATGGATATACTGCAATTTGTTTATCCATTCAACTGATGTTGGAAACATGGTTGTTTTTACCTTTGGGCTATTGTGAAAAATGCTGCAATGAATGTCAGCATAGATCTATCTGCTTGAATCCCTGTTTTCAATTTTTTGAGAGGAATAAACCTAGGAAACAGCTTATTTCTTCTGATTCTATCATCCTAGACTTCCAGTCAAGCTACTTCGAATACCCTCAGGCCACCTAGTCCTCTGTGCCCTGATATGATCTACTCCCCAAGCCAATGGTAAGAAAAGGTCATTTGCTTGGGCCCCAATTCTTCTATCTTTTTTTTTTTTTTTTCAATTCTTCTATCTTAAGTGCAAGTGAGGTTAGGTTGGAAGTTATTGCTAGATCTTGGAAAGACCTTCTACCTCAGGAAGACTTCCAATCAGAAAAGTTACCTAGAAGAGATATGAAAATAGTGCAAGAATGTTTGGAATTCTTGGCTAGGAGATAATATAGACAGAATGGTGGTGGAAGACAGTCTGATGTCAACCACAGAAACACTCATGGCCCTTTCAACTTTATCCAGTATATTGTCACATCTTACAATGAGCCAAGGAATTAAGTTCCTCACTCAAATCAACTCATCTAAAAATAGGCTTTCAGACTTTATACATATGAAAACTTGTTTGGCAGGGATAACAGGAAATAGTAGAGTGCTCTATCTTTTTTTAACCTTAAATTTTTAAGTATTTTTTTAATTGAGGTAAAATACACATAACATATAATTAGCCATTTTAAAGGGTACAATTCAGAGGCAGCTAGTGCATCCACAATATGTAACTACACATCTCTCTAGTTTCAAAGCTTTTTCATCACCCCAGAAGAATGTCCCATGTGCTTTTTAGAGGTAATCACCCTCCTCAGCTAGTTAGTGCACTGGGCATGAATGTTCACATACTAGAAGACTTAACATTGTCACAAAAATAAATTTATGCTTAAGGCATGAAATGAATATGGAATTGGTCATCAGAGACACTGACCAAAATGACTATCCTTTGATGGCTTCTCTCAAGACTGATTATTGGTCTAAAGGGGAACCAGGAGATTAGCAGCTTCAACAATATGCTGGTTTCTCTGTCTGATTTAATAAGCGAGTGAACTGATACTCTCAAGACATCAGGAATTTCTTTGAGGACAGAGATTAAGTCTTGTACATCTTGGTATTTCTAATGTCCAACATAATGGATTACTTCTATAAGGTGTTAAATAAATACTTTTTGGTAAGCAACTGAATAGAGTAGGGGATCTTTGCCTAGTGAATAGAGAAGGTTGTGAGAATAAGAGGTAAATGTGAATTTCAGAAGCATATAGATTTAGAGGTAGATTAGTCCTGAAAACAATTTGCAAAGTAGAATTTCCCCAGGACTCAGGGAAATCAGGAAGACATGCATACCGTAGAATATCCCATTAATAGAACACTTATTGAAAACCATGATGTTCTGAGTCAGGGTTCCTGTTTTGTCAGAGAACACGTATTTGACCTGGCCGAGCTCTTCATTAAGAGTGGTGGTGCGAGCCCGTGCTGGTGTGTTCTTTGGTGCATAAAACATCTTCCGATCCCAGTTGATATAGCAACTGTTGCCCAATCTTATTATCTCAACACTATAAAGCAAGCAAGAAAAGAGGGGTCCTGCATTACAACAGATCAAATACATCATCCTGGTTTCCTTCTTAATAGTCCTGTGATAGGTCAGGGTGAGCATCTGAAAATCAGAATATCTTCCTTGGGAACCTACCATGGATTTTGAAGGATCCTTCCCACCAGCCAACCCAATATAATTCTGATTTTGATCATTATTCAGGGCTTTCCTACCAGAGGCATACCTGATTACTTTTGCTGGGGCATAAGCCTCCTTTCATTCTTTCTTCTTTCAAAACATACCCAGGAAAAGTAAAATATTTTGAATTTCTACAGTAATACAAGGCCTGATAGAATTAAGAATTAACTAATAAAGGGATCCCTGGGTGGCGCAGCGGTTTGGCGCCTGCCTTTGGCCCGGGGCGCGATCCTGGAGACCCGGGATCGAATCCCACGTCGGGCTCCCGGTGCATGGAGCCTGCTTCTCCCTCTGCCTATGTCTCTGCTTCTCTCTCTCACTGTGTGCCTATCATAAATAAATAAAATTAAAAAAAAAAAAAAAGAATTAACTAATAAAAGGCTGCCTAGGTCTAATTAGAGGATTACTGTGGCTGTCATGTTAATCCACTGGTGAGGAAGAGAGGGAAACTTGAAACACTTAGAAACTTCTTTGTTTCAGAAGAAGAGAAGGATCTGTGAAAATCAGAAACAGCTATGGAAGCTGACCTTCTGATAAATTTCCTGGCTGACCTAATCTGCCTGTGGGGTAGCTTCTCCCTCCCTCCCACCCTCAAAAGCATCCTCTTCACTTTATCTGAATTTTCCCTATTGTCTTTGTCAGATTCCTCATCTGTTCCAAATAAGGTACATTATAGATTTTTTATGGTTAACAAGCATCTTAATTTTAAAACAGTTAAGATTTTAAAGGGGCCTCCTTCTTATCATCATTCATGCTTAATGTGTGTTTGTTCAGGTTGCTTCTAAGAGACAGCTGCATTGAGCAACATGATTTTTTAATTTAGGGGAGGCAGGTGGGCTCTAGCCTGCATTATTGACTACTAGACCTTATGCATTGAATCTTGATCCCTCCCTTCCTTTGCTATACTAACCAACATAGCAATTTATCTAAACTCAAACATTTAGTCATATTATTTCTTTCCTTAGAAAGATCTTTGCTGCTTTTAGGATAAAATCCAAACTGCCTGGCCTGGCATTTAAGGCCCTCTAACACTTTAGCCTAGGCTATTCACTTGTTCTATGACCAGATCAAGCTTTTAAAAAATACCAGACCTTCCTACATGCTGATTTTCCTGTTTACAATATTGTTTTGTTATTTTATACTTGGTGAATTCTACTCTTTTCTCAAATACCAGTTTATTACTTTTTCTGTAAACCCCCAAGGTTCCACGTAGAACCAACCCATTCCTTTTCTAGTCTCCCATAGCATTCCCATACATATTTCTATTACATCATTTTCCATATTGTACCATAATTATTTAAGTATTTGTTTCCATGTCTACATGTTTATCTAGAGAAACAGTTGCCTTATTATTCACATTTCTATTCTAGCACCTAATATAGTGCTTGGCACATAGTACGTGCTTAATCAATATTAAATTAATAAGATAGTCATTTAAGGTACTTTTAAGATTGGAATGTCACAGAGCAGAGTTTAAGAAACTTGGGAAGAAGGATGCAAAAACATGTCTGGGTGTGCGTATGTGAAAGGGAATGTTGAAAACAGAAAAAGGAGATCAAAGATTTCTTTTACCTATTTCAAATTTTTGCTCATGAAAAAGAGGAGGAAACATCCTTCTTTTATTCAACTATTTTTTAAAAAAAGATTTTATTTATTTATTTGAGAGAGAGAGAGCAGAAGAAGAGGGAGAAGCAGATTCTCTCACTAAGCAGGGAGCTCAATGTGGGGCTTGATCCCGGGTCTCCGGGATCATGACCTGAGCCAAACACCTAACCAACTGAGCCACCCAGGTGCCCCTCTTCTCCAACTTTTAGAAACCAGAATTTAGGTCATAATTATACTTACCTACCATTTGCCACATTGTTTCTACGGGAAAACAAATCGTGAGTTCTGATGAACTGATTTACAAATGAATGTTTGGAACCTATCTCACTGATTAACTAGGGGCTGCCTGGTTTGTGCTTCAACATCACCAAATTTTTGTGCATTTTTTCTAATTATTGCATATGTTTATATGTCTTATTTAGCCATTTACATTATAAGCTATTTGAGGGCAGGGACAATTTTCTTTTTGTTTAACTCACATAGTATCTAGCACAGTATTCTGGATATGGAAAGTACTTAATACAATCTCTAGACATTTTTTTAAACCCTTGGACAAGAAGTTTGGCAGTTTCTTATTATCTTTTTTTTAAGATTTATTTATTTTATTTTGTGTTTTTTTTTTTGGAAATCTTGCATAATGGATTTTACTTTAAATCTAGACATGTGCCAGATAAGCATCAGGTAAGGAACTATGTGCACAGAATTAAATCTAGAGGAATTACAAATTTTCATTCATCCCCAAGATTTTGTCTTGGTAGTCCTTGCTTAGTTGTTGTCATATGGCTACTGTTGATGCATAGATGACATATCCCAGGAGAGCAATACAATGGAGAGGAATAACACTGAATAAATCCAGTCTAGGGTGCAGACTAACTGGCTTTATGGTAAGGAGGTCGTGCCCTGGGGAACAGAGGGAAACATCAAGTCCTTTAGGTCCCTCTGGGCTGTGGCTGCCTAGTGGTTATAGCCATCTTTCAGCCGGGCACCTATTTATTTATTTCAGAGAGAAAGAGAGTGAGAGCAAGCACAAAGCAGGAGGGAGAGAGAGAGAGAATCCCAAGTAGACTCCACACTGAGGGTGGAGCCACATGTGGGGCTCAATCTCAGGACCCTGAGATCATGACCTGAGCTGAAACCAAGAGTCAGATACTAACTGACTGTGCCACCCAGGAAACCCTATCTCTAGACATTTCTCAGAGTGTTTTGTACACTCAGCACTATGGAAAGTAAAGAGTTAAGGAGCACACCATCTATGCTTTCTTAAAAAATGTTTCTTAACGCACTCTATTTGGGGAATTAAGCAGGAAGTGTAAAGTCAGCTCCCTCCCCCTATAACACAAAGTGGTCAAAAAAAGCCTACCTGACATAAAGGGAAATGGGCACCATAGTGTTGAGAATAATGAAGTAGGACCAGAATATGAGGATGGCAGAGGCAACTGATGAAGACACATATTTTTTCCATGGCAGAAAACTCTGGAAGTAGTAGCCTTTCTTGTGCTCCCAAATGCCATGTCCAATTGCTAGGATAAAACACATGCTGCCTAAAAACAGGAAAATCTGGAAATCAAAAAAAGAATTAAATTAACATTTCATCCAAGGTATATGGTGCTTCAGATCTACCTTTTGGAAACTTATCTCTCAACAAACTTCCCTCTGTTCTTTGAGGTCAGGGGGGCCCTATAGGTCATAGGCTTTAGGCAGTAGTGTACTGGATGAAAAGAAAGCCTAGCAGGAGCCATCTTTGAGATCTTGAAGGGAGATAAAAGTAACTAAACTATATTAAATACCAATGAAGTATCAGGAACTGTGCTAAGAACTTTACATATATTATTTAATATTTATAATACCTATCTTTTAGTAATAGATAAAGAACTTGATATTAAGAGTAGAAAAGTATTTTGCTTCATGTCACTTAGCTACTAACTAGGAGAGACAGGTTTGTTTGTTTATTTATTTATTTATTTTAGTAATCTCTACACCCAATGTAGGGATTGAGCTCATGACTCCAAGAGCAAAAGTCACATGTTTCTCTGGCTGAGCCAACCAGGCACGCTGAGGAGACAGGTTTTAAAACAGTTCCAGAACCCAAGCTTTCAATCATTCCATTATTGAAGTGAGGTGCAGTTTTAGCCAAAGTCTAGAATACGTAGCAATGGCTTAACAGTTGGAGGTAGGTGGGTGGTAAGGAAATGGATAAAAAGGCTGAAAATATGGCAATTATGTCTCTAGTAAAGATTTGGTAAAACTGGAGGACAGATCATGTGCTTCCTGAGCCTACAGCTCTGAAGGAAGTGGTTAGAAATAATTAGAATATTAGTGTGTGTTGGCTGCCTCTGAACAAAGGCAGTAATTGACCAGTTGATAAGCAGAAATGAAGAGGAATAGAGAGAAATTTGGGTCATCAAAGGACTGGAAAGCCTATTGCTTTTAGACACCAAAGATGAAGAGATAAAATTGAGATCTTAAGCAAACAAGGCCTAATAATTATTTCCAATTGAATAAAGTGATTCAGCCTGGAGGCAAAGTTCAGATTAAAGATGACACCATTTTTTTTTTTTTTTTAAGATTTACTTGAGGGAAAGAGAGAGAAGAGGAGGAACGGGAGGGGCAGAGGGAGAGGGAGAGAGAATCTCAAGCAGACTCTGCATTAAGTGCAGAACCTGATGTGGAGCTCAATCTCACGACCCTGAGATCATGACCTGAACCAAAACCAAGAGTCAGCCACTTAACTGACTGTGCTACTCAGGTGCCCCTAAACCTTCTTACCCAAGGTTATAGTTTCAGATAATCTCAATCTGCTATCAGGTTGAGAGAAAAGGACACAGAGGGACAAGGAAGCAAAAAAAGACAAATTTGAGAATGATGATTGGAAAAGAAGTTTGGGAAGAGGAGATAACTTTTCCGAACTCATTTTACAAGGCCAGCATTACCCTGGTACCAAAGCCAAACAAGGATACTACAAGAAAAGAAAACTGTAAGCCAATATTCTTGATGAATATAGATGTAAAACTTCTCAACAAAATACTAGCAAACAAATTCAACAACACATTAAAAGGATCATACACCATGATCCAGTGGGATTTAGACATTAATGAGAGAAAGTGAAGACACAAATAAATGGAAAGATATTCTATGTTCATGGATTGGAACAGTAAACATTGTTAAAATGTCCATAGTACCCACAATTATCTACAGAGTCGATGTAATCCTAATCAAGATTCCAATGGCATTTTTTTTTTTTTTTTGCAGAAACTGAAAAAATAATCCTAAAATTTCTATGGAATCCTGAAAGATCCTGAATAGCCAAAGTAATCTTGGGAAAGAAAACAAAGCTGGATGTATCACATGTCCTGATTTCAAGCTACATTACAAAGCTATACTAACCAAAATAGTACTGGTATAAACACAGGCATGTACACCAATGGAACATAATCAATCAAGAGTCCAGAAATAAACCCATGCACATATCTCCAATATTGGACAAGGGAGGTAAGAACATGCAATGGATAAAAGGCAGACTCCTCAATAAATGGTGCTGGAAAAACTAGATAATCATATGTAAAATAATGAAACTGAAACTCTATCTTATACTACTCACAAAAATTAACTCAAAATGGATTAAAGACTTAAATGTAAGACCTGAAACCACAAAACTCCTAGGTAAAAAACAGAGCAAAGCTCTTTGATATCAGTGGCAATGATTTTATGGATGTGACAACCAAAAAGCACAAGAAACAAGAGCAAAAATAAACAAGTAGGATTACATCAAATTAAAGGCTTCTGTGCAGCAAAAGAAATAAACAAAAGGCAATTTATGGAGAGAATATATTTGCAAACCACATATCTGATAAGAGGTTAATATTAAATATATATATCGAAGTCTTACAACTCAATAGCAAATAGCAAAAAAACTCCAAATAATTTGATTTAAAAAATGGGCGAAGGACCTACACAGATAATAGATTTCAAATATTTATTTTATATTTAGATTTCAAATGCCCAATAGGTACATGAAAAGATTATCAACTAATCATCAGGGAAATGCAAATTAAAACCACAATGAGATGTCACCTTAGAAAGGTATAATCAAAGAATGTTAGAATGGGTATAATAATAATAAAAAAAAAAGAGATAACACTAGGGAAGATGTACACTGCTGGTGGGAATGTAAATTGGTATAGTCACTATGAAAACAGTATAGATGCTCCTGAGAAAATTAAAACCAGAACTACCATATGATCTAGTAATTCCACTTCTGAGTATATACCCAAAGGAAATTAAATCACTGCCTTGAGAAGATATCTACCTCCATGTTCACTGTGGCATTATTTACAACAGCCAAGACATGGAAGTCACCTAAGTGTCCACTGACAGATAAATAGATAAAGAAAATGTCACACACACACATACACGAACACACACATACTGGAATATTATTCAGCCATAAAAAATAAGAAAATTCAGCCATTTGTGATAACAGGGATGAACTCTGATGGCATTATGCTAAGTGGAGTAAGAGAAAAACAAATACTCTGATAGTCTATATGTGGAATCTAAAACAAAAACAAGGGCAGCCTGGGTGGCTCAGGGGTTTAGCACTGCCTTCAGCCCAGAGCATGATCCTGGAGCCCCAGGATTGGGTCCCACATCGGGTTTCCTGCGTGGAGCCTGCTTCTCCCTCTGCCTGTGTCTCTGCCTCTCTCTCTCTCCTCTCTGTATATTCTCATGAATAAATAAATAAATAAATAAAATCTTTAAAAATAAAATAAAACAAAAACAAAACTTTGTAAAAACAGAGAGCAGACTGGTGGTTGCCAGGTGCCAAGGGTAAGTGAAGAGGAGTGGGGTGAAGATGGTCAAAGAGTATAAACTTCCAGTTTTAAGACAATTAAATTCTGGAGATGTAATGAACAGCGTGGTGACTATACCTAACAATCTATACCTAACAATTTGAAAGTCACTAAGAGAGTAGATCTTAAAAGTTCTTACCACCAAATAAACAAAAGAAATGTAACTCTGTGAGGTGATGGATGTGTTAATATATCCTTATTGTAGTAATTATTTCACTACATATTTGATATACACATATATCAAATCACAGTATGGTACACCTTAAACCTATACAATGTTATATATCAATTATATGTTAAAGATGAAAAAATATCAAAAAATTTTTATATGAATGTAATCATATAGTACATGCTCTCCTTTTGATGAGATTCATATACTCAGCATAATTATTTTGGGATTCATGTATGTTTTTACATCTACTGATGGTATTCCATTGTATGGATACTGCACAATCTGTTTACTAATTTATCTTTTGTTGGACATTTGAGTTTTTCCAGTTAATGGCTATTATAAACAGCTGCACTGAACATATGTGTACAAGATTTTGCATGGATATATTCATTTCCTTAGTGAACATCTAGAAGTGGAATTGCTGGATCCTACAGTAAATTTATATTTAACTTTTTAAGAAACTGCCAAATGCTTTCCAAAGTGGTTGTACAATTTTACATTCCACTAACATTACATGTCCACATAACGCTAGAGCAAATAGATGTGATGTTATTATTGAACCACCTCTAAGTCTAATCCATGGTCCTCACACCTGTGTTCTTTGTCACAAAGTGTGACTAGCTCAAAGCAACACATCCCCACTGTTAGATGACTGGAGTTCTCATCTTTGAGTCACTGACAGGAAAAGTGTTTTTGATGGGAAAGTCTTTGAAAAGAAGAATATAAGAGGCAGGAGGAGTAGGTCTGAGACTATTCTCAGAAAATGAGATTTAAAAAAAAACTTATTATGAAAAATTTCAAGCACATATTAAGTTATATAAATAGTATAATGAATCCCTATGTACCCATCACCCAGCTTTAACAACTATCAATTCAGCGTCAGTCTTATTTCATCCAAGCCCTCTCTTCTCCTTTTGTTTTAAGCAAATTTCTCACATTATATAATTTTTTAAAGATTTCTTTATTTATTCATGAGAGACACAGAGAGAGAAAGAGAGGCAGAGACACAGACAGTGAGAGAAGCAAAGCAGGCTCCACACAGGGAGCCCGACACGGGACTTGATCTCGTGTCTCCAGGATCACACCCTGGGCTGAAGGCAGGCACTAAACCGCTAAGCCACCAGGGATCCCCTCACATTATATAATTTTATCTGTAAACTGTTTAATATATACCTTTAAAGGATATTATTTAAATACATAGCCATGTGTTTAACATTAATTTTATCACTTAAAAAATTAAAAATAAATCTTTAGTATCATTTGATATTTGAGATTTGAGTGTGGAGTGAGTAATGGGATGGGGAAGAACAAAACAGAGGAGGGTTGAGAAAAAACCAGTAAAACCTACCTTTATTTCTAGCCAAATGCAGATTCATACTGAGTAGTTTAGCTATTTGTAATGGTCTCTCTGGGGCCATAAACCTTTCCTTCTTAATCTTATTCCTACTTCTTATCCTTTTCTTCAATGAGTCATGTGGGAGCAAGGCTATCCTCATTATTTAGATCAAACCTCAATGATGAATTTGACAATTCATCAAATTCCTTTTTGGATAGTCTATATGGCCAACATTAAATTGGGGCCCATATTTTTCTACCTGCCACTCTTCCAGGCCCTATATCATCAGCTCTAATGGGAAAAAATGGGACAGGTGAAATGATTAGAAAAAAGTATTATTTATAACTAGAAACTTATTTATAATTTATTTGTTATAAATTATTAAAATAAATTATTTATTTCAAAGTTGTGGGAAAATATTGCAGGGGGACCTTCAGCATACTCCATCTCTGTTGCCTGGATAACTGAGAATTACCCATGATTTCCAGTGATGTGTCCTGCCTTACTGTTGGACCAGATCTTTCTGCTCAGATTAAGCCACCAGAAAGGAAAATTATGTCTATCAGACCAAATCCCTTAGGGCAGGACTTGTCCATCGGTGTGAGGCTACCAGGGGCAGGACACAGTTTGCTCTTTCCTCATTCCCAGAACTTTTCCTGCCATCTTAAGGCTTTCTAAGTCCTTGTAGATGTTCTATGTCTCTTATTATTGTGATGGAGTTTATTGGTACATAGTTTCTAAAGCTTCACCTCGCTTCCATTCTACAGTAAGAAACAAGTAAGAAATTGGTTGTGGCTACAAACCCTAGAGGTTGCTTGTTTATTATCAGAGCCAGTCAGACCCAAGAAGAGTGGACAGACTTCCATTTAGCAAAAAGTGATACCAGTAAATCACTGTTGACAAAAATGACAGTGAACTAGTAAGGCTGTCACTGTCACAGGGGAGCTCCCAGGCTTCATAGGCAGCAGGTAAAAAGAAAGTACTCCTTGATTCTTTAACCTTCACATCTGTGCTTTTCATTGTTCTTCATCCCAGAAGTAGATCCTGGATTTCTGGCACCACTCAAATTTCAAACACTCTGCTTCTTCTTTTTTTTTTTTTTTTTTTTAGATTTTTAAAAAATTTATTTATTCATGAAAGACAGAGAGAGAGAGAGGCAGAGACACAGGCAGAGGGAAAAGCAGGCTCCATGCAGGGATCCTGGGACTCCAGGATCACGCCCTGAGCCGAAGGCAGGTGCTAAACCACTGAGCCACCGAGGGATCCCTAACACTCTTCTTCTTTACCCAACAAACACACTCTTACTTAATAGACTAGGTTTCAGGAAGCATTGTCACTGTGAGCTCTGGTCACTGGGGAGAGAGAGGGGATCAAACTTCAGCTCAGCTCTGGGCTCGTCAGGAAGCAGCTTGGCTAAATACGCTTCTTGTATCTGCCAGATTTTCCCCGAAGAAACATTTCCAAAAATGCAGGAAAAAAATGAAGTGTTTAAGCCAAGAAAGATTTCTGCTGCAGCTTCAAGAAATGAAAGTGCATTACATTTAACTACATTAACAATGTTCTGGTGAAAAATAGCAAAATACTGCACCTCGCTAATTCAAGAATTTTCCTCATTTAATAACCACTCAAAAGATACTTATTGATCACTATTTTGTGTAAGACATTTCCAAGAATATAGAGATGGTTATGATCTAATTTCTACCTTAGAGGCTTATAATTTGGTAGCTCAGATTTTCATTCATTTTTTTTTTTCACTCAACAAATAATAATAAAGCTCTGTTATATGTTGGGGATAGTTCTAGGGGCTGAAGATAAAGTGGTTAAAAAAAAGGACAATGTCTTTACTCTCAAAGAATTTATAATCCTGTAGAGATAGGTGGCCAAGAGGTAAGAAATTTTTAAAAAATTAACTAGTGCTAAGTGCTGTGATGAAAATAAAATAGGTTAATAGAATAAAGAAGGTATTGGTAAGGGTGGCTACTTTAGATAGAAAAGTAGCTTCTCTGAAAATGTGGCATCAAATGACAAATAAGAAATAAGCCATGTAAAGATGTGGATCAGGCACTGTCAGCAAGGGTAAAGGTTTAAAGGTAGGAACAAGTTTGCTTTCTCACTTGATCTGTAGTTTTCCTAGGTATAGATTTCTAAGTCAAATAACTTTCACTAAGAACTCTGAAGGGATGACCTTACTAATTCCTAGGATCCAGTGGCATGGGTAAGAAGTCTAATGTCAATCTATTGTTCAATTTTTGGGTTGATATCTTATTCTTAACCCCGTGAAAATTTTGAGGGACTTCTGAATACCCTTGGAGCTCTAAAAAATCATGAATTCTGGTTGGACACGTTACATTTTCTTCAATTCTAGGAAATATTCTTCTATTTCTCTTTGACAATGTCATCCCCTCCGTTTTCTCTGGTAGATTAATTTGGGGGCTCTTTGTTTGGTTTTATATTAAAAAGAAGTATTTATCTCATATATTTTATCCTTTCATTAGAGAGTTCTTTGACTCTTTTTTCTAGTTCTTTTATTGACTTTTAAATTTCAGCTAATTTTACTTCCCCAAATTCTTTTTTTTTGTCTTTAGATTGCTTTTTTCCTTTCCATTTTTTAGCAACCCTATTCTTATTTTATTTATGCAATTGTGTCTTCTAAGAATAGTGATAAGAATTTTTGGAAGTTCTCTTCTTTTCTCTTCCCTGAATTGTATCTTTTCCTGGGTCAGTTATTCTATTTGTTCATCTTCATCCTCCTTGTTTGTGTTCCTGACTTCCCTCTGGTCCACTTAAAGATGGGAGTAAAAGAGTAGCTTAATTATTATAGGTTGGTAGTTTCCTTTGGTTAATTTTGTTTCCCCAATAGGCCACTCTCCTGAATGGGAACAAGTAAGCACGAATTTTGTATAGATAGGCAGCATGTGTCATTTGACGGGTCTCACCCTCAAGTGCGCAAGGAGCATGCAAGCACATGTGAGCCCCATAAATTAATTAATTTATGATATTATTTATTTGAGAGAGAGTGAACATGCGCGTGTGTACATGCACATGTGTGGAGGGGGGATAGAGGGAGAGGGACAGTCCAAAGCAGATTCCCACTGAGCGCGGAGCCTGATGATCCCACAATCCATGAGATTATGACCTAAGCCAAAATCACCAGTTGGATCCTCAACCAACTGAACCACCCAGGTGCTCTGCCCCTTAAATTGAAAATAAAGTGGGTTTTACTCTGAAGTGATGACACCCACATTAGAAGGCCTTGTTCTCTGAGATGTTCAGAGTCTGCTGATAGTTCATCCTCTGGCAGGACTATTAGGTATTTATTTCCTATTTGTACTTCTCTACAGTCATTTTATTAAGCTTCTCAATGTACTTCTTCTTTTTTTTTTTTTTTAAGATTTTACTTATGTTCTTCTTAAACTGGATGCCCCAAAGTGAACACAGGTACCCCAGATAATATTTCATATTTTCTGTATATGTGCTGCCGAAGCAAGCACTATTTCATATTTTCCGAATGAAAGATTGATAACGTGAATGGCCATACAACTATAGGAATTTATAACAGCTACTCTGCCAGCTTTGTTGCCCCAGCATTTTCACTGACTCTCTGTTGCCTCTATCTTGTGAGAACCTGAGCAGAGAACTATATTCTCTCTCTGCAGACCTCCACTGCAGGTACCAGTATGTTCCTGCTCTAATCGGCATTGGAGTTCTCCAGGCCTGCTATTCAGCTATCATCCTAGGACTTCCTTTCACTTGCCCCCATGTTTCCTGGCTTCCTTATCTTCTTTCTTACTTTACTTTCTTGTTTTGCCTGAGTATACACACTAGGAGCTTCCTAAAAGAGGAGACATGATGAATAAATTTTTTTGAATCTTTACACATATGGATATTTCTTTATACTTGAATTTATTGGTAGTTTCACTACATTTAGAATTATAGGCTGCAAATAATTTTCTTGCACACTCGGCTATTCTGACTTTTGATCCTGGTATATGGATATGGAAGCTTGTGGGATTTTCTTTTTAGTCTTATAATTTCTTCATATGTGGCCAATCTGCCTTTTAAACAGGGCTTGTCATGTGTTTTAATTTTGTCCCTGCAGAGAGACAGCAAGTATAGCAGAAAGAGCATTGATTCTGAAAAGTTATGCCTAGATGGATAGATGTGATAATTAAATAAAATTATATATGTAAAGCATATGGCACAAATTAATGCCCTTTTATATAGAGGGCTACACCCAGATCTTGTAAATCTTTATGATTCTCACATCTGGCACATACTAGGCACATAATAGATTCTCAATAAATATGAGTTGATGAGTCATAGATCTGTCTCTGCCATTATTTATGATATTTATCTTTACTGTGTCTTAATTTTCTTATTTGCAAATGAGGAAAATACTTCTTGTTTGTTGTCATGGATGCAGTGAGGCTCCAGTAGGTGAATGATGAATATTCTAAAAAGTTAATATCACCCTAACAGATGTCAAGTGTTGTCACTGACCTTCAGATAGGTAAATAAGTACATGCACCTCCCTAGGCATATGGGAGACATCCCGTTTTGAAAACAAGCCAAAGCTAAATGACCTAACTTAGTGCTTAATGATACATGTTCCAAATACTCTCAGAGGCATATTTACCTATGTCACCTTCCTGAATTCTCAAATATGATTGTTTTCCTCATTAAGAAACCAGGAAATGTCACTTAGTTTCAATTGCTGAAAGCTATGCAGACAGTAGTAGAAAGAGAAAAAGTGGATACTAGCTTCTGGTCTCAAAGCTGAATAAACTTTCCTATTTTTCTAAAACCCCATTTACTAAATCCAAAGGATTTAGGAAAGAACTGTGATATTTCCCATAATAAATAATAGAGGAGAGGCAGTTTCTAATTCAGATATTAATGAGAGATATACAGAAAGTAAAAGTATTTTTGAAAATTTCAGAGTCTAAGCAATTGAGTAAAAATAAAAATGAAAAATCATTGAGTTAAGTATAGGAAGCCCTGAAACTGCTCAGTTATGTAAACAAGTCTGTATCTAACAAGAATAAAGATAACCTGTATAGGACAGCATGGAAATAAGTCTTCAGTTTAAACTCTTATCAAAGTTATTACTGTCTATTGAGTGCTTTTCAAATTTCATTTCTTAGCAGCGGAAGATCTATTTTCCAAATGAAATCTTATAGTACAGACAAATGTGAAGTTGCTCTTCTGGAAGTAAGAACATCAGAATGAGGGGAGCCAGAACAGAACTCACTTGATCCTCTCTATTTTCCCTACAGCCGACCTTAGACTTACTTCGCTAAGAAAACAGTTTGAAAATCACCCAGCTTAATTAAGTGAAGGTGTTATACTAGTCCAAATAAAGTTTTATTAAAGGGCTCATGGGTAAAACAGGCTATGAGGAAATAAAAATGTGTCAGTTTCTTAGGCAGGGTCCTTGATCCATTCCAGCAGCACTAATCAGAACATGAGATCTTAAACAAATTTTGACTATCCTGTACAACAGAGGTGTAAATTAGAGATTCCTTGTCAATTGGGTCTGTTCTTTTCTGCTTCTGGCATTAGTAAATAGGGTACCAAAACTGCCTGAGTTTTTCAAACAACTAAAGTCTAAGTCGGAAATGTCAGCTACTGCCATGGAGGAAGAGAAGAATGTCTATTTATAAAGAAGCAGAAAAATGACTTTAACTTACCCAGAGCACAAGGACATTCAAGAGATGGTCCATGTGTGTCCGTTTAAAGGTGGACTTTCCACAGTTCTGCATTAATTTTGTGTCTGGTCCTAAGTGAAACACAGAGGTCAGCCCTTAGAATCACTGAATATACTCAGATGATTGAAAATTGATTGAATTATACCTTTATGATCATCTAATAAAACCTCTTGCCAGGAGATAAAGCCCTGGAGAAAGGCTCATAGTTGGTGCCAATAACTCAAAATATAAAAATTTTGTTTCTAAGGATAATTCCAACTATTTACGCAAAGTGCATCAATGCTGACCCATCTTTTTGCAGCACCTTAGAGAGTCTAGTCTTTCATAGATGAGCTAAGTCAGAAGAGGAGCCCACAAGCTTCTTCTTTTTTTTAATTTTAATTTTAATTCCAGTTAGTTTAAATAGTGTCATATTAGTTTCAGGTGTACAATATAGTAATTCAACAGTAGAAGCCACAAGATTCTTTCTCATCATCATCCAGTTTATTTAGTTTAGAAAAGAGATTTTTTGATAAAGCAATCTCTACCTTCTTTTGAGGAAACTCTTTGCTGAGACAGGATCCATTTTCTAGTTTCTAATTGGGAAAGGAAGAACGGAAAAGGCAATGGCAGTGCCTTCTTCTGAGGTGGAAGCTGGGACTTTTCTGGGGCTGAGAGACAGAGGCTGTATTTCTTCATATTAGGGCAAATGGTAAGTAGAAGTAAAGAGTTCTTTTTTTTTTTTTTTTTTAGAAGTAAAGAGTTCTTAGTGGCCAATGGGACTAGAGTTGATATTACTGAACAGAGATATGGCTGTAGAGAAAATGTAAGAAGAAGTGGGCAGTCCCGGTGGTGCAGCGGTTTAGCGCCACCTTGCAGCCTAGGGCGTGATCCTGGAGGCCCTGGATCTAGTCCCACGTCAGGCTCTCTGCATGGTGCCTGCTTCTCCATCTGCCTGTGTCTCTGCCCCCCTCCCCCTCTGTGTGTGTCTCTATCAATAAATAAATAAATAATCTTTAAAAAAAAAAGTAAGAAGTTTAGAAGAAAGTGTAAGTAGCAATTTCCTTAGTTTTTACAATCTGAATGTTACTCTTACATGTACTCTAATGAAGGAATTTCATTAATGTTTACACATGAGCGAATTGGAACTTCCCTGACAATGTGGGCAAACCCTGAGAATGGAGGGCATAGCTACACTATTCATTCCTTCTAAGGTATTTTGTGAAGGCCTGAAGTCATGAGAAGTTTGGCTCAAAGCCAGGAAGCTACAAGGGACAGAATCTTCCAGGGTTCCTTAGAAAGAATGACCTATCTCATGTTTCAAGAAGAATGTGGAGCTCATGGTAGAATGTGGGTATCATGAGCAGGAAAAGCAACTAAATTCTGCACTGAATACTCAAGATGCTCTTAAATGGTGTCAGTTCTCTTCTGCCGAGTTTCCCAAAGTCCCCAAAGATTTCTCACTACCATGTAAACCAAGAGTCAGAGAGAAACCTTAACTAAGTTTGTGCTTGTTGGCAACCTCACTGCCATTGCTTAGGGAGAAAAATCTTTTGTTGAAAAATGAGCTTTTTTTGAATGGCAATGTGTAGGGGTAGCTGCCAAAGTACAGTGAAGAAAATAAATGTACTTCAAATCTTTTGAGTTTGGGACTAGAAGTTGTCACTATAGCTCAAGAACCAATGAAAAAATTCCACCAAGGCCTCCTTGGACTCTAAAGCTTCTTTTTAGGGGCTTGATCCCATTAATCTCCACAGAAGTGAAGCAGCTAGGACTCCCATGTCCAGTAATGAATTCTCTAGAAAGGGAGCTCAGAGTTGGATAGTAGTCACTGTGGTAAATCTTCCCTGATGCTTTCTTCAGTGTTCCCCATCTTCTTCCTACAGTTATGTCATCAATGGCCATTATCACCAAGGGCACAAGGTGGCACAGAGGCTTCCTCCATTTTCCCAAACACATAATCCCCCCCAAATCCCTCACTAAGCATAAGGGACTATGGCTCTAAATGACTTCTCAAGAGGGGCCACTGCTAATGATTCACATGTGCCTTTTCTGTGGTATGAATCCCTCACATTTTATTTTATATTCTTCTCCATAGTGAGCATTCTCACCAAGAGCATTCTATGTGTATTCTCTGCTCGAAGTAATCCACATATATATACACTCTCCTCTCATATGTTCCCCTTTCACATGTTAACTCCATGTGTACTCTTTCTATATGTATACCTTCTTTTGTGTCCAGATATGACTGGAAAGACTCATAAGTGCCCTGTGCTCTTGGAACACAAAGACTGCCTTTAACAAAGGTAGAGCTGATAATGTTAGCAGCTCATTGCTTGGGGGGAAATGTCTTTTTTTTTTTTCTCAGAAGAAATGTTTTTCTTAAACCTTCCATCCATTCATCTATCCATCTACCTCCTTCCCTTTCTATCTGTTTCAAAGCCATAGTGTGTATATATGTGTGGTGTGGTGGTGGTGGTAGTGGTGGTGTGTGTGTGTGTATCTCCCATATCTACATCCTGGACACTGAGTACCCACAAATTGATCATGAATGGAATCTAGCATATTGGGGGTCTGTCACTGAAAGGAGACTCACCAGTATAAATCACCAAGCCATAGCACCAATCTGTATTCCTGATGACACAGCCTCGGAGTAGCAGCTTGTCATGGTTCAGGAGGTAGTTTTTTCCCTTATAAGTCAGTATTCCTGTGAATTTGTCCAACTTGTTATTGGGAGACTCACATTTCACTTTTCCTAAAGAAAAATGAAGGAGTGAGAATTCTGGTTCTGTAATCTTAGGCCTTTCCTAATAGGAGGCTTAACAGAAAAGAAGAAAAAATCTTCTTTCAAAATACATACACATCTTTTTCCTATCCTCTCTCAGTTGCTGCCCATTTCTCACCAGCTCCCTTTAGAAAGGCAGACAAAGGCTTCTGGGCATCAAAGAAGAGTAATTCTGTATGTGATATGGGTCGTCCAGAGAGAGAAAAACCCACATGATAACTTATCACCTATCAGTACTGTCAGATCACATGAGCTCTGAATCTAAAGAAATTTAAAAAACTACTTAACTTAAAGCAAATCTAGAATTTTTTTTCAAAATGGAAATAATTTGGCTTTTTCCTAATCACTGAAGTAAAATATGTCCCTTGTAAATACATATGCAATACTAAGAGGAGAAAGTAAAATTGCCTAGAGATATATGCTATTAATCTTTTGAAGTACATCCTTCAAGTTTTTCTATACATGGATTTGTAAACATGTATGTTTCCAAAAATAAGCTCAGTTTATAGACACTATGCATAGTCGGCTGTAATCCGTTTTTTTTCACTTATTAATATGTTGTGAATATTTTTCCATGTAAATAAATATCAACTTGCATATTATTCTTAATAAGTTATGAAGGATTCACTGTATGGATGTACTATATTTAACCAGTCCTCTACTGATAAACATGTGAGTGGGCAAACTTACCATCAAAGGCAGAGAGCAGCCCCAGGTTATCTTCCAAGTTGCTGGTAACTGAGATGGCCTGCTTCACTTTCAGGTTGGTTTCGCTAGAGCAAAGGGCACACAGTCATCAAAGCATAGGAAACATGCATAATTACAACAGCACAGGGCCAGCTTCTCCCATTTCATCTTGGGATTTTAAGAATATAGATACTGCCTATAGAGCTTGGACTACAGGTTTGAGCTTTAAGAGTCACCTCCACTGTTCTCTCTCAAAGACAGTACTGAGACAGACAGCTCTACAAGGAAGCCAAGTGTTAGCCCACTTGCTCCCCTCTCTCTGCTCTCATTCCTTGAAACACACCACCACTGTTTTAACTGATCCATGAAATCTTGCTGTTCAGGTGCTCTATCTAGAGGCTGAAGAGACACCACAAAACAGCCTGAAGGTGGCACTGCTCCCTTCAAGAATAAGGAGCAGCTCTTGGTAAGAATAATAACCTTGTACACATTTCCAAGTAAAAATACTCCTCATTTCATAAATATTTATAAGACCCATGAAGGAATTCCAGTTAACCATTTGCAGATATAGGAATTCAGAGACAGAAACAAAAATGGAAGCCACATTTCAAAAAGCTTACAGGCAACCAAGAGGAATAGTTGTAAGAATGCAATTGATAGAAAACCCCAGAGGACAAGCTCTCTGAAGATGGCTTCTATTCTCCTAAGACCTTAGCTTTTGCCTGTTAATGAATTTCTACCTTAAATCCTTTATAGAACATGGTATTTCATCAGTAAATAATTACCTCCATACTCATCATCCCCATGCCTTTAACCCCCACTGGAAACTTCAGAACTCTATTCTGAAATTTTACATTATATTAACCTCTTTCCTGTCACTCAACATTAGTGAATACAGCCAGAGTGTCTCCATTTTAAAGACAGAGAAAATGGAGTTTATGCGTCCAGATTCTTTACCCAGTGGATGTTTGATTATGGAATGTTAAGAGCTCAGCCTTAGACTTGAGATCCCAAGGGTCTGGCTTCCTATTTTCTCTTATCTGAATATTTCTAGCATCTTTGGCACTTCCATCTGGGAATCAAATTTATTCTCTGCATCATGCTCTCCCTCTCAGTGAGAAATTAAGCTGGATCAATGGTCTTAAATGATTATCAGGAAGAAACACTTACCCATCCAGTTCTGCTGTTTCTATGTATGTCAGACCGTATGGCTCACTGCTAGAGAGTAACAGTACATCAGCCTGTGGTCAGAAAAGCCAGAGAAGATGAGGAAAGCAGGAAAGGGAGTTTTAACATTACAGTGTGACAGAAGCAACTACCTCAGGAACAGATGTTCATCCTAAAACCTTATAGATATTTGGTTTATTTTGTCTAGGGCCCGCTGCTGCTACTACACACTAGTCATATTTTATCTGTAGCTGTGGTAAGAGGCTGGCAAAAACAAGCTTACCACATGTGCTCCTTACCACAGGAGCTGTTGATCTCCACATGTGAAGTAATGCAGATAGAGGTCACCAAAAGCAGTGGCAGCAGAAGTGCTAAAATAGTTCCTTTGTACTCACTCAAGCAAAAAAAGAAAAAAGCCACAGCCCAAAGAGGTACTCACCGTGACAGACTGATTATTTTTTAGTTTTATTATATCTCCCACTTGAATATTCATCCATTTGTCCTCCTTTATCCTGTAAGAAAATGAGCCTTGAATACCTGCTTTGAGAATTTCCCCATAGCCCTGCTTTGAAAATCTAATTAATTAATTAATTAAAATAAAAAGAAAATAAACTGAGATGAAATCAAGGCTTATAGGAAACCCAAACTGGTTTGTGAGGCATCCTTGCTATAATCAAGAATGGGGGTCATTTCTCTTGACTTCAGGTTACAAGGGTTTTCTAAAACTCTATAAAAGCATATGTAGTCATATGTGCACATAATTATTCTTTAAAAGTAATATATGCACATGGTAAAAAATATTTCAAATAATAAAGAAGTATGAAAAGGAAAAACTCTCTCCCCATATTTTAGTTTTTCTTCTCAAGTAACAACTGTAATTTTTTTCTTTTTTTTTTAAGATTTTATTTATTTATTCATGGGACACACAGAGTGAGACAGAGAGAGAGGCAGAGACACAGGCAGAGGGAGAAGCAGGCTCCATGCAGGGAGCTGGGACATGGGACTCGATCCTGAGTCTCCAGGACTGGAGCTGAAGGCAGCGCTAAACCGCTGAGCCATCCGAGCTGCCCTATTTTTTTTTTTTTATTATTTCTGTCTAGAAAATATCAATCCAAATAATATCCAAATAATACAAGACATACATTTAAAAGTTACATACTAGATACATAATTTGCTGTACTTTCCATTTTTAATGTAATAACGTATCTTGCAGAGCACTTCTAGAAAATGCGGCTCATTCTTTTTGATAAATTGTATTCTATAATATGGTTGTAACCACTTTTATTTACTTATACAAAAATTGGATTACTTTTTTAAAAAAATTCAAGTAGTTAACATGTAGTTTATTACCAGTTTCAGGGTAGAGTTTAGAGATTCATCAAGTTGCATATAATGGCCAGGGCTCATTCTATCATGTGACCTCAAAATTGGATTACTTTTGCCTCCTCAAATCCTCACTTCCCACAAATGGCAGCTGGCAATAGGAGTAGATTCCACAATAATACTGGCTCTCTTCTTTTTTTTTGTACCTCAATTTCCCCAATTGCACAGGCCATGAAGCTTTCCTTCCTGATAAAGGACTAAGCAGTGCCACGAGCATATTGGAAATATGAGCTACTTCTTTGCAACAATTCTATTATGTCAAGCACCCAAAATGCTGACATAGAGAAGGCATACCTGGACACCATTGCTTGTTTCGCATTTGAATGATGCCTTGTTATCTGCAGGCATGACACACATCACTACTTTACCAGACACAAAAAAGGCATCAGTAGAAGATGACTTCTTTAACAAGGGCCAAATTTCTTTTATCAAAAAAAAAATTTTTTTTCTTTTATTTAAATTCACTTTATTTTAGATAATTTTCTTCCAATTCCTGAGCTATATTTCTTCGTGTCTTATTCAATCCAATTTTCTCTGCACATTATTATGTTTTTAAAGATATATTTATTTATTATGGGGGAGAGGGGCAGAGGGAAAGCACGAGAGAGTCTTAAGCACTATCACAACCCTGACTACATGACCGGAGTAGAAACCAAGAGTCAGAGGCCCAAACAACTGCATCACCCAGGTGCCCCTTCTTGCATTTTATAATACAAAAGTCTTTCTCGTAAAACCACTATTTATATATCTTTGTATCTCCTTCCCTTGGATTCAAGTGTCATCTCTCTGCAGATAAAATCCGAATATGTTTACTAATTTTTGTCACTAATTTTCAAATCTGCTTTATAGTACTGAAAGGGAGTAGCTGCAAGACTTGAAGAAAAACATCTGAATATCTGTTTTTGCTTTGTTTTGATTCCATGTTCACTTTTGCTAGTTCTCTGGCATTCTGTCTGTCATGATTTTCATCAGTAAAATGTAGTGAGAAGGGCTACATCCTGGCTTCTCCTCAAGATTTAAAAGCTTATATTTTATTGCATAAGGAGGTGTCAAACTATTACTAATCTGTTTCTAGACATTATAATAATCATGTGTCTTAGATTTAAGAGAGGAGAAGATATTTCCTTCCGACTTAAAATATTCAATCCTGTTGTGCCATAAGCATATTTTTAATTTCCACACATTGCATTCTAACTTTTGGTTTAGAAAATACGATCAGAGAGCTAGAGAAGGCAGTCCTTTGACTCCAGAGGAAACTGTTCACAGTATATTGTTTTAATGTGAATGGTACTTCCTGGAATTCTGTAACACTGGTATTTTTCCTACTACAAACACTTAGAAATGCTAGATATACTAAGGCAAACATTCCTTCAAAGGCATGGCTACACTTACCATACAGTAAGGAGCCAGGAGGAGAAAAAAAAAGTCTGAAATCCAGAACAGTCAGCATGTTCTGAAGTTGTTCTTGCTCTGAGTGAAGGAAGGAATTACCAATCTAAATTAGTGACTTGAGTTTTAATTTAGCACACTGAGGGACAGGATATGAAGCCTTAGGATCTTGAGAGGTAGTGAGATGCAACTAAGAACCCCTCATATTGCCAGGACTCTGAAAGGGCAACACCATTAGGGAAAGGGTGATCTAAAACAAATCAACCCACTGGCAAGAAAGTTTGTCTATCTTACTCTGGAGGGCTGAGGGTTAGAGAGTAGAGAACTCTCCTCCAAGAATTTATAACCTTGTGAGGTATGGGATTCAAATTTATAACTCCTCAAAATTAGGACTCATTAGGTGATATCCTTGAGTTATCTGGCAGAAGTAAACACAAACCCCTCAAAAGGGATACAACCTCAACTCGGTACTTTTTAAAAAGATTTTTTTATTTGAGAGAGAGAGAAAGAAAGCACAAGCAGGGGGAGAAAGAGAAGGAGAAGGAAAAGCAGACTTTCTGCTGAGCAGGGAGCCCAATGTGATGCAATGCAGGGTTCCACCCAGGACCCCAGATCATGACCTGAAAGAAGGCAGACACTTCACTGACTGAGCCACTCAGGTGCTCCCAACTCAGGGCATTTAGAATTCTCATAAAGAAAGTTCCACTAATGATATACTTGTGTGTGTGTGTGTGTGTGTGTGTGTGTGTTTTAAGATTTTATTTATTCATTCTTGAGAGACACAGGGCGAGAGGCAGAGACATAGGGAGAGGGAGAAGCAGGCTCCCTGCGAGCCTGATGTGGGACTCAATCCCAGGACCCTGGGATCACGCCCTGAGCTGAAAGCAGATGCTCGCTGGTTAAGCCACCCAGGCATCCCTAATGATGCACTTGTAACCAAAATTATTGAGAAATGAAATGACAGAAATTTGAACTTGCAAAACAGACAAACCTTTTCAATAGCAGCTCTACTCAAAACCACGTGTACTAGGGGATCCCTGGGTGGCGCAGCGGTTTGGCGCCTGCCTTTGGCCCAGGGCGCGATCCTGGAGACCCGGGATCGAATCCCACATCAGGCTCCCGGTGCATGGAGCCTGCTTCTCCCTCTGCCTATGTCTCTGCCTCTCTCTCTCTCTCTCTCTCTCTCTCTCTCTCTCTCTCCCTCTGTCTCTCATGAATAAATAAATAAAATCTTAAAAAAAAAAAACACCACGTGTACTAGAAAAAGAAAGCTACTGAATATGAACTATTTCAACAACAGCCTCATTGAGTATTAAATTGAACACTGGCTTATAAAGTCTAACCAGGGCCCTACTTCTGATCTCCCACCCTAAAACCACTCTATGACAAATGCTTTTCCAAGTTTTTTCAAAACCCAAGTGCTCAAACTACTTGGGGAGTTCATTCACCTAAATCCATTTGGTCAGTGACTCCCTACCCTTGCAAATTTCTAATACACTCAGTTATGTCTTTTCTTTTTCTTTCCTTTCTTCCTTTAAATTTTCTTTTTAATCACAACTGACTTTTTTGTGGTATCTTATGAGAGGCTTAAACAGACCAAAAAACACTTGAGGAAATAATTCACTACAAGTAAGAATCAGCAGCCACAATAAATAACAGGATTAGGTGCCCAAGAACCTCACATAAAAGAATTAAATATGATTAAAACTATAGCACTTCGATGTTCTGTAAGGCCACTGTGAACAAGGACTGGACTTCAATTTTGAATTCCTTCTGGTCTGTACTTATTTGCAATCATGCTACTGTATACACTGGTCATTTTTCCTGTTTTTTAATCTCTATTTGTTGAATTCTTCCCCATCCCTTAAGGCCTAGTACAGATATTACCTCCTCCAGAAAGTCTTGATTCCTTTAATCAGCCATGGTTGCTCATTTTTATTAATTCCTATAACTTTTTGTATCTCTTATGATAGTCTCCATATTTTGTTTTATATAGGAATTATGTCTGCCTCCCACATTCCTGCCAAAGGTAAATTGCTCAAATTTTGTAGGACACCATCAAATACTGATCCATTGAAAACACTTTAGACAGCATGACCAAGCACGACAGCAATGGGGTCAACACCAATACTTTATTTTATTTTATTTTTATTATTAGTTTTTAACCAATACTTTCTTTAGATTGTTAACAAAAAATAACCTGATCAAAAGTTATACAGTAGAATGGGCATAGAAGCCGTGCCAGAATTAGATGATGTTCTAAAGACAGATATCTCCATGCTGAACACTACACTAATAATAATCACTTGTATGTCATAAATTGTTAATTGCCTTAATATCTATTATTTCATTTTAACCTTTACAACATCCTCTAAGGTAAAGAATATTATCTTCAGTTTATAGATAAGAAATATGAGGATCAGAGAGGTCTGAGGTCACATGGCAAAATCAGGGTATACTAGACCTAGAAACAAATTCTTATGTTCAAACTTAAGTTCTTTTCACTTTCCTGAATTACCTTTCCAAAGCACCCAACCCCATGAAGCTTTAGCAAGGACAACCTTCTTCCAGAGCTGGTCCTATCTAAACTGGCTTCCCTATGACTTACCTGCCATTCATCACCACCATAACAGAACGGTTGTTGACTTGATTGTCATTTTGATGCCTTTTCTAAAATTACACAAAAAAATGTTAAAGAAATTGGCAAAGAGCAAATAGCATGTAAAAGGTTAATAAATACTACTCAATGTAGTTCTCTTTATTTATAATTTTCCTTTACCTTCCAAGCCTTTCTATCACTAAAACCAGGGTAAGTGGTTGGTTGTCTCAGAGAAGCTGGGAAAAGAGTTCAGAGAAAGAACCAAGAAAGAAGAGATAAAATCTTCGCTCTGAATTTCAAAAGCCAGAGCCTGGGGGAATGAGAACAAACAACTTAGTCAACACCACAGAGGAGAGAATAAAAAAAAATGATAGATAGGACTAGAGTCTCACACACCTTGGTAGGAGCAGGGAAAGTTAAGAATTCTCAAGCATATGCCCATCATAGTCAACATACAGAAGCTTCTACAGTAGATTCACTAAGGAAAGAGCAATAGAGGTCTTTTATTCAAAGACCAAATAAAAGGGGGACAAATACAAGGCATATCCTGATGCTCACATAGATCTTCTACTTCCAGTTGAGATTACTCCCTGGGAAAAAGGCAGGACTAGGAAGAGGGCAGAAAGAATCTTGAATTTGTCAGCATGTGTATCTAAAGAAATGGAGTTCTAACTCAGGAGTAACTGGGTTATTCTGAATTGGCAAATTTAGCTTTCAGCTCTCATTAGAAAGGTTTGGGAGGGTGGTGTAGTAGTTGTGAGATAGACTGAGTTTAGTTATAGAAAAATAAAGTTAACATTTTTGCACATCTGAGTTGGGACTAAAAATTTCAACCACTACATGGCTAATTCTGAATTTAAAAGAGTTGCAGAGTTAAAAAGCTAGAGGAATATCAAGCTTGTAAACTTTGATCTAAAAATCTATCCTAAAAAAATAAAAAAATAAAAAATAAAAATCTATCCTAAAAGAAAAAAAAAAAAAACCACGGGGGAGTATCTTCTGATTCTGTATACTTTAAGTCCCTTGACTTCCCCTGGAACTTGTCCGTCTACCTGGTCTTCTACGACCCAGCAATTGCACTGTTGGGGATTTACCCCAAAGATACAGATGCAATGAAACGCCGGGACACCTGCACCCCGATGTTTATAGCAGCAATGTCCACAATAGCCAAACTGTGGAAGGAGCCTCAGTGTCCATTGAAAGATGAATGGATAAAGAAGATGTGGTCTATGTATACAATGGGATATTACTCAGCCATTAGAAACGACAAATACCCACCATTTGCTTCGATGTGGATGGAACTGGAGGGTATTATGCTGAGTGAAATAAGTCAGTCGGAGAAGGACAACATTATATGGTCTCATTCATTTGGGGAATATAAATAATAGTGAAAGGGAATAGAAGGGAAGGGAGAAGAAATGGGTAGGAAATATCAGAAAGGGAGACAGAACATAAAGACTCCTAACTCTGGGAAACGAACTAGGGGTGGTGGAAGGGGAGGAGGGCAGGGGGTGGGGGTGAATGGGTGACGGGCACTGAGGGGGGCACTTGACAGGATGAGCACTGGGTGTTATTCTGTATGTTGGCAAATTGAACACCAATAAAAAATAAATTTATTATTAAAAAAGAGAGGAAAAAAATTAAAAAAGAGGGAAACAATAAAAGTAAATGTTCTAGAAGAAAAAAAAATTGAAAAAAAATAAAAATCTATCCTAACAAAATGAAAGGACTCTCTTAGGGAAGCGGGAGGCAGGTCAATAGGTCTGACTTCCCAAATCCCACTAGTAGGCATGGTCCTGGGGCCTCACCTGGCCTTCTATAAGGAGCAAAGGGGATGCCAAGCAGCACTCACTGGGAGCCAGTTTCTCCCTCCAAAGCCAGGAAAGGAGTTGGCCTCTGTTTATGTCCTAAGGTGTTCTAAACCCAAGGGGTTCCTACTGTACATATCTGATGGAAGTGAAAGTTGGAAATAGGGAGAGCTAGAGAGGACAAGGGGATGTGGAAAGGGAAGAAGAAAACTAAGAACAGGACAAAGAGGGAGCAGGGGACAGGAAGAGAAGAGGAATATAAAAATGGGAGAAGGGGGAATGGAGGAAGAAAGATGAGAGCAAACTCGGAGAAAGCCAAGTGAAGGAAAACATGGGTTATTAAAAAGGACCTGGAACCTGCTGGGGATTTATCCCAAAGATACAGATGCAGTGAAACACCAGGACACCTGCACCCCAATGTTTATAGCAGCAATGTCCACAATAGCCCAACTGTGGAAGGAGCCTTGATGTCCATCGAAAAAAGAATGGATAAAGAAGATGTGGTCTATGTATACGATGGAATATTACTTAGCCATTAGAAATGGCAAATACCCACTATTTGCTTTGACGTGGATGGAACTGGAGGGTATTGCGCTGAGTGAAATAAGTCAATTGGAAAAGGACAAGCATTATTGGTCTCATTCATTTGGGGAATATAAAAATTAGTGAAAGGGAATAAAGGGAAAGGAGAGAAAATGAGTGAAAATATCAGTGAGGGTAACAAAACATGAGAGACACCTAACTCTGGGAAATGAACAAGGGGTAGTAGAAGGGGAAGTGGGCAGGGGGGTGGGGTGACTGGGTGATGGGCACTGAGGGGGGCACTTGGTGGGATGAGCACTGGGTGTTATGCTATATGTTGGCAAATTGAACTCCAATTAAAAAAAAAAAAAAAGCTGGAAGGAAGACTGGGAAAGGGAATAAACAGTGGCAATGGAAGACAGAAAGGCCTCGCACTGCCCCTTTCTGGCCATGCATAGATTACAAATCTTGAGGTTCAGGGAATTACATTTTCTTCTGGGCTGGATAAGAAAGCAAGGAAAGGAAACATTCAGTGCTTCTTCCTTACACTAGTTTTGAGAAGTTCCCCCCCCACCCCCCACCCCAAACTAGGTAGAGTGAAGGACTAGAAGTCAAGGAAGCCATTTCACCATGTCATCGATGGCATCCTTCACTGCTGTTATGGACAGCACCACCAGCAGGGGTATCACAGTTGTGTACCATGCCAAGGAGGAGATCTGGGGAATCAACTGTGAGAGGGAAAAAGAAGAAACTCTGGTCAGAAAGTTTAAAGGACAATATATTTCCTCCCAGCATCACACCCCCCACCTCTTTCACCGCCACAGGCTCCTAATAAATTCAACTATCCTAGTTGCTTTCCATTGTTTTGGAAACATAAGCAATATAAGTAAATATATAATAGAGAAGTAAATATAGGTAAACCTCTCCAAGAAAGGACGAAAGAATAGGAGATGATAAGTTGCCATCTATCCGTCTTAAACTCCACTACTTTTGTCTTGACAGCAAAGGGCTATTTATTTCTCCTCTGATAATAAATGTTCTGGTGAAAGGTAGGGTAAGAGTGCACTTCGGAAAACCACATCCCCTCCCTCATCCCTCAGCATAAGGGAAAATGAGACAATCTTTCCCTCACTAAATTGGGCTGACCCTGCCCTGCTTCCTTGCCCTGTGCTGGTACTTTTATGTTCTAAACCATTCCCTTTCTCAGAATTCCTGCATATTAACTTTCTCTCAGGGAGGCTGGGACAATGAATGAGAAATGGAGTTGTAGTTGTGGTTGGGGTAAAGAGTCTGTGACCTCCTGTAGTCAACCTGAAGAGTGGCCATGGAGACATGATGAGGGAGCTCCACTTCCTTGGGATTCAGTGACCTTGTGTCCTTCCTCTTATAGAGATTGTTTCATCCTGCCTAATCCTGACCTATTCTATAGGACTGTCATGACACTCCAGTCCATCCACTTGCCTGTTATCTAAAGAGACATTTCTTAGTTTAGGGAGGAGAAGAATCGATTACACAATCAGGTCCCAGAGGTATTGATAAAATGCTCTGTGGAAAAGATCCCCAAAGTTAATACCTGTAGGAATAGCAAAATGAGGAAATATGCATTTGCAAGTCTCTGGAATTGTTCGAATAGGTTCAGAGGCAAAAAGTTAAAGACATTATATCTTGAGGTCTTGATGGTATTGTTCTGTGAGTGAAAAAAACAAACAAACAAACAAACAAACAAACAACAACAAACCCAAGCACAATTAGAAGAACAAAAGACCCCATCTCCCACTCTTAACAAAAAGCTCCAAAACCCACTCCTTGAAATAGGGAAAAGCCACAGTTCTTCCACCATGGGGTGAAGGTGGGAAGAAGTGTTTGTCCCGGACTTTTCTTGGAGACCTAAAGAATGCAAAGAAGGCAAGGCTGATAAATATGGGATTTTTTTGAGGCACAGAGTTCTTTGTTTATTGATACTATTAATAATAATGATAATAAAATCAACAATAAAAACTTACATTTATTGAATACTACATGCAAAGCATTGTTTTTTTTTTTTTTTTAAGATTTTATTTATTTATTTGTGAGAGACACACAGAGAGAGACAGAGGCAGAGACACAGGCAGAGGGAGAAGCAGGCTCCATGCAGGGAGCCCAACATGGGACTCGATCCCGGGTCTCCAGGATCACGCCCAGGGCTGAAGGCGGTGCCAAACCACTGAGCCACCTGGGCTGCCCACAAAGCATTGTTCTAAAACATTTTATATGTAGCAGTTTATTTATTCCTCACAAAAACCCTATAAAGAGAAGACTATATGATTGCTTTTTAAGGATAAAGAAACTGAGGCACTGAGGTTATTTGCCAAAGACCACATAGTCAATTGCAGAGTCAGGACTGTGTTGTCCTGGGTCCAAGTTCACTTGTATAGCTATCCAAATGCCTTCTTATCATAGAATCAGAGATCTTTCAGTATTATCTTACCTCTCACCCATTAGTCCTTCTCAGTCCTAAATAGTAGGCAAGTCTGTCATTTTTATTAGCTCTTTTCCAGAGCTAAGAAGTTTTTCTAAGCCTGGCAAATTCAATTTGGTCTGCATTTTCATACTGCTTTCAATACTGAAGGATGTCAGATGCCAAAAGCAAATTACTCTTTCAACTTTAGGCCACTGGGGGTTCCTACACTGGTCCCTATCATCACTGGGAAGTCACTTGCCTTTTAATTGTCCTGAGAAGGTCTGAATAGTTTTGGTTTACATCTGAGCTATGATTTTGTTGAGTGAAAATGGGAACTTGCTACCTCCTCAATCCTAATCTCAAGATGTTGACAGGATCATTTTACTTTCTATCCTTGAGTCTTCAATAATTTGACTTAAGACATCAGAGCTTAAATATAAGAGCTCAAGAAAAGCAAAAGAATAAGACCAAACAATTTCCTAAGGACAGGGCTTCTCCCCTACCTCCTCCATCTATAAGGCCAAAACAGAAAAACCCCACATGCAGTCCTAAAGTTTAGATACTGCTCAAGTATTAAGAATCTTGCTGGACTACCTTGGGAAAACATCAGAGACCTTCTCCTGGAGAACCAAAACCATTCAGTCTTAAGGCTAAAACTTGCCTAAGAGGGCTAGCTAGATAGGCTTTTTAGTCAAGACTTACCTGTCTATTTCCCTAAGGAAGAGAAGCTGGTCATAGAGGTTATTAGGAATTTAGAGATCCAAGCTACAACTAAGATTTCCTTGGTGTCTTCTCTATGATTTTCTAGTTAATAATCAAACACTATAGATTTCTCAAGGCTTGCTCTGCTCATAGCCCTATTCTGGGCTATATTAGTAGAGGCTGGAAACAAAATTAAACAAGGTTTCTCTCAGAGAAGCACATAGGTCTGTCTTGAATGAAGTTCTAGCTAAATGATCTCTATCGGCCCTTCTAACCCTGACAAAATGTTATCCTAACATAGAAATAGTTTTCTTTGATCATAAGATACTCTGAATTTGTCAGCTTCTAAGCCCAGATGGTTCTGATACTTGGAACCAAAGACCATTTTTGATCTTTTGCCTGACTGAAGCTCCTGGCCTTTCATTACTGATTTTCCATTTGATTTCATAACTAATTATCATATTTCAGATTTCTACTCACTTGGTAGCATTTGTTTAGCAAACAAAGGTAAAAAAGCCTTGCTGATTTTATCTCAAGATAGAAATATCAGTACTTCTTTACTAACTTGGCAACCAGAGTGCTCTGCTCTATTCTTTAATGTCAAACCAGAAACAATATCCAAAGAATGTAGAACATTCTGCTTAAGTATGAATTTCTTCAGTGTTTAGTTTATTTTTTGGCAGAGCTATAAAATGTAAGCATGATAGAGGTGGTGGATTTTGGTTTGGGCTGTTTGTTTATTTATTTAGATAGTAAAACCTGACCATTGGCTAAATGGGGGAATAGTGAAGAACATAAGGTCAAAGTCGTAATGGGAATCAGAAGTTAGGGGTTGGGAAGAGGAAAAGAAGTAGGAATGGAAAAAAGTAGAGAAATAGGAGGAAAATTAGCAATGGGCCATGGAAATTAAATGGTTGTTAAATACATAAGAAAAGGTCAGATCTGCTTATTTATTCAGGATATATTTATCAAATGTCATTTATGTGCCATATATTGTGATACAAACTATGGATACAGAGATGAACAAACTTGTACCCTTTCTTCAAGGGTCAATGGTTTCCTGGAGAAAGAGAGAGAACATTATTCACAACTATATCTAACTCCTACAACCACCATGTAAGCTGAGTTAGGTTCTTTTCATAAATGAGGAAACTCAAAGGATAGAGAAGTTAAATAAAACATGACTAAAGATGCAAGGTTAGTAAGGAGTAGAGTTGTGCTCAAATTAAGGTCTGTCTGATTGTCAAAACCTAGTTTTATTGCCCTATAGTGCCTCTCACACATGTCTAGAAGATAGAAAGAGGGAAAGAGGGAGTACCTGGGTGGCCTTCGGCTCAGGTCATCATCCCTGTAGAGTCCTGAGACTGAGCCCTGCATCAAGGCTCTCTGCTCTGCGGGGAACCTGCTTCTCCCTCTCCCTCTGTCTGCTTCTCCCTCTGTCTCTGCCTGCTTCTCTCTCTCCCTCTAGTTCTCCTTCTCTCTCTGCCTGCTTCTCCCACTCACTCTGCTTTTCCCTCTCCCTCTGTCTGCTTCTTCCTCTCCTTTTGTCTGCTTCTCCCTCTCCTTCTGCTTGCCATTCTACTTATACGTGAGCTCTCTCTGCCAAATAAATAAATAAATAAATAAATAAATAAATAAAATCTTTTGAAAAAGGAGGGGGGAGAAAATCTGTTCCCATGGCCATACCCTGAACACTGTTACTATACAGAACCTAACTCAGAAATCATAAACTAATGTCTTACAGAGACTACAAATATGTATAGTTATGTATGTATTTATATACCTATAGCTATAGATAGATAGATAGAGCTGCACATGCACAAAATAATGCATATAAAAACATTGCTTATAACTGTAAACAACTGGAAACAACCCAAAAGTCAATTTTAAGAAACTGGTTACATAAACTATGCTATATTCTACATAGGAAATCCTATGCAGGTAAAGAAAGAAAAGAAGGAAAGACATCTATTATGAAAATATCTTCAGGAGATATTTTTAAGGTTCAGAATAGTGTAGGAAAGTGGATTTATCTGCACAAAGAAACACTGGTGAATATACAAGAAAGTAACAAAAGTAATTCCCTACAGAGAGCAGATATGGGCAAGGATGGGTGCTGGAGTATGAATTTTAAATATCTATCTTTCTTGAGTTATTAATAAAAAAGTGAAAAATAAACAATCTGAAAATGCCCAATAGAAAATGGACAAAGAGATAGTTTCCATAAGAAGAAATACAAAAGGTTAATTAACATGGAGAGATTATTGAACTGACTTGAAATTAAGGAAAAACAGATAACAAAATATCTTGGGGTCCTGAGATGGAACCCTATAATGGGCTCCCTGCTCAGCAGGGAGTCTGTTTCCCCTCCCTCACCCCACCCCCTTTTCCCACTCTTACATTCTTTCTTAAACATAAACTTATCTTAAAAAAAAAAAGGATATATTCACACAAATATGCCAAAATATATGTATAGTGGAGTTCATTCAGAAACATTTATCATAGAAAAAACAAGGAGATTATTATTTTTTTTTGAGGGGGTGCCTAGATATGAAGGGAAGCATTTTATTTTATTAAGATTTATTTGTTTTTGGGATCCCTGGGTGGCGCAGCGGTTTGGCGCCTGCCTTTGGCCCAGGTCGCGATCCTGGAGACCCGGGATCGAATCCCACATTGGGCTCCCGGTGCATAGAGCCTGCTTCTCCCTCTGCCTGTATCTCTGCCTCTCTCTCTCTCTCTCTCTCTGTGACTATCATAAATAAATAAAAATTTAAAAAAAAAAAAAAGATTTATTTGTTTTAGAGAGAAAGAGTGTGTGCATGAGCCAGGGGAGGGGCAGAGGAAGAAGGAGAGAGAAAATCTCAAGCAGACTCCGCCCTGATGTGAGGATCAATCTCACAACCTGAAGATCATGACCTGAGCCAAAACCAAAAGTTGGACACTTAACTGACCAAGCCACCCAAGTGCCCCTGAATGGAAACATTTTAAATGTTCATCAATAGGATACTGGTAAAATAAACTAAGGTATGTTGAAAATAGTGGAAAACTATGCCACTGTTAGATCTGTATGTATTGCCATAGATGTTGAAGTGGAAAAATATTGTTGAATTATTATTTCATTTGTTCAAGAAAAAGTCACAGTATCTCTTTTCTAGAAGTTATATATGAAACTCCAAATCTGAGATATATTCTCTCATGAGCCTAGGTCACTAGAATCAATTTTGGTTTCTGATCCCTCACTATACCAGCCCCCATTGTATAGGAGCTTGAAAAAAGTAGAATCTATGTTTTAGGATCTACATATACAATGAATTCTTGTCCCAGTCAGAGAAGGGAATATTAGAGGAGAATATCAGCCTCCTTCCGAAGTAACTAGAGGCCTGATACTCACAGGATATCCAAACACAATGTTGAGTTCTCTGCTGTTGGCTTGCAGATATCTCACTTGTTCTGAAAAAGAAGAGAGAAATGATGAGAGGTTCTATAACCCTCTATAGATCAACCTGGGATGCTGGCTGCAGGACAAGAAGCTTTTGACAGGTTTTGTACCATGAATGTCTCTAGTAATCTAGATTATGTTTCCACAGAACACAGGATGGCTGTACCAATGTTACTGCTAAACATAGAAACCCAAGACCTCTTCAATTAGTCAATTCCAGCACCTTATTTTAAGGTATCTGAGGTTCTTTCCAAGGCAGCTTTTCCTAAGTCTTGCTTAATGAAATTTAAATCAATATATCATTATTAGGCATTTATTGCATAGAGGCCAGCGTGTTTGATGCTATGGGGGGATAAAAAGATGAGTAAGACACAGCCCCTGATTTCAAGGGACCTGCGGTTTTGTAGGAGTGAGCGTGATAACTATAACACATGACAAAACCATCACATCAAAATGCTTTGTTCATTCAGAACAAAAAGATCTAGTGATAGAATATATTAGAATATATTTTAAGGTTTTTCAAAACACAATTATGGGCTCACTATTTGTAACAGTTCATAACACCTATGTGTTTTATTTTAACCATCTGAGTGGACATGAAGTAATATCTCATTGTGGTCCTGATTTTCATGTTCTCTAGTGACTAATGATAATGTTGAGTATATTTTCATGTGCTTATTGAATACTTATATATTTATTTATTTTAAAAAGATTTTAATTTATTCATTCATGAGAGAAAGAGAGAGAGAGAGAGAGAGAGAGAGGCAGAGATGCAGGCAGAGGGAGAAGCAGGCTCCATGCAGGGAGCCCCTGGTGGGGCTTAATCCTGGGACTCCAGGATCATGCCCTGGGCCGAAGGCAGGCGCTAAACCACTGAGCCACCCACAGATCCCCTATTTTATATATTTATATAGTTTTCTTTTTTTGGAGATATGTCTCTTCAGATTCTTTGCCTTTTCTTAAACTGGGTTAATTATCTTTCTATCACTGAGTTATAAGAGTTCTTTACATATTCTGCATAGAAGTCACTTATCACATATATGATTTGCAAATATTTTCTCTTACTCTGGTTTTAAATGTCATTTTTATTTTTTTAATTTTTTTTGTTTTTTTAATGTAATTTTTATAATGTACTACATTATAATGTATTGAATATGATATTAGATTTTCTATTTGTTCCATTGTTCTACCCATCTTTTAAATTATGTAACTTTTTGGGATCCCTGGGTGGCGCAGTGGTTTGGCGCTTGCCTTTGGCCCAGGGCGCGATCCTGGAGACCCGGGATCGATTCCCACGTCGGGCTCCCGGTGCATGGAGCCTGCTTCTCCCTCTGCCTGTGTCTCTGCCTCCCTCTCTCTCTCTCTCTGTGACTATCATAAATAAATAAATAAAAAAAAAATTATGTAACTTTTTAAAAATTAGTTTCCGGGGTAGAATTTAATGATTCATCAGTTGCATGTAACACCCGGTGCTCATTACATCAAGTGCCCTCCTTAATATCCATCACTTAATTACCCCATCCCCACTACCACCTCCCCTTCAGCAACCCTCAGTTTGTTTCCTATAGTTAAGAGTGTCTTATGGTTTGTCTCTGTTTCATCTTACTTCTCTTTCCCTTCCCTTACATTCATCTGTTTGTTTCCTAAATTACACATGAGTGAAATCATATAGTATTTGTCTTTATCTGACTTATTTCACTTAGTATAATATCCTGCAGTTCCATCTATGTCATTCAAATGGGAAGATTTCATTCTTTTTTAATGGCTGAGTAATAGTTCAGTGTGTGTGTGTGTGTGTGTGTGTGTGTGTGTGTCTTCTTTATCCACATCTTTTTTATCCATTCATCTCTTGATGGACATTTAGACTCTTGCCATAGTTTGGCTATTGTGGACATTGCTGCTATAAACATTGAGGTACATGTGTCCCTTCAGATCACTATATTTGTATCCTTTGGATAAATACCTAGTAGTGCAATTCTGGGTCATATGGTAGTTCTATTTTTAACTTTTTGAGGAACTTCCATACTGTTTCCAGAGTGGTTGAACTAGTTTGCATTCCTACCAACAGTGTAAGAGGGTTCCTCTTTCTCTGCATCTTCGTCAACATCTGTTGTTTCTTCATTTAAGCCATTCTGATCAGTGTGAAGTGGTATCTTGTTGTGGTTTTGATTTGTATTTCCCTAATGCTGAGTGATGTGGAGCATTTTTTCATGTGTCCATTGGCCATTTGTATGTCTTCTTTGGAGAAATGTTTGTTCAGGTCTTCTGCCCATTTCTTTTTTTTTTTTTAATTTTTTATTATTTATTTATGATAGTCACACAGAGAGAAAGAGAGAGAGAGGCAGAGACACAGGCAGAGGGAGAAGCAGGCTCCATGCACCGGGAGCCCGACGTGGGATTCGATCCCGGGTCTCCAGGATCGCGCCCTGGGCCAAAGGCAGGCGCCGAACCGCTGCGCCACCCAGGGATCCCCTTCTGCCCATTTCTTGACTGGATTTTTTGGTGTGTTGAGTTTGATAAGTTCTTTATAGAATTTGGATACCAGCCCTTTACTGACAAGTCATTTGCAAATACCTTCTCCCATCCTATAGGTTGCCTTTTAGTTTTGTCAACTGTTATCTTTGCTGTGCAAAAGCCTTTTATCCTGATGAAGTTCCAATAGTTAATTTTTGTTTTTGTTTCCCTCGCTTTTGGAGATGTGTCTAGCAAGAAGTCACTGTGGCCGAGGTCAAAGAGATTGGTGCTTATGTTCTCCTCTATGATTTTGATGAATTCCTGTCTCACACTTAGGTTTTTCATTCCTTTTGAGTTTATTTTGATGTATGTAAGAAAATGGTCCAGTTTCATTCTTCTGCATGTGGCTATCTAATTTTCCCAACACAATTTGTTGAAGAGACTGTGTTTTTTCCATTGGATATTCTTTTCTGCTTTGTTGAAGATTAGTTGACCATAACGTTGAGGGTCCATTTCCAGGTTCTCTAGTCTGTTCCATTGATCTATGTGTCTGTTTTTGTGCCACTACCATATTGTCTTGATGATTACAGCTTTGTAATAGAGTTTGAAATCTGTAATTGTGATGCCTCCAGCTTTGGTTTTATTTCTTCAACATTCTTTTGGCTATTTGGGCTTTTTTCTGGTTCCATACAAATTTAAGAATTGTTACAGTTCTATGAAAAATGCTGATGGTATTTTGATAGGGATTGCATTGTATGTGTAGATTGCTTGGGTAGCATAGACATTTTCACGATAGGTAACAATAGTTGATTCTTCCAATCCATGAGTTTTTCCTCAAATTTCTTTCATAAATGTTCTACGGTTTTCATAGGACAGATAGATACTTTACCTCTTTGGTTAGGTTTATTCCTCAGTATCTTATGGTTTGGGGTACAATCATAAATGGGACTGATAACTTGATTTCTCTTTTTTCTGTCTCATTACTGTTAATGTAATATAAACAGTATTTACATTACTGTTAGTGTAATGTAAATGTAACTGCATTTCTGTTAGTGTATAGAAATGCAATTGACTTCTCTGCATTGCTTTTTATCCTGTGTTTTTGTTAAATTCCTGTATCAATTCTAGCAATTTTGTGGTGGCACATTTTGGTTTGCTAGAGTATCATGTTGTCTGTGAAGAGTGAAAGTTTAACTTCTTTGCTGATTTGGATGCTTTTTATTTCTTTTTGTTACCTATGTTGAACAACAGTATGGAGAGTGGACATCCCTGCCATGTTCCTGACCTTAGGGGGAAAGCTCTCAGTTTCTTCCCATTGAGGATATTTGCTGTGGGTCTTTCATATATGGCTTTTTTCTCTTTTTCTTATGCACTTTATTTTTTATTTTTTTAAATATATAGTTTATTTAAAATCAATTTGCCAACATATAGTATAATACCCAGTGCTCATCTCATCATGTGTCCTCCTTAACACCCATTACCCTATCCCTGAACCCACCTTCCCTTCTGCAACCCTTTGTTTCCCAGAGTTAGGAGTCTGTCATGGTTTGTCTTCCTCTTTAATTTATCCCCCTCTCAATTTCCCCTCTTCCCCTATGGTCCCTTTCACTATTTCTTTTTTTTTTTCCTTTCACTATTTCTTATATTCCACATGAGTGACATTTGTAATTGTCTTTCTCTGATTGACTTATTTCACTCAGCATAAAACCCTCCAGTTCCATCCATGTCAATGTAAATGTTAAGTATTCAACCCTTCTCCTGACTCAGTAATGTTCCATTGTATATATGTACCACATCTTCTTTATCCATTCATCTATTGATGAATATTGTGGCTCCTTCTACAGTTTTGCTATTGTGGACATTGCTGCTATGAATACCGGGGTGCATGTGTCCTGTTGTTTCACTACATCTGTATCTTTGGTGTAAATATTCATATACAGCTTTTATGATAGTAATGTATGTTTCCTCTATTCCTACACAATGGAGAGCTTTTATCAAGAAAGGATGCTATATTTTGTCAAAAGCCTTTTCTGTATCTGTTGAGAAGATCATATGGCTCTTATCCTTTCTTTTATTAATGTGGTGTATCACATTAATTGATTTGTGAATGTTGAATCACTCCCGCAGCCCAGGAATAAACCTTGCTTGGTCATGGTGAATAATCCTTTTAATGTACTGTTGGATCCTATTAGCTAGTATCTTGGTAAGAATTTTTACATCCATGTTTATCAGGGATATTGGTCACTTTTTTAGTGGGGTCTTTGTCTGGTTTTGTAGTCAAGATAATGCTGGCCTCATAGAATGAGTTTGGAAGTTTTCCTTCCATTTCTCTTTTTTGGAACAGTTTCAGAAGAATAGGTATTCATTCTTCTTTAAATGTTTGGTAGAATTCTCTTAGGAATCCATCTGGCCCTGGACTCTTGTTTGTTGGGAGATTTTTGATTACTGATTAAATTTCTTTGCTGGTTTATGGGTCTGTTCGGCTTTTCTATTTCTTCCTGTTTCATTATTTTTTTTGGTAGTTTATAAGTTGCTAAGAATTTATCCATTTCTTCTAAACTGCCTAATTTGTTGGCATATAATTGCTCATAATATTCACTTCTAATTTATATCTTCTATGTTGGTTGTGATGTCTCTTCTTTCATTCATGATTTTATTTATTTGGTCCTTTCTCTTTTCTTTTTGATAAGTCAGGCTAGGGGTTTATCAATCTTATTAATTCTTTCAAAGAACCAACTCCTAGTTTCATTGATATGTTCTACTATTCTTTTTATTTCTATATCATTGATTTCTGCTCTAATCTTTATTAATCCTCTTCTGCTGGATGTAGGCTTTATTTGCTGTTATTTTTTTTTAGCTCCTTTAGGGTATAAGATTAGGTTGTGTATTTGAGACTTTTCTTGTTTCTTGTGGAAGGCCTGTATTGCTATATACTTCCCTCTTAGAACTGCTTTTGCTGCATCCCAAAGCTTTCGAACAGTTGTGTTTTCATTTTCATTTGCTTCCATGTATTTTTAAAATTCTTCTTTAATTTCCTAGTTAACCCATTCATTCTTTAGTAGGTTGCTCTTTACCCTCCTTGTATTTGTGATCCTTCTAAATTTTTTTCTTGCAATTGCTTCAAGTTTTATAGCATTGTGATCTGAAGATTATGCAAAGAGTGATCTGTCTTTTTGTACTGGTTGAGACCTGATTTGTGACCCACTATGTGGTCTATTCTGGAGAATGTTCTATGTGCACTTGAGAAGGATGTGCATTCTGCTGCTTTAGGATGAAATGCTTTGAATATATCTGTTAAGTCCTTTGGGTCCAGTGTGTCATTCAAAGCCCTTGTTTCCTTGTTGATCTTCTGCTTAGATGATCTATTGCCGTGCATGGGGTGTTAAAGTGCCCTACTATTATTATATTATTATCAATGAGTTTCTTTAATTTTATTATTAATTGGTTTATATATTTGGCTGCTCTCAAGTTAGAGGCATAAATATTTGCAATTGTTAGATCTTCTTGTTGGATAGACCCTTCAACTATAATATAGTGTTCTTCTTCATCTCTTGTTACAGTCTTTGGTTTAAAATCTAATTTGTCTCCTATAAGGTTGGCAACTCCAGCTTTCTTTTGACACTCATTAGCATGATAAATGGTTCTCCACCCCCTCACTTTCAATCTGGAAGTGTCTTTGGGCCTAAAATGAGTCTCTTGTAGGCAGCATATTGATGGGTCTTTTTTTGTTGTTGTTTTTTGTTTTGTTTTGTTTTGTTTTGACCCATTCTGATACCCTATGTCTTTTAATTGGAGCATTTAGTTCATTAAACTCAGAGTAATTATTGAAAGATATGAATTTAGTGCCATTTTATTTCCTGTAAAGTCACTGTTCCTGTAGATTCTGTCTGTTCCTTTCTGGTGTCTTTTACTTTTAGGCTCTCTCTTCACTTAAAGGATCCTTTTTAATATTTCTTGCAGGGTTGGTTTAGTGTTCACAAATTCCTCTAATTTTTGTTTGTCCTAGAAACTCTTTTTCACATCTTCCATTGTGAATGACAGCCTTGCTGGCTGCATATTCTTGGCTGCGTATTTTTCCCATTCAGCAATTTGAATATATCGTGCCAGTCATTTCTGGCCTGCCAGGTCTCTGTAAGACAGGTCTGTTGCCAGCCTTATGTGTCTACCCTTGTAGGTTAAGGACTTCTTGTCCTGAGCTACTTTCAGGATTTTCTCTTCATCTTTGAAATTTGCAATCAGCACTACAAAATGTTGAGGTTTAGACCTATTTTTGTTGATTTTGAGAGGGTTCTCTGTGCCTCCTGGACTTGAATGCCTGTTTCCTTCCTCAGATTAGAGAAGTTCTAATAATGAATCTTTTGCCTGTTTTTCCCACTTCTCATCTTCTGGGACCTCTATAGTATGGATAGACATTATTTGCTGGGTCACAAAATAGTTCTATTTTTTTTTTTTAAGTAAGTTCCACACCCAGCGCAGAGCCCAATGCAGGACTTGAACTCACAACTCTGTTGTTTATGGACATTATTTATAAGTCTCCCTTCATGATCTAATAGTTTTCTTTCTCTCTTCAGTTTCCTTATTTTCTATATTCTGTATCACTGATTCACTCTTCTAATTCGTTCATCCTCATTTTTATGGCCTCCACTTGGGACTGCATCTCAGTAATAGCATTTTTAATTTTGACCTGACTAAATTTTAGTTCTTTTATTTCTACAGTAAGGGATTCTCTAGTGTCTTCTATGTTTTCAAGCCCAGCTAGTGTCTTTATAATCATTGTTTTAAACTCTAGTTCAGGGGTACCTGTGTGGCTTAGTAGTTGAGTGTCTGCCTTTGGCTCAGGACATGATCCCGGGGTCCTGGGATTGAGTCCAGCATCAGGGTCCTCACAGGGAGCCTGCTTCTCCCTCTGCCTATGTCTCAGCCTCTCTCTGTCTCTCATGAATAAATAAATAAAATCTTAAAAGAAAAAAACCCTCTAGATGTTCAAATATCTTACTTATATCCATATTGATTAAATCACTGGCAGTGAGTACTACCTTCTGTTCTTTCTTTTGAAGTGAATTTCTCCATCTCATCATTTTGTCCAGAAAAGTAGAAAGATAAAAAACAACAATAACAACAGAAAACAAAACAAAAAACAAACAAAAATACTAGACCCTGAGTGTGTTTTGGTCTGCTCGTTAAAAGAAACTAGATCCCAAAATAAGAAAGTAAAACTTACATATATATAAAAATAAAATACAATTAAAGAAAACAAAAAATAAATATAATGTATATATAAAATAAAATTTAAAAATAATTTTAAAAGAACGGGATAAATAGGAAAATAACTGAAAAATAATGCTGCAAGACTAAAGAATAAAAATACAAAGGATGCCATATACTATTTTATCCAAAAGCTGAGGTTTTGCAGCCCTCTGTGATGAGTAAACTTGGTACTATCTAGTTGTTTGTGCTGATCTTCTCATGGAGGAGCCTGTTGCCCTTATTCACCTTATCCTCAGGTGGAATTGCCTTATTAGGAATGTGTCTCTCTTGCACAGAGGCTAGGCTTAGTGTAAGCAGCTCTGGATTCCACTATGTAGCCTGTTTTGCTCTTTTGCTCCTCTCAGCACCAATGGGCAGGGTGAACATGGAAGTGCCCCACTTTCTAGCCCTGAGCTGGAAGTTCGCACCCTCCATTCTTCAGTGAGCCCTCACAGAAAAGCAATTAATCACTCTTGTCTCCCTGGTTTCCATCAGAACTCTGTGTTCACCTGACTGTGACTTAATGTTTTGATCTCAGGCACACGACTGAATTTCAAAACTCCAAATTTCATGGGTTCCTTTGGTGCAGACTTGTGCTGTTCCTCTGGGGGGAGGAAGGAGGATCTCACTACCCTCTGCCTTATGCTGGATCCTTCCCAGGAAGGAAAGTGAAGTGGGGTAGAATCTCAGGTGTGACAGCATGGTCTCAGGATCCCCAGATCACAAGAAGTTGGGGGGTACCTAGTGGAACAGATTGTCCAGACATAGGAGTGGGGAAGCCATATGAAAACAGTAAGTCTAGGTGCCAGCTTTCTGCTCTATGTTGTCATAAACTGGGAACTGCTGCATAATCATGCAGCCACTTTCCTGGGAAGGATCTAGCATAAGGCAAAGGTAGTGAGACCCTCCTACCTGTCCCTGGAGGAACATCCCTCACTGTAGGAGACTTGTAAAATTCCCAATTTTGCACTCCACTACTTGTAATACTTCGTAGTAGCCTCTGTAAGCAGGCTCCATTCTCTCCACCATATCCTCAGCTATATCACCCCTGATTCAAGTCTCCACACTTCCTACCTTCTAAAAGGTGGCCACTTTTCTGCTTATAGACTTACAGCATTTCTTTTCTAGATCTGTGATTGGTTTTCAGGTGTTCAGAATGATTTGGTAACTAGCTGTATTCAAGGGACGAGACAAATTTAGAGTCCCCTTACTCCTCAGTTATCTTAACTCCTCTCCATTTTTTTAAGAGAGAAAGGGAGGACAGGAAAGGGGAGGAAGAACCCTAAGCAGGCTCTACACCCAGAATGGAGCCCAATGTGGGGTTTAATCTCATGACCCCGAGATCATGACCTGAGCTGATATCAAGAGTCAGATGCTTAACCAACTAGCCACCCAGGTGCCCCTAAATCATGTAACTTTTTTTTAAAAAAGATTTTATGTATTTATTCATGAGAGACACGGAGAAAGAGAGGCAGAGACACAGGAAGAGGGAGAAGCAAGCTCCATGCAGGGAGCCCGATGTGAGACTCCATCCTGGGTCTCCAGGATCATGCCCTGGGGCCGAGGTGGTGCTAAACATCTGAGCCAAGTGGGCTGCCCTAAATCATGTAACTTTTAATACAGGATAGCAAGTCTTGTTTAAAGACTTCTTGGCTCTTTTGTTTATTTTCTCTTCTAGATCAACTTCAGAATAATTCTGTCCAGTTCCGTTGAGATTGGGGTTTTGATGAGAGAGAAAGACAGAAAATTGTATTCACTAGAATTCTGGGGATGAGTGAAAGTAGGTTATTAGATGAGGCAGAACTATGTCCCATGAGATAAATAGTCAGCTCTGGGAAACTACATCGCATTTTATTTGAATTCCTGTTAGTTAACACTTAGTGCTGTATCAGTTTCAGGTATACAATATAGTGATTAAACAATTCCATATATTCCGCTAATGCTCATCACCGATTTTACCCATCCCCTACCTACCATCTCTCTTGTAACCATCAGTTTGTTCTCTATAGTTAAGAGTCTGTTGCTTGGTTTCTTTTATCTCTTTTTCCCCTTGCTTATTTGTTTCTTAAATTCCATACGAGTGAAATCATATGGTATTTGTTTATCTCTGATTTATTTTGCTTAGCACATCTGGCCTCCATCCATGTCACTGCAAATGGCAAAGATTTCATTGCTTTTTATGGCTGAATAACATTCCATTGTATATGTATACCACATCTTCTTTATCTATTCATCCATCAGTGGACTCTTGGGCTGCTTCCATACCTTGGCTATTGTAAATAATGCTACTATAAACAAAGGGGTGCATGTATCCCTTTAGATTTGTGTTTTGTATTCTTTGGGTTAATATCCAGTAGTGCAATTGCTGGATCATAGAATAGTTCTATTGTTTTTGAATGAGCCCTGTTTAATGCAGGGCTTGAACTCACAACCCTGAGATTGACACCTGAGCTGAGATCAAGAGTTGGACGCTTAACCTACTGAGCCACTAAGGTGCTCCAGGGTAGTTCTGTTTTTAACTTTAAGGAATCTTCATAATGTTTTCTAGAGTGACTGGACCAGTCTGCATTCCTCCTAACAGTGTACAAGAATTCCTTTTTCTCCACGTCCTCACCAACACCTATTGTTTGGATCACAGACTTTTGAAAAATTGCTGAGGAGATGATACGGCAATGATAAGGCAGGGACTTTTATGGTTTGTCATGCAATCTCCTCTGTTCTTCTGGCCATCAGCAAAATTTACTAAACATCATGATGTCATAACATGAGTAAATTTCTTACAGAAAATACCTATGTGACCAAAGTCTGCACATTGGGCAATACAAAAATAGAGAATTATGAGGAAATTTAGGGATTTGCACAAATTATAGGAAAAGGGAAATGGGGATGTCCAGTTACTTTTACCCCAGGATTTGAGAGATTATACAGATTAAGTAGGAAGGAGCTGACATTTTTGCACTGCTAGTTCCCCACTTAGTGACATATTATAAATCCTTGTGAGGAAGATAGACAGTTGTTGGCGTACCTCTGGGTAGCCATTCTTTTTTTTTTTTTTCTTAAAGATCTTATTAATTTATTCATGAGAGCCACACAAGAGAGAGGCAGAGACATAGGCAGAGGGAGAAGCAGGCTCCATGCAGAAAGCCTGATGAGGAACTTGATCCCGGGACTTCAGGATTGCGCCCTGACAAAGGCAGGCACTCAACTGTTGAGCCACCCAAGTGTCCCTGGGAAGCCATTCTTTTGTGCATTATGATCATGTCTGTGTAGTTATATGTAGCAATACATATGAGTCTTCCTTGGGCTAGGTTTCCCATCCAGCTATGCATCTTGTAGTATGTTCTACTGAACTAGTGCATTTCTTTCTTAAGGTTTCATTCTAGTGATTACTAGGATTACATGAATAAAGATGGGCAGAGTTGAAAAGGAACTGATAGAATCTTTTGTTGTGCATTGTTTTGACTAGTTACTGGCTTATTTACAACCTTGTGATACAAGAGCTTCAGCTAACCATTGTGGCTTAGGTTACCCAAAGAAGTGGAAGATGTATGGCTCAGATAATTTAGTCACATCTAGGATTTAGAACTGCTAGTTGGCCCTTGCTATTTGTGCAGGGTCTTTTTTAGGGTCCCAGTAGCTGTCTGATTAGGGCAGAGTATCAGGGCAGCGTTGGTATTTCTACCAGTGTTAAGTTTATTCAATCCCTGAGTAGGCTAATCTACTATGTTCATACTCAATCAGTTTAGGCAATGATAAGTGAAATCAGTCTCCCCCATGCCATTTGCCCCTCTAATCATACCCAACAGATCAGCATAGCCTCTCCATTTATCAAAAATATTATTTTAAAACTCTTCATAAAGTTCTACTATTTTCTTATTGAATCTTACATTTCTTATCAAATTTAATCCTAGTTTTTACTGCTTATTTTTTAATTTACAAAGGTCTAACAGGTTTTTCCAGCAACTTATCTGGGTGTAGCAGACTAGTCTCTCTAAGCCCACCAGCCCCAAAGATGTACATGGAGTCCAGCAACTTAATACAAACCTCCCTGTTTGAGAGTAAAGTAAAGCAGATAGATCCCAAAGTTCGGAGCCTGAGTTCATGGAGACAGACTGAGACTCCAAAGTAGGGATAGGAGTAATCTTCATCTAGTTCTGGCTCTTTGATATTAGATCTTCCGTGAAAGAGAAAGGAGAAAAGAAAGTAGGATTTCCAACAGGAAAGGAAGAGGAATTGAGGGCTACAAAGTCAGACTTCTGAAGATGTCTCTAAAAAGGGAAAAACAAGAATGACAAGAAAAGTGGTTAAAATGTCAGTTGGCACAATCATCTAGGAGAAGAAACTCAAAGTTTGAGGGAGACAGAAGACAAGTGTAAGGAAAGAAAGTAGCCAGTCATGTTTGAGATAATAAAGGCAGGTAGATTCCAGACTGGATAATAAAAGATTAATTCAAGATTCACCAAAACAACAATGACAACAACACCGATTTCCTAGGGCTTGTGACTATCATTGAAAAAAGATTGGGATGACTAAGTGTTTTCCCCATTACTTGTTAATTCTGGGTTTATTTCTGTTTGGCCGAGACAAGAGTGACAAAATATAAATTATGGATGAGAAGTTAGAACTATGAAAGACTAGAAATTAGTTTAGACAAGGAGAGTCTAAAAGATAGTCTAGTTGAAGAGGTCCAGACTATGGAATTCAAGGGCACAAACACTACCTCAGACTCAGGTGACTAGAAAATGCATCCATCTTTGGTAACTAAGGGTTGAATCTACAGCCTATTGAGTAAAGGCCTGGTTTCAAAGGGATCTGTGTTGAGATCAGAATTGGACTGTGGGTGGTAAAATAATTGAACTGAAAGTGCCAGACATCTTGGTGAAGCAAGGCAACTTGGTATTATAAAATGTGCAATGGACCTAGAGTTTAAAACTATGGTAGCCTCCAATAGTGGTTAACAACATGAGCAACTGGGAAAATTGGACATCCACATGCAGAAGAATGAAACTGGACCACTCTCTTTCACCATACACAAAGATAAACTCAAAATGGATGAAAGATCTAAATGTGAGACAAGAGTCCATCAAAGTCCTAGAGGAGAACACAGGCAACACCCTTTTTGAACTCGGCCACAGTAACTTCTTGCAAGATACATCCACGAATGCAAAAGAAACAAAAGCAAAAATGAACTATTGGGACTTCATCAAGATAAGAAGCTTTTGCACAGCAAAGGATACAGTCAACAAAACTAAAAGACAACCTACAGAATGGGAGAAGATATTTGCAAATGACATATCAGATAAAGGGCTAGTTTCCAAAATCTATAAAGAACTTATTAAACTCAACACCAAAGAAACAAACAATCCAATCATGAAATGGGCAAAAGACATGAAGAGAAATCTCACAGAGGAAGACATGGACATGGCCAACAAGCACATGAGAAAATGCTCTGCATCACTTGCCATCAGGGAAATACAAATCAAAACCACAATGAGATACCACCTCACACCAGTGAGAATGGGGAAAATTAACAAGGCAGGAAACAACAAATGTTGGAGAGGATGAGGAGAAAAGGGAACCCTCTTACACTGTTGGTGGGAATGTGAACTGGTGCAGCCACTCTGGAAAACTGTGTGGAGGTTCCTCAAAGAGTTAAAAATAGACCTGCCCTACGACCCAGCAATTGCACTGTTGGGGATTTACCCCAAAGATTCAGATGCAATGAAATGTCGGGACACCTGCACCCCGATGTTTCTATCAGCAATGGCCACAATAGCCAAACTGTGGAAGGAGCCTCGGTGTCCATCGAAAGATGAATGGATAAAGAAGATGTGGTTTATGTATACAATGGAATATTACTCAGCAATTAGAAACGACAAATACCCACCATTTGCTTCAACGTGGATGGAACTGGAGGGTATTATGCTGAGTGAAATAAGTCAATCGGAGAAGGACAAACAGTGTATGTCCTCATTCATTTGGGGAATATGAATAATAGTGAAAGGGAATATAAAGGAAGGGAAAAGAAATGTTGGGAAATATCAGGAAGGGAGACAGAACATAAAGACTCCTAACTCGGGGAAACGAACTAGGGGTGGTGGAAGGGGAGGAGGGCGGGTGTTGGAGGGGAATGGGTGACGGGCACTGAGGTGGACACTTGACGGGATGAGCACTGGGTGTTTTTCTGTATGTTGGTAAATTGAACACCAATAAAAATTAATTAAAAAAAAAAAAACAACAACATGAGCAACTGAGTCAGGCTGCTAGGGTTCAAATCTCAGTCCTCCACTTACCAGTTATGTAGCCTTGAGGAAATTACTTAACCTCTCTAAGACTCATTTTCTTCATCTGTAAAATTGAAGTGATAATAATACCTACTCATAAGGTTTTTGTGAAGATTAATAAATTAAGGCATACAAAGCATCATTTTATTTATTTTATTTTTTCAAAGCATCATTTTAGACCAACTGTTGATATAAAAATTGCTCAGAAAATTCTGGCTATTCTAGATTGGGCTTTGTGACTAAATTGTTAAGTGATTTAGAGCAAGTCACTTTCTGTTTCTGGGCTTTAGTTTCCTCATGTATAAAATGGGGTTGTAAAATGTATTTAATATGCTAATGTGAGGGTTAAATGAGATGTTAATTAGAGTGCCTATATAATTCCTGACACATCAAAAATGCTCACTGACTGATATTTTTTGTCCTTTATCTTATACTATGTCAAGGAGAGTCCATAACCATCACTGATGGTTTATGCCCAATGGATTTTGAACTTCAAGCTATCTCCTGTGGATATACAAAGCTGATCTAGTCAGTAGAGAAGGAAGGGTACAAAAACCAGAGTCTGGGGAGAGGAACTCTACTCAATCTCTTGGTGGGATGGTAGTAGAAAGGAAGTGTCAAAATAGAAGAAGCCTCTGTCTAATAGTGTTCTTAGCATTTTGATTCCAATAAAAAAACTTAGTTCTTATGCAATCTTGATATAATCCAATCTCAGGTTTTAAGGGTTAAAACTACAGAAGATTGGAGATTAGCCTAGACAACAAATAGCAGAAACTAAAAAGGAAAATGAGCTCTGTAGGAGGGAACTAGAGAAAAAGGCACACTGAAAAATAAGTAACCAGGAAGAAGGTGGAGGAAGGGAGAAAAAGGGAGGAAGGCCAGTTGGTCAGGTGGCAATCAGGCTTAGAAAGATTTCAGCAAATATCTCCTTGCTCACAGTGGGAACTCAATCACAAATGGAATTTTCCAGCTAAGAAAAAAAAGCAGTAAGATGATTTTTAGGAGTGCAAGTTTCTAGTAGATTCTCCAGGCCCTCTCTCCTTATATCATCAGACTCCCAAATAGAAACTCAATAATGACCCCTTGTTGTCATTCTAGATCAACAGGCCTACCTGATTTCACCCAAGTCACCTAATTCATGTGACTAAAATTTTCCCATCTCTAAAAAGTGAGGATAGTTGACAGAGGAAGGATAATTGGTCAATTTCTGGTCAGATTAGTCAGCATCAGTTTGCTTTACGAATATTGTAATTTCTTAGATTCCAAATGATCACAATTTATCCTTTTGTAGTCAAATAGTATAATCTAAAACATGATAGCTACGGGTAAATTTAGCTAACCATATGACTTCCAGTCTTGGGTACACATAAAAAAAGCTTCTATTTCCTCTCCTCAGACTACATCTCTAAAATATCTAGTGTTTAGCCAACAGATGATATCTCCATCTAAGGAATGGTAAGTAGAATAGCTAAATGATATAGAAGAGAGTCACCACAAGAAAGGTCAGGGCCTGTAGTCCTACAGAATAAACAGTAACTCATTTGTTTTCTCATCACCACTTCATTACATTTCAGGTTCAGTCTATTCACTGCTATGTCTCATGGTTTACATTTAGCTCTTTTATCATATTTATTTATAACATCATCTTCTCCCTCTAAACAAAGAACTACTTAAAGGTAGAGATCCTATCTTTCTTTCTTTCTTTCTTTCTTTCTTTCTTTCTTTCTTTCTTTCTTTTTCTTTAAATCTCTGTATCCCATTACTTAGAGTAGGCCTTGGAGGGCAGCCCTGGTGGCACAGTGGTTTGGCGCCGCCTGCAGCCTGGGGTGTGATCCTGGAGACCCAGGATTGAGTCCCACATCGGGCTCCCTGCATGAAGCCTGCTTCTCCCTCTGTCTGTGTATCTGCCCCTCTCTCTGTGCCTATGAATAAATAAATAAAATCTTTAAAAAAAAGAAAGATTAGGCCTTGGATTTAATAAAGATTCATTGAATGAACAAGCACACAAGTAAATGTTTAAAAACATGTTTTGTTAAATTGTGCTCAGATTTCTGTCTAAACCTCTCCAATGGAGGATAATCACCTCCTCCTTGTGGGAGTATCTACACAATCACATAACAGCTGGGCTGAAAGAGAAACCTCAGCTAATTCTTTGTTGATCTTTCTATGCTCAGGTCAGCAAACAGGAGAATATTCAGCATGGTTGAAGAGGATGGTTAGAGTGCAGTGTCAAAAAGGACCTAGAGATTTATTCATTCCATAACAGGAAGCCTGTATTTCCTAAATAAGTCATGGGAATAAAAAGCACAGCATCAGGAATATAGTCAATAATATTGTAATAGCAATGTATCAGGATAGATGCAGGCTACACTTGTAAATATAGCATAATGTATAAACATGTCCAATCACTACGTTGTACACCTGACATTAATGTAACATTGTGCATCAGCTATACTCAAAAAGAAAGAAGGAAAAAAGTTAAAAAAAAAAAAAAGAGGTAAAACTCATGAGGACATGAAAAGCAAGGAAAAATAGAGAACAGTTTCGCACTGGAGGAGGCAGATGAGATAACAGGAATACATGTTTACTGGAAGGTATAGTGTGCCTGAAAGGAAGAAGAGACACTATGAGGGAGGTTGGTAAAATTTAAATGTGGGTGAGGTCAGGGGTATAAGAGTCTATAAATTGTATGATGGTTTTCTAGTAATGCTGATTTCCTAACGTGGAGGGTTATATGGTAGTTAAAGTAGCAAAATGTCCTCGATGTGGAGAAATACACACTCAAGTATTTAGGGGTGGTAAGACATCATGGATGCAACTTGTTCTCAAAAGGCTCAGAAAATGGAGCACCTAGGTGGCTCAATCAGTTAAGCATCTGCCTTTGGCTCAGGTCATGATCCTGAGGTTCTGGAATCCAGCCCCACCTTGGGCTCCCTGCTCAGCTTCTCTCTCTCCCTCTGCCCCTTCCCCCTACTCCTGCTTTCTCTCACTCACTCACTCACTCACTCAAATAAATAAATAAATTCTTTTAAAAAGGTTCAGAAAATAACTAATTATTATATATAGTTATATAATAATGTTACATATAAATATAATATATATGGTATGTATACTCACATACACAGATGGAGCAAATGTGGTAAGATATTAGCAATCAGGAATCTGGATGAGAAGATTCTGGATATACTTTGCACTATACTTACAATTTTTTTGAAAGTTTAAAAATAAAATCAAATTTATTTTTAATTAAGAAAAAAAAGAATCGAGAGGAAGCTCACCAAAGTCTGGAATGTCATGAGAAGTTCAGTTCTTGAGCTACTATAGCTTTTCTGTTACCTCTGCCTCTGCCCATTCCCTCCATACCTTCACTAACTTTCCTATCCAAGTTGAACAGAAACAAGACTAGAATTGCTCAAAGGGTAATCAAAATAGTAATAAAGAAAATAAAATAGCAATAAAACAAATGGAAAATCCAAATTGTAATAAAAGCAAACAAAACAAAATACCCACCAAATCCTAATTTAATAACAGAGTGCCATAGAAGATTGGTCAGTTGGCACAGTTCAGAACATGATCAAAACTAAAGGGGAGGCACCTGAGTAGTTTGGTCAGTTAGGGGTCTAATTCTTGATTTTAGCTCAAGTCATGACCTCAGGGTCATGAGATGGAGCCCAGCATCAGGCTCCATGCTCAGCAGAGAATCTGCTTGAAATTCTCTCTCTCCTCTCTTTCTCTCTGCTCCTCCACCTTATCCCCCACTCATGCTCTCTCAAATTCTAAAATAAATAAATCTTTAAAAAAAAAACAAAGTGTTGGGACGCCTGGGTGGCTTTAAGCGCAGAGCGTCTGCCTTTGCCTCAGGGTGTGATCCCAGAGTCCCAGGATCAAGTCCCACATCGGGCTCCCTACATGGAGCCTGCTTCTCCCTCTGCCTAGGTCTCTGCCTCTGTGTGTGTGTGTGTGTGTCTCTCATGAATAAATAAATAAAATCATTTAAAACAACAACAACAACAAAGTGTTGCAGAAGGGGAGGTGGGGGGATGGGGGTAACTGGGTGATGGGCACTAAGGAAGGCACATGATGAGATGAACACTGGGTGTTATACTATATGTTAGCAAATTGAATTTAAATAAAATATTTTGAAAATTAAAAAAACAACAACACCCAAAACAAAACTAAAGACCCTTCCCACTATTCCTGTTGGAAATCTTTGGTTTCTTTCTTCTCCTATCAAGGGAGATGCTGACAGGAATATTATTCATATCGCTCCACACAGATATAAATGGGGTGGTGGGCTTTGCCATTCTGACATCATTTGGAAAGTGGAATCATGATTTTTTTTTTATCAATATGGTAAAGGTAAAATTAATCATGTTTGATTGAACTGTTAGATATCATTTTCAGGGCTTCCCAATCATAAAACCTTTCTTGGGATAGGAGAGGATAGGTTGGGAAGCTTACAATAAAGGCTATCAGTTAGAAACAAAATGCTAGTTGCACAAAGCTAGATCTAATAGTAAATCATGGTGATGCTAAAGAAGCAACTTCACTCTAAGAGATTCAAAATTTAATTCCCTTTGGGGATGCCAGATTTAGCAAATAAACATACAAAAATAAAGCATGTCCCAAATATTTACATAGGACATATTTACACTTAAAATTATTCATTATTTATTGAGATTCAAATTTAATTGAGAATCATGTATTTTATCTTTCTACCCTGCTCCTGTTACTGAGGTCAGGAAAAGTTCCTACAAATTCACTTGTTGCTTTAAATTTTCTAAAGAAACATAATTCTAGGGCAGCCCGGGTGGCTCAGCAGTTTAGGGCCGCCTTCAGCCTGGGCCAGATCCTAGAGACCCAGGATCTAATCCCACGTTGGGCTCCCTACATGGAGCCTGCTTCTCCCTCTGACTGTGTCTCTGCCTCTCTCTCTCTGTGTCTCACATTAAAAAATAAATAAAATCTTAAAAAAAAAAGAAACATAGTTCTAGAAACTAACTCTAAAAACTTTAGATTTTTTTTTATTCTAAATAACTTTATTGAGATGTACATACCACATAATTCACTTATTTAAAATAAAATGTAAAATCAATGGTTTGCAGTATGTTCACACAGTTATGTAACATGTATGTCTACTTTGTGTTTAAAAGTGGTATTGTATAGGATTCTATTACTAAAGCTCTGATTAATTTTCTGCTCTAAATGCCATAATATCTATGCCCCTCCTCCTTCATATTTTTTCCTTTTTTTCTTTTTCTGTCCTTTCCTTTTAGTTTCTCCAACTTCTTTCCCTTTATAGATTATACTATCTTCTTTAATGATTTTTAAAATAATCCAAAATAACACATAAATATATTTTAACTGTAAAAGATCTAAAATCAGAAATATAAAGAGAAACTAAGTTTCCTTTCCTCTCTTTCTCCATTTCCCAAGGAGAGCACCATTAACAGATTGGTGTATATCCTTTGCATCTCTTCCTTTTCAGGGTATTTATATATATATATATATAAATGTATATATACATACTTTCCAGAACAGAGGGAAATCTGTAGGCACTGTGCTAGGCAAACAATTTAGTAGAATTATACAAGATATATCCCAAAGAGCAAAGCAACAATTCAAAATAGGATATAAATAAGACTTAAAATGAATTGTAGAGACCTAAGAGAATTGAAATGATATGTTCAGAAAAAAGCTTATACATTAATTGCTATAGCAGTATTATTTGTAATAGCCGCAACATGGAAACAACCCAAATGTCTATCAACTGGTAAATGGATAAATTGTGGTATATACATATATTGGAATGGTATTCAGCCTTACAAAGGAATGGAGTACTGATACATGCTACAACATGAGCCTTGAAAATATCAAGTGATGGGATCCCTGGGTGGCGCAGTGGTTTGGCGCCTGCCTTTGGCCCAGGGGGCAATCCTGGAGACCTGGGATCGAATCCCACGTCGGGCTCCCGGTGCATGGAGCCTGCTTCTCCCTCTGCCTGTGTCTCTGCCTCTCTCTCTCTCTCTCTCTCTCTCTGGGTGACTATCATAAATAAATAAAAATCTAAAAAAAAAAAATATCAAGTGAAAGAAGCCAAAAAAATAAATAAAAATAAAAATCAATTAAAAATCATTAAATTGTATTCTTTATTTATTTTTTAAACTATGTCTTTTTTTTTTTTTTTTTTTAATGATAGTCACAGAGAGAGAGAGAGAGGCAGAGACACAGGCGGAGGAAGAAGCAGGCTCCATGCACCGGGAGCCTGATGTGGGATTCGATCCCGGGTCTCCAGGATCGCGCCCTGGGCCAAAGGCAGGCGCCAAACCGCTGCGCCACCCAGGGATCCCTAAATTGTATTCTTTAAAAGGGTAATTTGATGGCATGTAAATTATACCTCAATAAGGTTATTATTTTTTTTATTTTTGAAAAGATTTATTTACTTGAGAGAAAGAGAGAATGAACAGTGGGGAGGGGCACAGGGAGATAGGGAAAAAGGGAGGAAGGGAGAGAGAGAGAAAGAGAGGCAGATTCCTTGTTGAGCACGAAGCCCAGTGCAGGGCTCAATCCCAGGACCCAGAGATCATGACCTGAACCAAAGGTAGATGCTTAACTGACTGAGCCACCTGGGCGTCCCAAGGCTATTATTTTTTAAAACTGCAAAGGCCAAGCACTGTAAGAATTCAAGATGGAAAGATAATGAGGGGGATGGGACAGAGAAAGTCAGTGGCTGGAATTGCTGGAGAAGGCTTCATAGAAAAAAACTTGGACTAAACCTAAAAAATGAATATAGGTCCAATATAAATATAGGAGACAGGCATGTAGGTAGGAAGACGCACCTAATGAAAAGTTTGCATTGAGATTAGACAAGTTGTATGACAGTACAGAGGTAAGAAGAATCTAAAGGAGGCAGGAAACAAGACTATAAAGTCAGGGTTTTAATGTTAGGCTGATGACCTTAAAATAATTAGTAGCTGACAAGGAATCCCAGAAAGATTTTGAGCAGAGAAGAATACAATAAAATTGGAATTTCAGAAGGTTTATATGACAGAATTATAGAGGAACAGATTACAGATATAACAACGACTTGAAAGATTGCTGTAATAATAGTCAACACTTCAAAATGATGACAGCCTGAACTAAGAAAGTGGTGAAAAATAGAAAGGAGAGGGTAGATAAGCAAGATACTAGAACCAGTCTATATTCACTTTAAGGTACTGTAAGTTTTCCAAACAGAATAGGCTGATAGCCTAGATAAGGGCAGAAGCCAAATTACTGTGTTTGCCACTCTTATTTTGTTGACTAAAGTTAAAAGGCCAACATCTTGGATCAACCAGTATTAATTGCTCACTGCTCAAAACAGCACAAGCAATAACTCTACTGTAGTTGGTAGGCCAAGCTTACTCAAAGGGATGCAGGCCAGGAAAAGTGTTTTCAATTATTTTTCACTGGCAAAACTTTGGACTTTTGAAATAATTTCGGAAATAATTTTATCAATGTTCAAGTTCTTAATTACCTTCCTGAACAACAATAACAACAAAAGCATCAAAGCTCCTATTGACTATTTTTTATATAAACACTTACTTTGTATTTATCATGTACCAGGTACTGTCCTAAGTGCTTTACAAATATTGCTTCATTTAATCCTCACAACATACTTAAGAGGTAGCATTATTATTAGACTGGTTGCATAGATGAGAAACTATAGCATAGAAAAATTAAGAGATTTGCCCAAGATAACATAGTAAGTGGCAGAGCTAGGATTCAAACCTAAACAGTATGGCTCCCGAGTCCATGCCCTTAACCACTACGCCCCTCATATGATTTTTACTTCATCGCATTTATTGTAGATATAATTTGATATTTTTCTGTGCTATTACTTGATGTGCTATCACTTAAAGGCTGTCTTTCACTAAACCTTAATTTCCACAAGAATAGGGATTCTGTTGAGTTTTGTTGTCCTTATATTGCCAGCATGTAGCACAGTAGCTCACATTAATTTGGTGACCAATAAATATTTGTTGAATAAGTATATCAGTCTTTATTGATGATTGCCACATTTTTCTTCTGCCTTGAATTTACTACTGCCTAGAGTAGTCTGCTCTCCCAGATTTTCTGTTCATAAGAAGATACAGGAGAAACTGGTCAGTTAACTTGTTTTCCCTAGCCTTCTTTCCTTTAGCAGTTCTGAAAGTTGGAAAGGACTCTCTGGTTTTTCCTTCAGTTGGGATGGTCCCTGACTTCTTCTTCCTAGAACTAATGCCTGTACCTGTGGGATGGAATTCTTTCTGGAACTAGGGCTTGTGCTCTTGAAATGAGTTCCCTCCATTTCAGTTCAGAAAATTGCACAATGGCATACAGAAGGTTTAATATGACCCGAAATCAGTGACCTAATTTCATTTTCTACACCTTCTTCATTCCTCAAAAGGAAGCCTAAATATAGAACTACATTCTGGCTTGCTTTTTCAAAGTTTTATGTCAGAATTTTTTTTTTTTTTATGTCAGGCAGTTCTAAATATAGAACTACATTCTGGCTTCCTTTTTGAAAATTTCATGTCAGAAAAAATTTCTTTTTCTTTTCTTTTCTTTTTTTGAATTTATTTTTCTTATATCAGGCTTGGGTGTGATTACCCCAGCTCCCTAAGTACTTGCATTCACCACAGGAGAGCATGGAAGTGGTATAGAAATCCTAGCACCATAGTCAGATCTATTTGCTCTAGGCACAGAGGCTGCAAAGGATAACCTTACCCATTTCAGCAACCTCTTTTCAAAATGACCACTTCTTTTTAGCAGAAGGCAGTTGTGAAGGATGGGGAGAGGAAAAGGAACACAGACCTTTCTGGTGAACTTCCAAATAAAAGTACAAAATAAAATGAAAATAAAAATAAAAGTACAAAAGGTAAAAGACTGGAACTACTCAAATCAAATTTTCAGATAACCAAACAGTGGGGCTTGTACTTGTAAGTACAAAGTATTTACTTCTGCAAAATATATTTCCTTTCCTGGTAAGTTGTTTGGTAGATTGGTGGTTTGACTGATAGATTGGCCAGTCTTTTTATCTGTCATATGCACACTCACATGCACACACATTTACTTTTTAGAGGCAATAATGACATACAGACTTAGATATTTACTGAGTTCACCTACCTTCATTTTGTCTGTCCTCACTTTCGCTTTCAAATAGAGACATTGCAGAATAGTACCAATTATAATTCCATGGAATTTCTGTAAAGGAAATAAAAATATTCAGAATCAGAATTTCTCATTCCAATACCATTTCACTTAAACATGTGCTTAAGAAACTTGGAACTTGTTCTCTGAAATCCAAAATAATCTACCTCTAAGACATATATGCTAAATTTTAGAATTCATTTCATACATGTTCATCAGAAAGTTATAATTTCAAAGCTTGGCAAACAGATTCCACTTTCTGGCAATCAAATCTAGGCTAATAACTACACTTTGTCAGAAAAATCTGTAACAGATCGTTGGAAACAGGCAAAAGAATTATTGGGTGATCTCTTAGTGCACCACTTCTGGATTTCTGCCTCTGATTTTCTATTTATTTAAGTATCTTATAATTCTGTAGGCAGAGATTAATTTATAGATTTTAATCCCATGGGGATAAAAATATTTTATGTCTGGTGAAAAAGATAACCTCAAAGACTATGATTTAGGCACTACAGGACTTCAATTAGTTTTATGTATGATTCAGAAATCTTTCTTAACCTTTCTTTATAAAACTGCCTGTAAATACTTACCTCCTACATTTTCATTTGAATTGGTCTTTTTTTTTTTTTCATTTGAATTGGTCTTAACATCTTACTGATTACCTCATTAATCAGCGAGTTCAATAAAATATTTGACACCTGCTCATTGTATTTATATGAGTCATGTTTTTCAACCTTTTGAAAATTATACTTTATCAAACCCCATGAGTTTGCTACACAGGAAAACTCTTCTCTTTATCCTTTTTTTTTTTTTTAAGATTTTATTTATTTTATTCATGAGAGATACACAGAGAGAGGCAGAGACATAGGCAGAAGGAGAAGCAGGCTCCCTGTGGGAAGCCTGATGCAGGACTCAATCCCAGGACTCCGGGATCATGACCCCAGCCAAAGGCAGACACTCAACCACTGAGCCACACAAGTGCCCCTCTTTCTCCTTAACTCAACCCAGAAAAGGTCAATAAAGTATATTTTAATAAGTTTCTTTCAGGTCTCCCAAGCCGCTAAGTATGGATAAGCAAAGACTAGAAAACCTTATAGGTGTTTTCATCTTAATCATCCCAAACAGGATTAGGTGGGAAAAAATTCAAATCTTTAGGGAAATGTAATCTTAGTAAAAGGTTATTTCTAGCCAAAAGATCTTTAGCTATCAGAAAAAAAAAAAAAAAAAAAAAAAATATATATATATATATATATATATATATATATATATATATATATAAAACTAGCTGGACAACTGTGATTTGGAGTAACAATGTATCTTCCAACTAGTTCTGCTCTCTGTGAGGCTCAAGTGACCTCATTAAGGATAAAATTCTTATTTTGGGACGCTTGGGTGGCTTAGCGGTTGGGCGTCTGCCTTTGGCTCAGGGCGTGATCCTGGAGTGCCGGGATTGAGTCCCACATTGGGCTCCCTGCATTGGAGCCTGCTTCTCCCTCTGCCTGTGTCTCTGTCTCTCTTTCTGTGCCTCTCATGAATAAATAAAATCTTTAAAATAAAAAAAAACAATTTAAAGGATAAAATTCATATTTCAATAATCTAGGCATAGTTGCATCAAATAACTTTAGAAGCCAGGAAGTTAATAGCAGTTAGATGTAAAACAATTGGAAATGAAATTCTGGCTACTGTGACAAATTGGAGAGTTCCTATAAAAGTACCCAAATGAAAAAGAAAGAAAATTAAATATTGTGCAGGCCAAACAAAATTATTTGTGCTTGTTGGCTACAAGGTTTATTCCAACCTAATGTCTGTTTCCTCTGTCAACAGAATCAGTGTTTTCCTAACTAATATTTGCAGCTATAATATCACCATTCTCTAGGCACCCAGTACTATTGTAAGTTGCCTACACCTTCACAGTAGGCTTGGGGTTTCTACAGCTGCCAAGAAAGAAGAGCCAAGGATGGGATGTCCTGAAATTCTGGCTTCTCTCCATCACCTACAGGGCCATCAGCAGCTTTGAGAGGGAAGTCTGGCCAAATCCACACAAGAATCATAGCTAGGAATGTGAAATGGTTATAAAGCACTTAATGGGGCCTGAGTAATGACTGTTTAGCTAGAATCAGGAACTCACCCAATCTGGTGACATTCTCTGCATGTACATCACATTATATAGCAGCCAACTAGAAAGTATATTTAAGCTGTTAAATTCAGAGGAGGAAAAGAAAAAAACAAAAACAAAAAAAAAACCCAGAGGAGAAGAATGTGAGGAAAGGGAGAAAGAAATGGAATGTGGGAGGAAAAAAGGAAGAGAAGGAAGAAAAAAGGAAAAGAGAAAAAAAATTAGGAGCTAGAGAACCAGGTTTAATTTCAGTCTGCTCATAATTAATGACAATGTGACCTGAAGCAAGATACTAATCACTTGGAAACCAGAGAACCTTCCCTCAAATTTCTTCAAAGTGAGATTTAAAAAAAAGAAACAGGAGATAAATTAGGGAGATACAAGATGGAGAAAGACCCGCTAAAGAATAAATTTGTCAGGGACGCCTGGGTGGCTCAGCAGTTGAGCATCTGTCTTCTGCTTGGAGTGTGATCACGGGATCTGGGAATGAGTTGGCTCCCTGTGAGGAGCCTTCTTCTGCCTCTGCCTGTGTCTCTGCCTCTCTCTCTCTCTGTGTCTCTCATGAATAAATATAGCAGCAATGTCCACAATAGCCAAACTGTGGAAGGAGCCTCGGTGTCTATCGAAAGATGAATGGATAAAGAAGATGTGGTCTATGTATACAATGGAATATTACTCAGCCATTAGAAACGACAAATACCCACCACTTGCTTTGACGTGGATGGAACTGGAGGGTATTATGCTGAGTGAAGTAAGTCAATCGGAGAAGGACAGACATTATATGGTCTCATTCATTTGGGGAATATAAATAATAGTGAAAGGGAATAAAGGGGAAAGGAGGAAAAATAAGTGGGAAATATCAGAAAGGGAGACAGAACATAAAGACTCCTAACTCTGAGAAACGAACTAGGGGTGGTGGAAGGGGGGGGGTGACTGGGTGGCGGGCATTGAGGGGGGCACTTGATGGGATGAGCACTGGGTGTTATTCTGTATGTTGGCAAATTGAACACCAATAAAAAATAAAGTATTAAAAAAATAAAATCTTGGGAAAAAAAATAAATTCATCAGAAAGACAGAGTTGGGGGTACTTTTGTATTAGAAACTAAGTACATTAGTTTTCATTATAGGACTGAGAAGAAGAGTTATCAGAGGATTAAGTTAAATAAGGCATGAAAATGCCTGCCACAGGGCTTGATCCAAAAAAGTCAGTCAATAAATGGCAGTGTTTTAATTTTTTAAAATTTTTATTTTATTTATGATGGTCACACACAGAGAGAGAGAGGCAGAGACACAGGCAGAGGGAGAAGCAGGCTCCATGCACCGGGAGCCTGACATGGGATTCGATCGCGGGTCTCCAGGATCGCGCCCTGGGCCAAAGGCAGGCGCCAAACCGCTGCACCACCCAGGGATCCCAGTGTTTTAAATTTTTTTTAAAGATTTTTATTTATTTATTCATGAGAGACACCGAGAGAGAGAGAGAGAGAGAGAGAGAGAGAGAGAGAGAGAGACACAGGCAGAGGGAGAAGCAGGTTCCTCGCAGGGAGGCCAATGTGGGACTCGGTCCCTGATCCCGGGATCACGCCCTGAGACAAAGGCAGATGCCCAACCGTTGAGCCACCCAGGCGTCCCACGTTTTAAATTTTTAATATACATGCCCACTAAATTGGTTTTTAAAAAAGTTTTAATACTGTGCTAGAGAAAAAGTGAAACCAGTGGAACATTTACAAACTGTTGATGGTATTGAAAATTGGACAACTACTCTGGAAAACAATTTGGCTTTATCTTACAGAGTTCATGGGGGCATTTAACCCTCTAACCTCGACAGTCCATTTTTTGTATATAACCTAGGGAGACTCTCATAATATGTCATATATAAGAATATATATGATAGCATTCCTCATAAGAGCCAAAATTAGAAACCAACCAAATAGCTATTAATGATAGAATAAAGAAGTAACCTATGGTATGTTTATACAATGGAAAGCTATATAGTAGCGAAAATGAATGAACTACAGTTAAACACATTAACATGATTAAATTTCAGGAACACAATATTTAGGGGAAAATTGTAAAAGAATACATATGATATTCCACTTACATGAAGTTAAAAAATTATGCAAAACTCTATCATTAAGGACACATACTTTCAAGGTAAACCTATAAAGAGAAATAAGAGAATGAAAAGTATAAAATTCAGGATAAAAGTTAGGGAGAGAGGGTGGGGCAGATGGAAAAGGCATACTGAGAACTTCAAGCTACACTTGTGTTCATGTTATTGTTACTTTTTACAAGTTACACATTTGTTATAAACTTTACATCCATTCAACAAATAATAACAAAAGAACTGAAAAATTAAAGTGAATATACCAATCATAGGAAATACCCTTCCTATCTTATTCAGGAGAGTAATTTTTTAATAACCCTTATTGAAAGAATAGGCCAATTTGGGTCACCATATTTAAAAGAAAAATATTTTGAGAGAATTTTAAACTTAGGGAAGAGTTGAAAAAATTGTATAGGGAATTTCCATATACCCTTTACCCACTGTATTCTTATGTTAACATCTTACATACCATTATGAAGCAATTATACACTAAGAAATTAACCTTCATATAATACTATAAACTGAAGTCCAGAAATGTTTGTTTTTTAACCAATTCTTTCCACTAATGTCCTTTTTCTTTGTCCCCCCCTCTCCCCCAGGACCCAATCCAGGATCCTACATTGCATTTAGCAGTATGTGTTCTTCAACTTGTGAATGTTCCTGATTCTTTCCTTGTCTTTCATGATCTTGACACTTTTTAAATATACTGCCCAACTGTTTTGTAGAGTGTGCCTCAACCTGAGTTTATCTGATGTGCCCTTCTCAGAGCATCCTATTAGGGGATACATGCTGTCATGTGTATTCCTGGTGACATAAGCCTAGCTTGCGTGGTTAAGATGATGTCTGCCAAAACTCTCCACTGTAAACTTACTTTTTTTCCTTTTGTAATGATTAAATATTGAGGGGGGGACTTATCACCTTTTAAAAAGAAGGTTGAAAAACACTAGAGTCATAAGAAGAGGTATCAAAGAGAAATCAAGGAATAGCATCAGCTTCTATAAACCATAGTGATAGGATATGGGAGCCTAGGTGACTCAATCGGTTAAGCAACCAACTCTTGATTTCAGCTCAGATCATGATCTCAGAGTTATGGGATCAAGTCCATGTCAGGCCCTGAGCTGAGCATGAAGACTGCTTGAGATTCTCTCTCTCCTTCCCCTCCTCCACAACTCTTGCATGTGTGTGCATGTTCTCTTTCTCTCTCTCTCAAAAAAAAAAAAAAAAAAAAGTCATGGTTATAGGATCTAAAACTCTTTCATTTAGACTTGAGAATCAAAGGTAGAAATAACAGGTCCCATCTTCATCTGATAATCTCTAAGCTGCCTAGACCTTAAATGAGTCATATAACATAGAAATAAAGACAACCTTACTGAAACTTGGGGCTCAGGGTGGAGTATGGAACTATCAATTCCCAGTCTTCCAACTGGCAAAACAGTGCAAACCAACTTCAAGTTCCTTTAAGCCCTAGCTGTGATTCTGTGCTGCCAGCATTCTGCATTCCTCCAGTTATTATACAAAAAAGTAAATTTAGTAAGTATAAAGGTTTGGAAAAAGTCTTTATATTTAGCTCAGTCCAAAAACTACATAAATTATAATAAACACAATCACGTCTGGCAGTGGTGTATTTGTGATACCAGCATAGTTGATGACTCTTAGTACTAGAATGTCATAGACTGCATGCATATAAGTCATAACTGGCTCTCAGTGAACAAATCTGTCTTTCAGAGAATAGAGTTCTTCACCAGCAAAGGAACAAATTTCTGCATATTGGAATCTGAGGATAGGACTCTCACACAGAACCAGATGTGCCCATCATCCCCTGGTAAAACTAAGAGCTATTTTTCCCCCAACTGTTGTATAAAATCATGAAAGCTTTCAGTCTATTCCATTAAGGTTTCTCAGAGTTAGCTATCATAACCAACGCACAAATCTCGTTACTCCAGAAATCAGGTTCCCTATCCCAATTCATATCACATGAATCTCATCAAACCTAACAAAAGTTTCTTTTTTAAAAGCAACAGAAGCACATACACACAAAAATTAAGTTTACCCCAAAATGCTTTCAAGAGTCACAGTCCAAAACTCAACAGCACTCCATACTCTATCTTTATTCTCAGTTATAGTTCCCACTTCATTTTATTTCAATCACAACTACTTTCTGACAGGAAAACACTTTAGAAAAACAAGAATCTTCTTTAAAATTCTGGGAGGTTGGGCAGCCCGGGTGGCTCAGTGGTTTAGCACCGCCTTCAGCCCAGGGCCTGATCCTGGAGACCCAGGATTGAGTCCCACATAGGGCTCCCAGCATGGAGCCTGCTTCTCCCTCTGCCTGTCTCTGCCTCTCTCTCTCTCTTTCTCTGTCTCTGTCTCTCATGAATAAATAAATAAATCTTTAAAAATAAAATTCTGGGAGGGGTGGGAGGATGTTGAAACATCCACTAGTCTATGAGGCCATTTAAATTACTAAATTTCCTTCAGTTTTCTACTTCTAACAGCTTCTTGGCTTTTAGGAACTTGCCACATTGCTTTGTTGTGGATTTTTTTTCTTCTGTTTCCTCTAGATAAGGAAATTGAGTCTTAGTACCATGATTTACAACCTGCTTTTTCCAAAGGTGATTTATGGACCTCTAATAACCTTTCAATTAGCTTCAGGTGGTTTAAAACAAAATAAAGTTTGATATAAAATAAATTTAAAATACAAAATCCTTTCCTGTAAAAAGGAACCTATAAAATACTACAGTTTCTTCCTATATTATTTGTCTCTAAAGCAAATGGCTTTTTCCTTCAGTTTTCTAATCCATAAAAATAATCACTTCCTTTTCAAAAAAAAAAAAAGAAGAAGAAAGAAAGAAAAGAAAAGAAAGAAAAGAAAAGAAAAGAAAAAAAAAGTACAGCAGAGATTTTCAAATGGTGTTATGCAAAGCAGGCAGGTTTCTTGCACTGAAATACAGTTATGGGTAGAGAAGAGCAAGGAGGATGTAGAGGACACTTCCTTTCTCTCAACCTGAATAAATCTACTACTTTCTGGGATTTTCCTATATTTTATATTTAAAAAAAGAAATTTCTCCTGCTAAAAAGAAAGTTGGAAAATCATCTGGATGCTTCTAGGATAAGTGTTTGAATAAATTAAAATGTACAATTGTAGATGGAACTCAACCTCTAGCTAGACCAAGCACAGTTCAAAGTCCCAGGCAGCCTTTCTTAATATACCTAGGTCTGCCATCTATGTGGCCTTGGCACCAATTCCTAGCAAAAGCTGGAGCTCCTGGGAGCCATTTGAAGACATTCATCTCCTTACCTCAGTCTTTTCTATCCCATGGACACCATATAGTTCATTTAGATACTTGGTCTTTTCTTTCTTTGTTCTCATGACAATTCATTTTCCTCATTTTTCTTCCCATACCTCTTTGATTGCTTTGCAATGTGATGTAGCAGTTAGGCTGACCTAAATTTAAACCCTCGAGCCAATACTCATTAAATACATAACCTTTGGGTAATGAGATAATCACTCTGAACTTCAGTCTTTCATCTCTTACATGAAGATAATTGCCTCACCTTGGTTGCAAAGATTATATAAAGTATACCAAGCATTTTCTACAGTGCCTCGCACATGGGCTATTCCCCAAAGGATTGTTCTCATCCCTGTTGTCTGTGTGCGCTTTCCCTGAATTATGATATCAAATCCTCTCATTGCATCACTACCCCTGGCTCCTAAAACCATCTTTAGTCCCAAACCCATACTGTTGGACATTTCCTCTTAGGTGCTCACTAGTGTCTCAGGACAATCATGTTCCAAAATGATGTTTCTCACCTTCTCTGATCTTATTATTCTAAAGCGTTCATGAAATCTAAGAATCACCTTCAGTTCCTCCTCTGATTACCTGCCAGGTCCAAATATTCCATCTGAGGATCTCTTGAAGCTATTACTTCCCAACTATACCATTTCAGATTCTTTTTACTTTCCTTCTGGATTCAATACCCTGTTATCTGTTTCTGGCTTTTATAAACTATCCACTGCTGCCCAGAGTGGAACACTGATCATGTCTTCTTGACCAGCTCAAAGCCCACAGTGGCTTCCCATGGATTACTGAATGAAGTCCAGATACCAGCCACACATTCAAGATGCTACTTGAACTCTAACTATTCTTTCATCTTTCTTTTCCACTATTTGTCTTTATTCAAACTGGCCTATGTACAATTCCCTAAATACAGCCCAGATTTTCCTGTATCTATGCCATTACTCACCCTCCGAGGGTAATGCCCTTACTCTTATCAGTCAAAATCCTTCAGGCTATCTTAACAAAGATAAGCTCAAATTTCATGAATCCAATGTAGTTTCTACCTTTCTCTTATCCAGAAATAACTCACTACAACTGCCATTTACTTCATTGGTATTATTCTCCTAATCATTTGTTCTTCCTTGTGTCATAATTATTTTCTGAATTTTATCTCCTCTATCAGATTGGCTGGTGTGAACATGTCTAATTAATTTCTGTGTCTTCCAAACCCTTGTACAGAGCCTGGCTTCTAAGTAAGGGATTGGATAAACTTGAAAAAAAAGAATGAAGACAAGCAATAGGTAATTATTAAGAATAATAGCCTTTCTGAAAAATACAAGTTATAAGATGTGATAACTTCATCAAGACAATTGCTATAAAGAATACAAAACTTTGTCTAGTGATATTTAAAATAAGCTCTGGGATCTGTACACCTCTCAATTAAAACCAATCCAAAGACACATTAGCTTAGCTTAATTACCTAAGCTGCCCTATATAATTTTTTATTTATTTTATTTTATTTAAATTAAATTTGCCAACATATGGTATAACACCCAGTCCTCATGTCAACATGTGCCCTCCTTAATGCCTGTCACCCTGCTCTACTTTATTAGATATACATGTGGCAGCCATGAAGTGGAGAGTATCTGTGATTCACAGGATCCAAAATTCTAAATTGTGAGGACTTTTCTGGGCCCCACATGTCAGTTCTTTGCTAGTAATTTGTACTCTACTACTCTACTCCATAGCAGAAGGCAGAACATTCTTAATGCCACCAGGTCAACAAGCTGTGGGAGTTTGTCACTCCAGCATTAATTAGGCTTCCTGCCCCTTATATCCCCAGGAAATGTTGGCTTTGAGACTAAACTGGGAATATTCCTGGACCAGAGTACCAACTGGAGTTGCTAAGTGGTTTTCTCATATCATAAGGGGTTTTACTGTGTCCAAGGAGAGTCACTGAATTACCAGAGTGAACTAAATCAAACTAAGCCCAAGTAAAAATAATTACTTGAGCAATTTCAGAATTGCCCTCCACTCCAATAGGAATGTCTGTGCTAGGGCAGCCCGGGTGGCTCAGTGGTTTAGCGCTGCCTTCGACCCAGGGCGTGACCCTGGAGATCCGGGATCGAGTCCCGCATTGGGTCCCCGCATGGGGCCTGCTTCTCCCTCTGCCTGTGCCTCTGCCTCTCTGTCTGTCTGTCATGAATAAGTAAATAAAATCTTAAAAAAAAAATATCTGTGCTAGGAGCCACCTCGGATCTTGGATAGCTTCTCAGAGTTACTCTGTTCCTGGAAATTACAGAATTTCACAACTCGAAAGGGACTGAGAGATACCTAATCATCCTCCCTCCAGAGCAATCATTCCCTGTGTTTAGCAACCCTGGCTGCCTTGCTTAAATACTTCCATTGCAGAAAAAAATCATTCTTTTAGGATGGTCTCTACATTTTCATACAGCTCTATTTATAAATTCCTTTATTCATTAAATTGCTATAGATTCCTATAAGTCTTGGAGGCAAGCGAGAGCCAAAAGTAAAGCCTGCATAAGTTCTATCTTTATCGCTTCCCCGCTGGTGAGTACTGAGATGAATAAACACCTAGTACTTGAGCGTGCTACTTAATATAGTGCCATCCTCACCTTCCAGCATATGGTAATTGTGGTGACTGCACTAGGTGTCCAGGGTCCTGAGCCCTAAAAGTGGCTGATCCACTTCCTTACTGCATGAGCAGCAGCCAATAAAATGAATTATGAGCACTCTACTAGTTTCTCTACTAGTTTCTCAGTAGAAACTCTACTAGTAGAGTAGAGTCTACACAGTAGAAACTCTACTAGTTTCTCAGTGTAGATCTAGGACATCTTCCCTTTGCTGCCTAAATGCACTCAACTCCAAGCTTATTCGACCTCATACTCTTTTAGGGATTTCAATTCTCCAATTTATCTTTCAGATATTTCCAATATCATTACTGACATTCACTTTACATATTTTCATTCTAGTTCAAGAATTCCAAATCACGTGGTAGCCCAGTCAGTTGAGCCCAACCAGACAAATGCTGTCTAAAGCAAGAGTAACAGTTCTAACAAAAGATTGAGCATGTGCACATGATTTTTTAAAATTTTTATTTATTTATGATAGTCACACACACAGAGAGAGAGAGGCAGAGACATAGGCAGAGGGAGAAGCAGGCTCCATGCACCAGGAGCGTGACGTGGGATTCGATCCCGGGTCTCCAGGATCGCGCCCTGAGCCAAAGGCAGGCGCTAAACCACTGGCTGCGCCACCCAGGGATCCCTGCTTCCATGATCCCTGCATGATTTTTAATTCCTACAGGCCTCCTCAGTAACTCCACCCTAACAGAGAATCCTAACAATCCCTGAATTTCAGTAATTTCAGGCCGTGCTTAGTGATAGTTTTATAGTTGATGTCAAGCTATGTTATGTTTGATAGGGAGGCTATAGGACCCAAAAAAGGTATATATATTGAATTTAGGAAGATTTTTAAACATACCCACCCATGCTCTTGAAAGGCAGTTAACAAGAATCAACATTAATAAATGTCTAACCCATATATGGAAATATTTCTGAAGTAATCTACTTAAGACATGATGGGGTCCCTGGGTGGTTCAGTCAGTTGGGCATCTGATTCTTGATTTTGGTTCAGTTCATGATCTCACATGCTCCACAATGAGTGTGGAGCATGGAGCCTGCTTGGGATTCTCTTTCTTCCTCTTCCTCTACTCCTCCACCCCCAAATAAGTAAGTAAGTAGATAAGTAAGTAAGTAAATAAGCAAGCAAGAAAGCAAGCAAACTGGTAAGATTAAACTATAGCCCAAATCCATTTCAGCTTGCTTAGGGTTCCTCTCTAGAAAGGAAGCCATGAAGTTAAAATAGAGCTAATCTAAGAGAAGCTCTACTCTTTAAAACTAACAGGTTGGTCAGGAGAGAGTGAAGGAATGACAGTTTTTAGAACAAAAGATACTGAAACATTTATCACTCTTTCAGCCTTTGCCTGAGGAAAGGGTTCTCTGATTGTAGTGCTTATCAGAGTTATTTGGAAAGACAGATCATTAGATATTTATGTAATATCATCATTAGAACAGTAAAGCTTATCAGATTATCAGAATACCACACCTTAATGTAAATACCATATAAAACATCCAGTTTCTCTTTGCTATAATTCTGGGATCTCTAATTTGGTCTCCTGGGTAGAGCTAGCCGGGAGAAGACAATGCCCTGGACGTTATTAGATTTCCCATGTTAAACTTCCAACTTAGCTGTCTTGTTGATAAATTAGTCTTTCCAGAAAGAAAGGAGTGAATTGATTTCCTAACCCCTGGTCACTCCTAAGACAAGCTGTATGTTGAATTTCTGAATTTGTAAAGCTTGGATTGGTTATAACCACATCAAGATGCAGATTTGAGAGATCCAACCTTAGTAGGCTGTTGTCTCAGTCTTGCTCCCTCACTTCTTTACCATATTTTGTCAAACTCAATGTCTAGAGATTCATAGGATCTAAGATTTCAATTCAAACCTGTTTGGACTACTCTGAGTCTTATCTGTACATGAGAAAGTTGGACAAGAAAATTTCCATTGCCCTTTCCAATCTTAGAACTATTCCATGACTCTAGAAATTATTAGAAATAACAAGATTTTGGTAAAATGCCCAGTTGCACAATAAATTTACAATGAAATAGTCTTTTTAGATACTTATAATAATTAATTAGAAAAAATAATGGAAGGAGTACCACTTAAATAGCAACAAAATTTAAAATATATAGGAATAAGCTTAAGATACAAAATTTTACTAAGAGCTACAGAAGAAGATCTGAATTAATTTTTAAAAATACCATGTTTCTTGATAGGGAGACTCAACATTGCAGAAATACAAATTATCCCCCAGATTAATCTATAAATCTAATGCAATCACATTCATTATTCAATAATTTAAAATTATAAATAATTAAAAAGGTATCTGTAAAGAGAGCATTCCTTTACTGCCTTTTCCAAATAGGATTTCCTAGAGGAGGCAGAAATTCATAAGTCCTTTGAATAAAGGGAAATACCTGTACACTTGAGGTAAAAAACAATCATAACTTACATTGTTTTAATACATCACTAAGCCTAGCATATACATGTAGTACTGTAAACCTACCATTCTCAGATTTAATGTTTGTATAACTTCTGTAAACAATTTTGAAAGCTCACAACACCCTAAAAATCACTTCATTTTTTGTTATTTTTTAAAGATTTTACTTACTTATTCATGAGCAACACAGAATGGCAGAGACATAGACAGAGGGAGAAGCAAGCTCCTTGCAGGGAGCCTGATGCAGGGCTCAAACCCCAGACCCAGTATCATGATCTGAGCTGAAGGCAGACGCTCAACCACTGAGCTACCCAGGCATCCCTGAAAATAACTTTAGAGTGATTTTGCTGAAGTATAAATCTAAATTGGATGCTCTGTGTAGTATGAAGCATTAAGGTAGTGGGTGAGCCTAGCCAATTGCTTAGGATTTGCATCTCAAATATATATATACAATTTTTTTTTGGTCTACTTGGTATCCTTTGTGTAGTAATTTTCATTTAAGAGCCAGAGGTTACCTACATTTTCAATTACATTTTATCTAAATTATTTTTATTCAGTCATATTGTATTCCATGGGAGGAATTATATATTAAAATGATATTTCACAAACTTAGTGATACCTGACAACCTCATTCATTAATGGATACACATACACACATGGTGGTTTGTTGGTCATACGGCTCTGAAGAAACAGAGCATGACATTCAAAGTGGGGAAAAAGTAGCTAGGGATAAATGTTCAAGGATCAAGAAGGAAGTGCAGATTGGAAGAGATGAAAAGAGACTGCAGAAACTTGCTGGAGTTTAAATGAAATGAATAAAGTTATGAGAGGTTCTTAAATTCATTTAACAAATAATCAAGTATTATACTAAGAGCTAGAGAATATAGAAAAGAATCAGACAATATCCCTATCACTGCCTTGAACAAATCACTGTAGGGAAGCCATATGAGTAAACAATTGCTCTACAGTGCAGTGCAGTATGATAGAGGTAAGGATGAGGTATCATGGAAGTGCTAAAGAGGAGAATCTAAACTAGATTTTTGGGGTCACGTAAAGTTTCTTGGGGCAGATCCTCAGCTGAGTCTTAAAGTATAAATATAAGTTAGCTTAATGAATATAGGGGATAGAATTTTCCAGACAGGCTGAGTAACAACATATGAAACAACATAGTACATTGCAGAATGTTATTAAATACTTTAAAAGTTAATGTAATGAGACTTAGGGTTAAAACAAATTTTTTTAAAAGGATTCTATTTATTTATTCATGAGAGACACACAGAGAGAGGCAGAGATATAGGCAGAAAGAGGAGCAGGCTCCCTGCAGGAAGTCTAATGCAGAATTTGATCCCAGGATAACCTGAGCCAAAGGCAGACATTCAAACACTGAGCCACCCAGGTGCCCTGACACTTAGGATTTAAAGATGCATCAGTGTAGAGTCTAGTTTGACTGATGACCAGAAGATGAGCTGAGATGCTATGATTGTAATCCAGAGGAAAAATAATAAACAGATAAATTAAGGCACTGGCAATGGGGAAGGTGTGGAGGGGTTCCTTTGACAATTACATGAGGTAAAATTCAACAAAGTAGAATTTATCTTGTTGAATTCACTGAAGTACAGGATCTAGACTTCAGCTTTTAGGCTCAGAAACTTGGTTTTGGTTCTCTACTGAGATAGAATCCACAATTCAAACTAACATTAAAAGGAGTTCAGAGGCTGATATAAAACCAGAATGGTAGATGATTATTTGCAATGAAATAGATTGACTGTCATAGTGAGAATAATATTTGGTATGAAGTTGAGACATTTTCTCCTTATAAAAAGATACACCTGAGTAATGAGTCATAATCAGAAAGAAAGTTGCTTGAACATGGAATCTGTGGTAGGGAAATTAAAGTGCATTTTTCAAAGGTGTAATAGCATCAGGCCACAGATGGGAATGTTCAAGTTGATTGGCTATATTCTCTCCCTTGGACAGTTAGATAGACACAAAAAAATATGTTTCTTGCTTTCCTGTTTGTATGTTGCCACTGCTAACCAATAGTGCTTCAATGAATATTCTTTATATAAATATCTCTACTCAAGTCTTAACGTGTCCAGTTTTCCTGTTTAAGGTGGTTTTTTGATAACTTTGCCTTGATATATGTTAATGCTACAATTTAATTCTCAGTCGCAAATCTAATTTCCCTTATTTCCAAGATCTCTAAGATCTCTAAGATCTTGGAAATAAGGGAATTGACTTTTCAGTCACTATTTACTTCCTACAAACAATTGACTTTTTCCTACAGACAATTCCTACAGACAACTGACTTTTCAGTCGCTATTTACTTCCTACAAACTCCAGGTGAAAGATGAAAGACAATGAGATAGAAAGGGAAATGGGCAGGATCCAAACAAAATGTAGTTTACAAAGAGAAGGCTCTTCAAGGTGCCTGGGCCATTCAATAGGCAAAACATGCAATTCTTGATCTCAGATTGTAAATTAAGCCCCATGGAGAGTTAGATTACTTTAAACAAAACAGAAAACAAAAAACAAAACCCAAAACAACAACAACAAAATAAATAAAGAGAAGGTTCTTTTTTTTTTCTTTTTTAAGAAAGAGAAGGTTCTTAAGGGTAACTAGCCATACCATAGGCTGAATACATAAAATTTATCATTTAAATGAATCAAATCCTAATCCACATTTTACCACTTAGCCATCTGAAGAGATTGTCCTTGGTACAGTCATCTAGCCAGAATCCTTGTCAAAATATACCTTGTTTATATTAACACCTCTATCATTTATTAAATACCCACAATGCCCCAGTCCCAGGAACTATGGGGAAAGTGGAAATTATGAACACATAATCTTTATCCTTAAAAAGCTCACTATTTAGGAGGGAAAACAAACACATAAAGTAATTATACAACAGTGGAATAACAGAAGCTACTTCTGTATATCACTTCTGTCTGGGGAAAGACAGGATGGGGACAGTAAAGAGTTATGTCACAAAGGACATAATGGCTATGTGCTGACTCATTATCACTAAAGTTAAACTTGGCAATTGGTTTATTGAAAAGCTCTAACTGAACGGCTACCGCTAACATAACAGAAGGATTTAAACCACAACCTCTAACCCTGGTCATAAAACACTTCAAACTGTTCTAGCTTTTTCTCAAAGAATGAAGAGATCCGAAAAATTAAATCTATTAAAGTTCACGTTTTAGCTTATTAAAAATGATAGAAATAACAGTAGCAGTCATATGGGATCATTTTAGGGAGTTTGATAAGGGGCACTATACTATCAAAATCATAGTTATAGGACATCACAGCTGCAACAATGATAGGAATCCCTGAAATCTTATTTTCTTCATTTTCTAATTTAATCCTTAGTCTATTAAATGTTCGCTTAGGACCTACTACGTGCACCTGGCAATATATATCATACATCTTAAACTTACACAATGTTGTATGTTAATTATATCTCAGTAAAGCTGGGGACAAACAAAACAAAAACCCTGCCATGTAGGTGTTACAACAAGATACAAAGAGATACAAAAATGAAGACTGTGAATGGGGAAGGGAATTAGACCTAATGGTACTAACAGATATAATGCAAATGGTAATTGCCTTAAGGAATTTGGAAGAGGGGATAGTAAACAAAGTGCCAAAATGATAGCCTGGAAACTCTCCCAATGCCACACAGAATTTCATGGAGGCTTCCTTACCTAGGCCTGACCAATTATTAATTCCGTTTCAACTCTCTGGAGGATGGGGGAGTAGTGTGGAGCTGAAAATTCATGTAGGCCTTACAGAAAAGGTGAGATTCAGCAAAAGCTTGGAGTGGACAAGGGAGTTAGCCAAAGGCCTATCTGGAGGAAGACTGTCTGGAATCAGAAGGAATAATGACAACAAAGATTGTTTAAGGAACAGCAGGAAAGCCAGCATAGCTGGAGCAGTGAGGTAAGAAGCATAATGGTAGGAGAGAAGAGATCAGGGAAGGAGGGGCAGAACACGCTCGGTCTGAAAAGCCGAGGACCTCAACCTTCTTTTTTAATTGAAGCATAATATACAGTGTTATATTAGTTTTAGATGTATGCTATAATGATTCAACAATTCTATTCATAGTGTTCATCACACTAAATGTACTCTTGATCCCCTTTACCCATTTCACTCCTCACTCCATCCACCTCCCCTCTGGCAGCCGCCAGTTTGTTCTCTGTATTTAAAGGTCTCAGAGTTGTTTGGTAAGGACTTTGGCTTCTACTCTGAGTGAAAATGGGAGCCACTGTATATCACTGAGGAGCATGCTCTGTTTTGCCATTTATTCAGGCCAACTTTTTGTCCCTCAGTAGTCTTACAATTTTTTTTTCACATAAGTTTTGGGCATTTTTTTTCATGCTTAGTCTTAGGTATTTTAAGGTTTTGTTGCTAATATGAATGGAACCTTTCTTGCATTATATTCTCTAATTGGTAGTTGCTATTAAGAAAACTATTGAGGGGCACATTGTTGGCTCTGTGGGTTAAGCATCTCTCTCTTTTTTTTTTTTTTAAGATTTTATTCATTTATTCCTGACAGAGAGAGAGACAGAGAGAGGCAGAGACACAGGCAGAGGGAGAAGCAGGCTCCACACAGGGAGCTCAATGCGGGACTCGATCTCAGGACTCAGTCCCGGGTCTCCAGGATCAGGCCCTGGGCTGAAGGCGGTGCTAAACCGCTGAGCCACCTGGGCTGCCCAAGCATTTGACTCTTGATTTCAGCTCAGGTCATAATCTCAGGGTCATGAGATCCAGCCCCACAGAGAGCAGATTCAGATACTAATAACCACTTAAGCCAGGGGTAAAGTTGATAACCTCCTTGTGAAAATTAAGAGACCTCCAGATATACAATCAATATACAAATCAGTGTTTTTGTTTTTAAGATTTATTTATTCCAGGGATGCCTGAGTGACTCAGCAGTTGAGCATCTGCCTTCTGCCCAGGGCGTGATCCTGGAGTCCCCGGATCGAGTCCCGCATTGGGCTCCTTGCATGGAGCCTGCTTCTCCCTCTGCCTATGTCTCTGCCTCTCTGTATCTCTCATGAAGAAATAAAATCTTGAAAAAAAAAAAAGATTTATTTATTCCAGATAGAGAGAGAGCACACAAGTGAGCAGGGGATAGGGCAGAGGCAGTGAATCTCCAGCAAATTCCCTGCTGAGCATGGAGCTCAATCCCCAACCCTGAAATCATGACCTGAATAGAAACCAAGAGTTAGTTGTTCCACTGACTGAGCCACTCAGGCACCACTCAACAGGGTTTTTTGTTGTTGTTGTTGTTGTTAATCTTATTTTATTTTTTGAAGATTTTATTTATTTATTTAGTGCTTGCCCGCACATGTGCACAAATAGGAAGAGGGGCAGAGAGGAGGAAAAATCTCAAGCAAACTGTGCTGCAAAATCCAATGACCCTGAGATCATGACCTGAGCCCAAACCAAGAGTCCAAAGCTTGACTGACTAAGCCAACCAGGTGCCCCTGCTTTGTGCACTTAATACCTCCTTCCTCATACACTGGTATCTTAAAAAGTTCTTAAAATGTGCTATCGTCTCAGAGTATCTTTCCAAGTTTTTTTGTCCCAAACCTACTCAATTGCACCCATTAGGATCACTACTATTAAAAAAATAATAAATACTATCAAAGATGAGGCAAAATTAGAACACTTGTGCACTGTTGGTGGGAATGTAAAATGGTACAGCTGTTATGGAAAACAGAATGGTGGGTCCTCAAAAATTTAAAAACAGAATTGCCACACAATCCAGCAATTTCGCTTCTCGGCATATGTCCAAAAGAATCGAAAGCAGGGACTGGAAGAGGTATTTGTACACTCATGTTCATAGCAGCACTATTCATAATAGCCAAGGAGCAGAAGCAACCCAAATGCCCAATAACACATGAATGGATAAACGAAATGTGGTATATGCATACAATGTAATATTCAGTCTTAAAAAGGATATTATGACATATGATACAATACAGGTGAACACTGAGAACATTGTGTTGAAATAAGCCAGTCACAGGAAAGATATATCACATGATTCTACTTATATGAGGCACTTACAGTAGTCAAATTCACAGAGACAAAAAGATTAATGGTGACTGCCAAGGACCAGGGGTTGGAGGAATGGGGAGTTAGTGCTTAATGGGTACAGAGTTTCACTTTAATAAGATGAAAAGAGTTCTGAGATGAATGATGGTAATGGTTGCCCAACAGTGTGAACACACTCAATGCCACTTAACTGCACACTTAAAAATGGTTAAGATGGTAATATTATGTATTAAAATTAAAAAAAAATAAAACTTTTTCCATCAGTAATTTTGTGTTTTTTGTTGCCTTTTTTATTCTGTGAGGCCCAGTTTTATCCTCTGCCTAGTGCTTTGAACTTAACCTTCCTCACTGACCTTTGTCTCTAATGTCACCTCTATCTGGGCCTGGAACTCCTTGAGTCCCTCAACACTCATTTTTGCCTGGATTGTGGTTTGTTCCCCTTTTCTTGGAGCTTGTCAGCTTTTTTTTTTTTTTTTTTTTTTAATCCAATCTTGCTCCTAAGACCCTCAATTTGGGCCAATCTCACTTTTAAAGAAAGATCTGAGAAATAAAGCACACAATTCTAGAATACAGACTATCTGTATTCCAGGTATAACTACAAACTTAATGCTGTTTAATATAAATTGGGAAATAATATTTATGGAGAATTGCTTGAAGGATATACTATTTATCCACTGCTCAGAATCAGTGTTTCCTTATTTTTGTTTTCTATTTTTTGTAAGTTTTTTTTTAGTAATCTCTATACCCAACATGGGGCTTGAACTAAGAACCCCAAGATCAAGAGTCAAATGCTCAGGACACCTGGGTGGCTCAGCGGTTGAATGTCTGCCTTCGGCTCAGGGCATGATCCTGGGATCCAGGTTTGAGTCCCACATCAGGCTCCTGGCATGGAGCCTGCTTCTCCCTCTGCCTATGTCTCTGCCTTTCTCTGTGTGTCTCTCATAATGAAAATAAAATAAAATAAAATAATAAATAAATAAATAAATAAATAAATAAATAAATAAATAAAATATTTTAGAAAGAAAGAAAGAAAGAAAGAAAGAAAGAAAGAAAGAAAGAGCGAGCCATAATGCTCTATAGACTGAGCCAGCCAGGCACCCATTTGTTTTCATTTTTTAAGCCAAGGCTCAACAGGTGTGCTCTAGAAACATTGTGAACTTCCAAAAACTGTCTGTAAAAATCTGTGTTTTTTTTTTTAGAGGTCCCAAGATTTTAAAAGTTTTAATATGCTCTATTATCTACCCCCCAAAGAGTTAATAATCTCTCTATATATTCTAAAATTTGTTATCTCTTGGATTGAAACAGATTATCAAAGCTTTACCTCAACTGAAATGTTCTGCCTCAAGCTCAGAATGGCTTTCGCTGAACAATGCTTTGGCACTATGCCAACAACCCACATTGAAGGACATTTAAAGGAAACAGCTACAGGCCTAAAAATCTGTTGAGGAAACTATCATAAAAACAAAGAGAGCAAGACAAAGATGGGCACAGATCTGCCTGGATATCTCAAGATCTTAACCAGGTAATATGTCTGTAAAGGCAGAAATATGCTGATGTTGGGACATCTGGGTGGCTCAGTCAGCTGATCGTCTACCTTTGGCTCAGGTCATGATCCCAGGGTCCTGAGAATGAGCCCCACATTGGGCTCTCTGCTCCGTGGGGAGCCTGCTTCTTCTCCCTCTGCTACTCCCCTTGCTTGTGCCCTCCTCTGTGTCAAATAAATAAAATCTTAAAAAAAAAAATATGCTGATGCTATCATGAGAAGAACAGATTTTGAACAAGCCCAAAGAGAATTACATTCCCCATGTAAGAACTGAGTGAAATGTAATGGCAGCACTAAAGGTTCTTCCTTCATAAATGCAAGCATGGGATTTGGAGAGCCAGCAATGCAGATATTAATGGCAATTTTTAGATAAATGTATATAACATTTTACATATATGTTGAGTATACCTAAGTTAAAGAAAGGTTCAAACTATAAAAGATATCATGTGAAATTTTTAACAATTCTCCCTTCCCAATTTCAGGATAATTTTCTTTTACGTAACTCTCACATTCCTTGATTTAGCTAAAATCCATCCACCCATTCTTCAAAGCTCAGTTTTTTAATTTTATTATTTTCTTAAAGGCTCCACACCCAGAGTCTCATACTTTACTGAGCCAGCTAGACACCCCATCAACTTTTAAGATTATGACAAATGTAGTTCAAGTAGAATTATTTTTGTTTCATTAAACTAAATGGAGCTACTCTCTCCTCCTCCTCCTCAAACACATATACTTATAGCTCTTATACACTTTAAAAAATTTTTAAAAACATATCCACAAAGAACTATGACAAAAAGTTTTCCTTTTGTTGGAGGTCATCCTCCCAAATAGTCAACAGTCATTTGGTTGAAATTTTGTAGAGAGGAATGCCTGGGTGGCTCAGAGGTTGGGTGTCTGAGGGACACCTCAGGAGGTGGGGTCCTCACCTGGGGTCCCAGGGTCGGGTCCCATATCGGGCTCCCTGCATGGAGTGTCTGCCTGTGTCTCTGCACTCCCCCTCCCCACCCCCCACCCCCCGTGTGCGTGTCTCTCATGAATAAATAAATAAAATTTTTTAAAGATGTATTTATTTATTCATTCAGAGAGAGCGAGAGAGAGGCAGAGCACAGGCAGAGGGAGAAGCAGGCTCCATGCAGAGAGCCCAATGCGGGACTCATCCCGGGTCTCCAGGATCACACCCCAGGCTGCAGGCGGCACTAAACCGCTGCGCCACAGGGGCTGCCCAATAAATAAAATTTTATAAAAATTTTGTAGACAGTTTAGTTCCAGACCTTGGTAGCAAGTCTGAAATTTCTCCAAATTAGCCGCAACATTAGTCGCAACAGAAACTAACATTAATGAGGCAACCTGTGATATAAGGATACAAAGTATATGTTCTGAGATTAGCAAAATGAGTTATTAAGTTACATCTTTATAGAAAGGGAAACAAATTCAACAAGACTGTTTTGATCATCTTAAACTCATATGGAAAAAGGAAGAATGCTGAGTGTTCAAATCATGATTCATCTTACTATAATATCAATAATTACAATTAAATCAATTAGCCCAGTGAAGGTCCGTTGGACTATTCCTATTTCCCTTTGAAAGTACACAGATGAGATACATTCACTCACCTTTACCTTTTGCTAAAGATACTTACACCATGGTTTTCACAGAACTTTGGCTTTCTGTTTAAACATCTTCAAAATTAAATCACTTACTTGTCTGCCTCAAGTCTTTAGGTAGAATGTTTCTCTCACTGCCCTCTAAAAAAACCACTCAAACATTACTCTTTGAATTAATGTGAACTAGTATCATCTGTTTAAACATCAAAATTAAATCACTTACTTGTCTGCCTCAAGTCTTTAGGTAGAATGTTTCTCTCACTGCCCTCTAAAAAAACCACTCAAACATTACTCTTTGAATTAATGTGAACCAGTATCATCAGTGATTATAACCAAAGACTTTCTATAAAAACCTCAAGTTCAATTTTGTAATTTTTTTCCCTTCCACTCTTGTAGCAACAATAGTCACAAAGCCAGGTCAGAGGGAAGTCTAGCCTGTGTCCTCCCCTATGAAATTTCTTTGAGATCCAAAATTTTAAGAAGCTTCTTGATGGGCTTCAGTCCCTTAATGAGTGATAAGCAACCAATTTCCTGGCTTTGTCGATAGAACATGGTACTGTATAGTAGTAAGCAAAGATCATTATTGATGTTGAACTTGAGAATCTCAGCAGATATAAGCTAAGCACTTACCTGAAATAAAACATTTCATGTATTTCATTTCAGAGAAACATCACCTAAGGATAAAACAAAAACTCCTTATCAGTCCCTGCCCTGCTGATATAATACTATTTATCAAAATTCACTGTGTGCTGGACACTTTACTATGTGTTTTACATAGATCTTGTTTAATTTTCACTAAAATCTGGGCCTAGAGAGTTCAGTTCTTTCCTACAGATGAAAACCCTGAGGCCTAAGACTTAAACTGCTTGCTCAGGGTCATATAATCAGAGAGCAGCAGAAAGTCACAGCGGTAGAGATTCAAGTCCCAGCTTGCTTGACTGTTCTTGACCACAATTATCATCTCTCTTGTAGACTTGGCCACAGATGAAGAGACAACTGTCAAGTGCATTTCTAGGACAGTAACTGAGAACTGTGGTCAAATGCTATGGTTCAGAAGTACAATTTAAGGTCTTAAATGCCCACATGCTTCTCTTTGGTAGATCTGGCAATGAGCTCAGGAGAAAATCCACTCTTTCTCTATGCCCCCACATTTTAGCATCCCTTATTTCTTTACTTTTGACTGAGAATATCTTCGAGCAATCATTCCCAAAAGCATGGTCCATGAACCAATTGTTTCAAAAACATGAAAAGTCTTTGTGGAAAATATAGGCACCTGGCCCCCACTCTGGAAATACTGACTCAGAATCTCTGGGAGGGGTGGCAACAAGAAATCCAGGAGGTCCTCTTGCCTATTAAATTTTATACTGTTCATTGCCTTGCAGCAAAAGAGCTAGTGAGGTAAACTGAAAGCTAGCCTCCATAATAATCAGTCTGACATTGGGTCAGATTGGTGTTAAGTAAAAGATAGGACAGAGATTTTATGAGAAGGCATAGGGTGATAAAACTGATTTGGAGCTGGAAGAGATTTTGGAAATGTTTTTCTAACAGTGTTCTATGAAGCCTTAGGAGTTCTAAAATGGGATATGGGGGAAAAAAAGATTGGCAGTCAGGGCTTAAAGTGCTAAAAAAAATGACTGCAGAAGCTCCACTCATAACCTGAATTTTTGTGTAAGATTGTATCTGAATAATGGTTTTGCTAATTTAAACAAACAAACAAACAAACTTTGGCTGTAGAAGAGGAGTAAAGAAAAAAATTGAGGTCCAACATGTATCCCAAACCAATTAAATCACTTATGCTAGTTTGTTCCAGGCACCAGCATTTTTCAGTACCAGATGATTTCAATGTGTAACTAAGGATGAGAACTACCATATCAATTTGTTCTGTCCTTCCTCATTTGAGATAAAAGAAAATTAAGACCCAAAGAATCTAAAGGAGATCAGGATTAAAACCAGCATCTCGACTTTTAGCTCACTGTACTGTTGTTCTCTCCACTCCAGAATGAACCAATTATTCCTCTAAAATAGTGTATAAACCAAGACTATTTTGTAACCTCACATTTATAGAGTTCTCTGGACGTTTAAAGAGTATTTTACATATATTTCCTTTTTAGATTCTTATAAAGATACTGGGAAGTAGGCAGGGCAAAACTATATCTGTTTCGGATGTGAGGAAAACAGAGGTCAATTAAGTTAACTCAGTGACTTAGCAGTAAAGCCAGAATTAAACTCTTTATTTTCTAACTTCTAGATTAAGTAAATCTAATTTGGCAAGTGTTTGAGTGCCTAGTATGTGCTAGTTAAAACATGGTCAAAGATAAGACATCATCCATGCCCTCAATTAGTGTACAATCTTAGAAAAACAGAAGTAACTAAAATACTGTGCTGTCTGGCTTATCCCTTGGACTAGCAGAAGGGGAAAACACTCCCTGATTGGCCTTGATAACAAAGTCCAATTCTTTTCAAATTCATTCTGTAGCTTCTAATTTCTTTCTGACAATGGTAACTAAGATTACTTAAGGGATTTGTATATAGCCATTGCATCTCTAGGCAAGGCCACATAGCTGAGAAATGTCTTGATAGGGGTAGAGAAGAGAGAAGAATGCAATTTCAGTGAGGTCCATTTCATAATCTCTGAAGCCAAGGGTATGACTCAGCAGAAGACGAGGAGATTCCAAAACAAAGGGCTGAATGGATAAGAGTATTCACATAAATAATTATTTCCTTTTCCAAAGCATTTTAATAACTAGACAATTTACAATTTACATTGAAGATAAATACTACACACCAAAGGGGAAAATAACATGTAGGTAATAGTATTTGTGTTAGTAATTCAGTGGTGGAGAAGGTCATAGACAAGAATGTTCAGTCAGCCTTTTTCATGAGGAACTCATCAGACATTGCAAAATGTTGCCATCCATATTTTACCAAATAAAGGTAAGAAAATAATGAGGAAACCATGTTTTATTTATGAACTGAAACAAGTTAGCCAGGAATGGTCTACCACAGTTGTTCTCAAACTTTAACTTGCATCAGAACCACCTGGAAAGCTGGGTCCCCTGAGTTTCTGATTCAGCAGGTCTGTAATAGGGCCCAAAAATTTATTTTTCTTACAAATTCAGGTAATGCTGATGCTGTTGGTTCTGGTTCCATACTTTGAAAATTGCTGGTTTATCATAAAGTTCATAATACACTAGACACAGAGAGGTGCGCACACACGCTTATTGCAAATTATGATAATTTAATCAATTCTCTATTATTGACTTTGTAAATGATACTCTCCCCACTAACCTAATGGCCAAAAATAAGACTAAATCAGGAAGAAGTTATGGCTAGTCACTTAAATAGACCATCTATTTATTTAAGAGCACAAATGAATGAGTTTATAAAATGAATGTCTGGGTGTTTGACAAAGGCAACAAGTGAGGTCTATCTAACAACTAGGAAATGACATTGCTCTTTAAAAGCCTTTACTCATCCTGAAGAAGACATGAATTTTAATTCTTGTGTTTAGACTTCTTACTTCCCTTTGGACCTCTCTATACCTTAAATGTTACCCAAGGTTTCATCTTCATTCTTTTCTCACTACTCACTTTCCCTAAGTTTTCTTAACCACTTCCCCCCACACTCCTCCCGGCTTTATTTACTATATAACCATCAGTGGTTAGTAACTTTGTTCAGGTTAAGGAATTCTTTTGAGAGAATTTTCTTCATAAAAATAAACATACATACCTATCTACATTTTACATCCAATTCAAGACATTCAGAGATTTTCAATCAAGTCCAAAGGTCTCAGGGTAAGAATTCCCTCTTTACATAATAATGATTCAAAAATCTATATCCTTTAGGCTGAATTTTTATCCCGAGCTTCAGAATTACATATCCAAATAGCTACTTATTGTCGGTTTTTGTATGTTACACAAATGTCTCAAAATAATAATGAGGAATGACTGCTTAATATGGATGGGGTTTCCTTTTGGGGTGCTAAAAAATGTCTGGAACAAGTACTAGGGATGATTGTACAATATTGTGAATATACTTAATGTTACTGAATTCTGGTTATATTTTTATATGGTTAAAGTAGTAAGTTTCACACGTGTATTTTACAATTAAAAAAATCTACATTTACAAAACTGAAATAATTTCTATTCTCCATCTCTCACACACCCCAAATCTGTGCTTTCTTTTCTATTTCCTGTCTTTGAACATCAGTTACCCGTCTTACCATTCACCTAGTGGCCAAAGCCAGTAACCTAAGAGTCATCTTTGACAATGCTCTTTCACTCTCCCATTTGTAATTAATTACAAAGTTCCATACATTCTCCCTCATGAATAAAGAGTTAACTTGAGCTAGTCATCTACTTCCTCTATCCCCAAAGCTTCTACCTAAGTTCAGGCCACTGTCATTAACCTCAGAGTCTCTTTTTATTCCTTCCCACCCTCCATAGAATCCTCACAATCATCCTGGGACAAAGGCATTACTATCCCCATTTCACAGCTAAGGAGACTAAGCCTTAGAGTGGATTTTGAATTTGAACTTAGGTTAAACTTTCTTGGGAAGAGCCTATGTGGTGACTTTTCCTCCCTAGATCCCTTGTATGCTGGTTATTCTGTGTGCTGTGTCTCTTCCCACCCAACTCCCCCTGCCCTGTTCTGGGAAGCTGACCTCTATGAACTATGTCACTCAGACTATCTTCCCTCTAGGCTTCTATTTGGCTTTTGCCAATGGAAAGTACTTGTTAGAGACCAGAGAGCAGGAAGAGAGAGAATGATTAGAGAGCATTTATTTCTTTACTTCATTTCTGCTTATAGCAGCTGCTTAGTCCTTATGGCCATAGCTCTTGTCAGGCAGTCCGTCTTCCAGATTGTAGCTGTAGGTAGGCTCTCGTAACAACACTCCCTTCCCTTTTTCTTCAGGTCAAGAAATCCTGCTAACTTGGCACTCACTCTTGGTGTGTTTTGCCATTCCTCTCTAGTTCTTGTGAATACTCATCATCTGTAAACAGCCCTTTGGTTCAACTCTCTACAGTTAAACCCTTTTGAATGCACTAGCTGTTTTTCTCCAAGGATTCTGAAGGATAAACTAGGAAAACAATAAATGGCATGTTCTTGCACTTCCACTCATTCAATTTCTAATATCTACAATAGAGTTTCTTTCCTTTCCTCTGATCCAAAGTTTTCCATCCTTGTGGGACTCCCTGGTCTTCCAAAAAGCCTCTCTATATACTCTGTTACTTACAGAAAAACACTGTTGTTACCACTATTGTGCTGTATCTAGTATGACATTAGTACTCTATTCTCCTACGGTTCTATGATCATTCAGTTTTGTCAGTCTGATCTTCCCTGCAAGGCAATAAGCTCTTAGCAGTTGGGAACTTCAGAAATTAGAATCTCTAATGAATGACAAACATATTTTAGAAGGAAACTTAGAGGTTACCTTGTCTAACTTACTTATTTTATAGATGTGGAGGTTTAGGTTTATGCAGCTAAAAAATAGTGGCAAACCTAAACCCATAATCTAGATTCTTCCTATTGCCTAATCATACCGTGATACTGCAATGAGTATTAGTGGGCACTCAATATGCTAATTACTCCTAAATTTATACGGCTTTTGTTTTGTTCAATGGTAGGCCCTGTGCCTAATTATCTCACACATAGTATGTGCCCAGCAAATATTTGCTTATTTTGAACCTGTGACACAAGACTAATTTCTTAGAAGTTAATCAGAACTTGAAGGATCATTTATAATAATCATCTCTTATACACCTAGAGAAAGTGTATAGTTTGCAAAGTGTTTTCACATTTAAATGAGCCCATTTGTCCCTCTGAGGCAGACACGGCAGGAATTATTAGTTTAACAGCTGCAGATAATTAAGCTTCTGAGAAGTTAAAAATCAAGGTCCCTTTATTAGTATGTAGTAGAGCTGATACCAGTATTCATCTTTCTTTGACTTCCACTTCAATACCATTTCCATTATTCCATGTTGCTTCTTCAGCTTTGCTATTCTGCTTCTAGGTATAGCAGGTTCATTCAGGGTGTGAGTCTGAATATTCACAATGAATAGGTAGATCATACACTTGTGCTCAAAGAAGTGATTTTACTTCTTTAAAAATCTGTTGAGGCACTTGGGTGGTTGGTTAAGCAAAGAACTCTTGGTTTCTGCTCAGGTGGTCATCTCAGGGTCATGAGATGGAGTCCCATGTCAGGCTATGTGCTCAGCATGGAGTCTGCTTGCGATTCTCTCTCCTCCTGCCCTTCCCCTTCATGTTCTCTCTCCCTCTAAAATAAATACAATTTTTAAAAAATTCACTTCTATTCTACTTCTGTTTAGAAGTAGACTGCAGATTATCACCATTCTTGATTATTATGAGGCCTCTTATTTCCCTCAGGGAGGAAGGAGGGTTACTATCTGCGTGTTTTGGAACAAGGGAGGCAGCACTTTTCAGACATTACTTCCTATACAGACCAGAGTCAGGCCCTTTTATAACTAGGTGTTCAAATAATCTCTTGTCCTTGGCCTGACCTCACCAGAGATGGGTTGGGTACACTGGCTTTCGTCAAGATCAGATGCACCAGAGAGCTACCTATAAATATTTTGATTGAATTCTTACCACAAAGACTTTGGTATAGATTTCACCCTGGGTTTTAGCTACTAGGACAATTTCTGATCCTAATAAAACATTGCAGAAACCAAAAAGAATCTAAACATATATTAGCCATCTTCTTTGGATTTCAGTTTCCATTAAGAGCTCAAAAATACTGGGTCAAAAAAAATGACCCAAACCAAAGTCCTACATCAGGGGCACAAACTCAAATGCCTATCACATGCCAGGCAAATAAAACAAAGCCTACTGCAAGAAAATGAGTAATGGAGTCTGTAATAAACTACTGTAATTTAACAGTTGCTTCTCAGCTCCAATCACCAGTTACTTTGTGGGAATGTGAGTTAAAAGTTAACAGGTCCCCCCACCCCCTTTAAACTAGAAATCTGCATTTTTAAAATGTGAAATCTGGTTTTAAATAGCTACTAATTCAAACTTGCAAGGCTGTTGCAAGCCATGGGTAGCCAGCCAGAATTGGACTTTTCTTTACCAAGTAGGTCTCCTGTGCCATATGAGGGAAGGATAGCAAACGTGCCACTTTCAATTCAAATGTGGTGTAAGATTGATGCTGCTTCTCAGTGAATCTGGATAGTGCTGGAGAAGTGGACAAACTCCATGAGTTAATAGGAATGAATGCGCCTTAGCTAGGGACTTGGGGGTATCTGTTTCATGAGGTAACTGGATAAATGTGTCCCACTTTGGGAAGTATTTGGTGGAGGATAAAGATCCCCTTTGCTAGGTATCTGGGCAAAAATATCTTCTCTGGGGTGTCTGGGAAACATGTATACTCAAGTACGGGGAGGGAGCAATAATCTTGGGAAGTATCAGGAGTACAGTTACAAGAAAGTAAGAGGCTGGACAGTATTACTGGGAAGTACAAATAGCTGTACGAGCGTCAGTTAGTATGAGGGTAGTCTCTTCAGTGCTGGGAGGGAGAAGGCAGTAACCAACTCCTCCCGCGCCACCTTCGGGCGCTTCTTGCTCACCATTCCGCTGCCGGCGTCAGCTCCAGCAACCTCCATCTTAACGCTTTCTGCGCTGGCGCCCCAGAGCCCCAGGTTCAAGCCTAGAGCAGAGCCCCGCCTCTGACCTCGCCCCTCCCACCGCCACCTCCAGCCACGCCCCACGTCTCCGGCGCCGCCAACGGCCCCTCCCCGTCGCCCCTCCCCTCCGGGGTTTCCCCAAAGGATCTTGCAGCTGTTGGCCCGGCTCAGTACCTGAGTGCCCTCTGTGCTAGCCACTGGGGAACAGAGATGAAATACTATGACCCTGCCTTTGTGGATAGATCACACACAGGCTTATGAAGGAAGACAGAGAATTAAATTATAACTATGTAAAGTGCTCTGTGAAGGGGGATCAGGGTTGGTTGGGTCCTAATAGCAGCCAGGAAGTTTCAGAACTCAGCAGGCCATGGAAGTCTGCAAGGGGAAACAGAAGTGCAAAGGCACACAGGGTAGGAGTGCACAGGGTGGGGGTGCGGTTGGAACTAGGGGTAAGTGCTTTAGAATAGCCACAGGAAAAAGAAAAAAAAAAAAAAAAAAAAGAATAGCCACAGGATGGTGAGGGGATTTATGCACTGTCTTGGAGGGTCTTAGAACTTCAGCATGAAGGCTATGATAAGATAACCACCCAGTAGCTTTAACAGGAGGAAGATTAACCAGAGTATGTGAAGAGGGCAGGGGCAGAACAGAGGCGGGTGATTATCACAGTCAAGAGAAACTAAAAGCCACTATTCCAGTTGTGGTACTGTGAACTGAGGTAAGAATGGATTCAACAGGTAGGTTTGAGGCAGAAATGACTGAGGGCAAATGATTTGGGAAAGAAGGAGGAAGTTTAAAAATAACTGGGGAACTGAATTGCAAGGATTTATTTAGCAAGTAAATGGAAATGAGAAACTGGAAGGCTGGAGTTAATCCCCTGTCCTGTGCTCTCACTCAGCCCCCACCCTGCAAGGGCTAAGAAATTAAGTAAGCACTTTTCGTGTGTCAGCTTCTCTGATTCCCATGCCAGGAGGCCTCACTTTTGTCTTGTTTTCTCCAATATCATGGGTGATTTTCTACTCCAGCTTTCCTTCCTTGAATTTTCCCAAATGAAAGGCCAATTTCTACTCCTAGGCCTACTTCTCTGTCCTGTACATGGCAGCTCTCTACCAATCCCCAGAGGCACACTTTTCCCCAGGAGACCCTTACTTTGTCCTCACAACATGGACTAGTTTTCACTGGCACATGACATCTCTTCTCAATCTACTCTTCTTGATCTTCTGCAGGAAGCCGATACCTTGGGTCCCATGACTCTGTTAACTGGGGTGGTGGTCTCCAGTCAAGGCCAAGATACTAGTCCATTACCTGCTTTACTGCTTGGTGCTTATCCAGAGCTGCTTTAGGTTCCATCATTTGTCAGGAGGAGGAGGCAGTGAAGGGCCAGATACAAAATCTACCATTTTACAGGGTTATACAAGATAGTCATTTCTACAACTTTCCACACCTTAACAGAATTACCAGACCCCAGAGGCTGCTATAAGAGAATTTATTAGAGACTAGCCAAAAATGTTCTGTAACAATGGCACATACGATAATTAACAACAGCAAAGATGCTTGGTTTGTTGTTTCATGTAATGGCCAGTACAGCTGTGGACAACACAGAGTCCTCAGGAGGTCCAGGAGGCTGCTACTAAGGATATATCCAAGAACCACGTCACATCTCTGACCAAGGGCCTGAGAAGTCCATATGACCTCCTGAAAAAGAGTTTGTCTCTAACTTCCCAGAGAATGTTGAAGCCTCCTCCGTCCAGCCTTGTAAAGGGATGATAGACAGTCCAAGCTCCTTCTGTAGGGTTGAACATCTGTGAGGGGAACAGCAGCTGACCTAGATGAAGAGGGGTGAGGCCAAAGACTAGATTCTTTCTGCAAAGTGGAGGACAACCAGAAGGCAGGAGCCTTAGGTAAAGAGGACTGCTTCTAGACTGGTTTCTACAATTTTTGGCTTTGTTCAGAGCCTACCCAAGAAGAAAACACAACTCTCTCTCCTGGATCCTTCAACTAGCCCTTAGGTACATACACAAAGGAACAGCCTCTCTTGTCTGAAAACATCATTGCTCCCCTTCTTACAGGAGTGAGGGAGGGGGCTCCTGGGCAGGGGGCCTCTGGTGCCTGGGTTGCAAAAGTATTCTGCTCAGGGCTCGAAGTACCATGTGAACCTCATTCTACTCATGACATATAATTTGGGGGAAAGGATTAGCACAGCTCATTTCTAGAAGGTATCTTGTTCAGTCTCAAAGCCTTGTTTTTTCTTTCTTTCTTTTTTTTTTAATATTTTATTTATTTATTCATGAGAGACACAGGCAGAGGGAGAAGCAGGCTCCATGCAGGGAGCCCAACGTGGGACTCGATCCCAGGTCTCCAGGATCAGGCCCTGAGCTGAAGGCGGCGCTAAACCGCTGAGCCACCCGGGCTGCCCTCAAAGCCTTGTTTTCATGGAGCTCCACAAAACTAGTGGATCCTGCTCCCAAGGTATGGTCTAAATTCTGTTCTGTATGTTCGTGCCCTGGTCATACTCCCAATCCAGACTATAGGGCCCAGCAACAACTGTAGGCTCAACTGACTATTTAGCTAACCAGGTACACATGCTCCAGGCTCTCTGTGTTCTTCTAATGGTTGATATGGATAAGTCTAACTGGATAATGTATGGCATGGAGAGGGGTAGAGATGGGGTGTGGGGTGAAGGGGTGTCTGCCAAGAATGGCTAACACTCTCAGAAATGCCTGTCCCTCCCTTTATGGAAAACCTCCCAATGCAGTGGTCCCCACAGCCCAGCTCCTAGCACCACAGACCTACTGGTCAGGGATTTGTGACCCTTTCTATGAAAAGACATATTCTGATCACCCCAATTTTTCCTTAAACTGAAGGAGTCAGCCCCTTGACTATGAGGACCCTAAGCTGGCTACATAGTAACTCTCACTGGCCCTGACTTGTGGAACTGATGCCATTTGGTTGGCACAGGAATCTAGGTGCTCAGCTCCCCTCTTCCATGGAACGAGACTCCGATTTGAGCTTCACAAACTCCCGAGCCACTTCGTCATTGCTTCTTTGAGATAGAATCCGGAGAATAGTCATGCCTGTCTCATCCATGTGGATCTTCCGGCCCAAGGGACACCAGCAAGCACAGCTGCCCTTGGCTGCTACATCCCTCAGAGGCATCACAGCCAGCCCCAAAACACGATCCTCACGGGCAAAGCAGTAATCCTTCACACATATTTGCAATTCATAGGCTTCTGGCCCTTCTTCATTTCCCAGGAGGCTGTGAGCACAGGGTAGGAGGAAGGGAGGAGGCCAGAGCTGAATGTGTTCAACTGAATTTACCCCATCCAACCCATCCCTCCTCTCCCCTCTCAAGTCTTACTCCCCAACTCACCCCCACCCCAGAGTCCTGCAGGTTCCCTACCCCATAACTCACAAGTGAAATGTCTCATTGTACTTGGGAGCCCAGTTGTTGCTTTTTGACTTGGTTGTGAACTTCCTCTTCTTTTCACTTTGGTGTGGGCCAACCATGGTCACTTCCACAAAGGGCCGGAACATACCCGCTGTCTGCCACTTGAGGTCATTGGCAGCTACCACTGCCCAAACAAGGGAAGTCTGTCAGAGATCCCACCAAGTGTTCCCAGTTCTGGAGCCCCCAGGTGGCATTCCAAGGGGGATAAGTTGGAGGACTGGGATAAAGCAGACTCTGCCTTCAACTGTTAAGGCCACTGCATAAGAAAAGATCTGAGACCTCTAAGTCTGTGCCACTCACCTTTCACTGTGACCTTGTGCTCCCCAGTTCCAGGATGTGTAAACAAGTCCACCTGAATAGAGACTTCTCCCACAGGATCATCCACACCAGATCCTGAAGGACAGATGGACAGTTGTTCCTATACTGGAGAACTCTAAAACTTGAGGCCTATTATCCCAGGTAAAACTGAGGAGTTATAAGGCTACCACCTTATTCCCTAAAGCCTAAAGCAATCACTCAAAGTAGCCATGGGGAAGTAAGCAATGGGAGAAGGGAAAGCAAGGGGATAAAGAATGAGGCTGTGTATTAAAATGCATTAGGCTGACAACATCTTAGGTGAAATGTTCCAAAAACGCACCGGAAATCTCTTAACATTCCCCAAACCTCTTTTATATCCTAGACTGAAGAATTTTTCATTGGAAGATACTGGAGAAGGATAGTATTGCCATTCTGTATCTTTGGAAATCATGTCCACCCCATGGTATCTCAAGGGAAAAGTGTGGATCCCTTCTAGCCAAAGGCAGTATACACTGCCACCTATCCTCAGATTCCAGAAGGCCTCCAGTTGGGAGGCTGCCTTGCTCAGACTATGTCCTATTCACACCTGGACCTCTCTACAAGCACCTTCCCAGTCCCAATCTCTGGCCAGTTTGTAGGCTCGCCTCAGCAGAGGCTTCAGTCTTTTTTGAGAAAATACCAGTTCCATGCACCCCAGATAAAACTTCTTTGTCCTCAGGTATAGGAGCAGAGGAATCCTGAGGACAGAACTACTGTTAACCTAGTCTGAGACTGTATGAATACATAACTCATCTCTGAGACTTACGATAGAGCTTCTGAACTTTGACACATGGCTCCCCTACTGTCAGCCTAAGCAGCTCATTCTAGTTCACAGGCAACAGTGTTAGCCTATGTTAAATTCACATGTGAAGGTGTACAACATACCCTTTTCCGGCCGAATGTCCTCATTAGCAGTAAACCTAATACCTTTCCCATCATGCACTGAGTGAGAACAGGCAAGTCAAGAGGTAGTAGCAGCAGCAGGACAGAGAAAGAAGAATCAGTTAGAGGTCTAAGGAGTTAACAGCCATTCAGCGCAGCTCTACATATATCCTGAGGGAGCACAGAGATGAGGTGGAGAAAGACAAAGTGCTCGGGTCAAAGCCTGAATGCTCTAATTTAGACTTCATAGGTCAAAGATCAATCAGATCATGGGGAAAACAGAAGAACATACAGAGAGAAGTTATGGGTCAAAGTCTGAATGCTCTAATTTAGACTTCATAGGTCAAAGATCAATCAGATCATGGGGAAAACAGAAGAACATACAGAGAGAAGGTATTTGAGACCAGCAGGGCAGGAAAGAAAAACATAGGCTCTAATCTCCTTGGCTTTAAATGAAAGGGTAAAAAGCTATGTGTATAAAAGGTACACACATACACTCGGATCTTCACTGCAGTACCCACCCCTGCTCTTACTGGATATATGTCCATTTTAGTCTTTCCTCATCTTTACATGTAGCCTAAAGCTCAGGATTTCTAAAGAGTTAAATCCTTTCTGGATTAACTCAGATCCTCCTCTGATGTTACAAGTCTTTCCACATACATCTATGTAAAAGATCTCCCAGTCCCCTTGACCAAGGTTTGTAACTTCTTGACCAAGGTTTGTAACTTCTTTACTCTCTCTTCTTCCCACCTAGACTTTAAATAAGAACAGATGTGGAAAATGGAGCAGTACTGCAGGTCCCTTGCATCTTTTCACCTTTCATCTACTCTAACTGCCTAGATCCCTCTTCCCCGTCAGGTCAGCTCTGGATCCACAGCTCAGAAGGCCTAAGTCCTCTTACTCCCTCAATCAGATTCACTACTCCAGGTATCACACCTGGGTTTCCCTGGAAGAAGAAATAACAGATGTGTCTGAATGTCTTTCCTGGGAGGGCCGTGCTCCAGGGCCAGGGGCAGAATTTCAGTCTAAATCAAATCTAGGTCAATGTGTTTTGTTATAGAGAGGCCTGCCTAGAGACAGGGAGGGGTTCTGAGAACTAGAAGTCACAGGGAGAAAACTAGGTGACTGGGTCCCTGTGCATTAGCATTACCCATGAGGCTGGAGCCTCAGCTATGCACAGAGGCCCAGGATCCACATCCTCTCTTCAAATGCTCTCATAGTATGCCTCTTCTAGTCTTTTTTCTCATCCACACTAGACAATCTATAGTATTCTGCTTTCTCTCCCCAGGACAATTTCCAAAAAGATTTCCAAAGCTGAGTTTTCATGAGTGTCTCAACCACTCATTCTCAAGGCTTCCTGACAGACACTTCCTAAAAGATAGGGTACACTCCTTGATAAACATGCACTAGCCAAGCAATGTCTGAGAAAAGAGCCTCAGGCACATTTCCCAGGTCCCTATGATATACCTGTCTGGTATGGGTATGCTGTGAGGGTGAGTACTGGGGTCCCTCAAGAAATCCTGGGGATCAGAGTTTGGCTCTCAGAAGAAGTAGCTGGATCCTCCCTAAAGGCTGGAAGATACTGACTCCCTAGAGGCAGAAATGTTGCAAGAAGCAGAGACAGGGACTCAAAGTCCTTAGGCCTTACCCTGGGCAGTCTGTGAGCGCACAAAGGTTTTGATGAGTGTATCTGTGGTCTGTGTGTAGAGAGACAGGGCATAGCGTAGAGACTGCAGATCTGAGCTCTTCTCCAGGAAGGTTTTCTTCAGCCCATTACCTCCTGCATGAAAGTATTGCTGAAAGACAAAAGAATACCTGCTACAGCCTCCTCCCCTTATAGAGAGGCAGCTTTCAACACCGTTCTTAGAGAAATCACACAGAAGCTCAATGAGGATGCCAAAAGAGGATGATGAGGACAATAAACCATAAACAACAAGATCTGAATGCCATGTAGAATCAGAACCTCTCAGGTGAAGAGTATTACTTAAGTAGGAGCAGTAAGGGATGACCATACTCCTGGATGTGGTCTTTAAAGTATGGATCTACCCAGACAGGCAAAGATATGAAATAGAAGCATTTCAGGTAGAGAGAGTAGCCAGAAGTGCCCTTTTACCCCCCTGAACCCTTAGAGAATATTATACTTATGACATACCTCTCCCAAGTGACCTGCATCACAGTTCATGTGTATCTTCCTTATTACAGCCTTACCAAATTATAAGCTTCTTAAAGCTAGGAACTATATCTGATTCTCTCTGTATCCTTTATAGCACACAGTGCCATGTGCATATGTTGCCTGGTCGAATGAATGAATGGGTAGTAGGAAAAAAATAATTTAAAAACCCAAACAAATTTATACTAAAGTGGAAGAGGGAAATTTCTGCCAGATCTGGGGTAAAAGGATATGAAAGATTAATTCCCAGTGGAAAATATTCAGGAATAGCAATGAGGAACTAAGTAAACTGAACTGTACTCAAAACCCAAGAAAAAGTGGTGCTCTGGGTCTGTGGTAAGTCATCTGAGACCATAAAGGAGGTAACTTTTGGTTGCTTCCAAGCAGCAATATGGACATCGCAAAGAAAGAAACAGACATAAAAATCACTCCCTTCTGGATGTGAGGGGGCAAAAGCCCATGGGACACCAGTCTGGCAGACTGGAATGCTAGCGCCAAGAGGTGGTGTTACTGAGGTAGGGTAGTATGACTGTCTGAAGAAGGGGGAGGTCTCCACCTTAATAGTGTCCAGAGCGAGGTCAAGGACTTCACACTGCTTTGGAGTGAGACTCCGTGTTTCCTCTCGCACCATGTGGTCCTGGAACCGCAGAGAAAGCAATAGCATCAGGACAGCTTGGGGTTATCATGGAAGTTTTTCCCCCACCCACTAGCTCACACCACATGTTCCTCTCATTCTCTTCCTCTTCTGTTTCCAAAGCTCACATTTCCTTTCTCCTGGCACCCTGTCACCCTCAGCCTCAGAAGGACTCCATACATCCATATACCTTGAGCTTAGAAAGATGGCTCAGCTCCTTGGCAGCAGTAAAGATCAGCTGGGTGCCCTGGACAGAGAGAGGATCAGTCGAAAGCAGAGGACTCCAAACTCAGGAAGTGTGGAGCAAGGTAGGGGAGACAGAAGGACAAAGTGGAAGGGGAGTGTCCTTACCGTCTGGTCAGTGAGTGGGGGCAGAACAATCATCCTTTCCATCGTGTTCATGACCACCCTCCAGAGCTCCTTCAGTACACGCTTCAGGACTGTCTTCTCACACACAGTGGCAAAGAGTGTGAGGCTGCAGGCCCATGTAACAGGTAAGACTGGGGTGAGGATTTGAGAGCCCTCCCTCCTTGACAGCTCCCCCATCTGATGGCCTCTGCCTTGCTTGTCCCACAGGACAGCTGAATGCTGTACTCACTTGCCATCCAGGAAGTCCATGAGAGGCCGGAGCACACTATCTGCATCCTGAGCCACAGAGGCCCTGGCGTTGGGGGATGCATTCCCTGGGCCTCGCACCTGGCCCAGGATGTCAGCCATTTGTCGAACACACTCATCAATCCGCACCTGAAAACTACACATGTGCCCGCAGTGCAGCCCTTCCCTGCCCAAACACACAAAGTCCTTGGAACAGCACCAGCTATTCAGGCCCATTCCAGCACACTCCTGGTACAGCTCCAGCAGGGACAGCCAACAGGAGGAAAGGGAAGATCCACACACCTGCACTGGATGGAGGGTGTGGAGCAGGGGCTTTGGGATTGGCCAGGGGCCATAGCTGCCTCTTATGACTATTTGGGGACACTGACCTGTTTCCAAATACCATGCTGAGCTCATCCAGAACTGTATTCAGTTTCACCTGCAGCTCCTTCAAACTGTCTGCAGCTTCAGGGTCCAACTGTATCCAAAGAAGGTGTGCTTGGCTGAGCTGGTTTTTGTGTCTTTTGTTCCCCTCCTGTGCCACTAACTCCTCCCTCCAAGAGCCTTTACCCCAATGCCTACTTTGATCCTTCAGCTTAACCCAGCCTAGACCCTCAGCTAAATTGCTGATGAGTTCTACACCCAGGGAGCCCAGGAACAAAGGGAAAGTGCAGCAATTCCACACCCTGAGACCTACCTCCTTGCCTCCCATGGCCTCAAACATTTTCTCCAGCTGGACCCTCAGTTGCTGCATGTTGTTCATCAGGATGCAGGGCTTTGGGGACAAATGGAGCTGGTGAGTCTTGGCTCCTTTTAACATAGGACCTATCAAGCCTAGGATACCTCTCTCATACTACTTCAAAAGCCACAGGGAATTTATAATTCATATTTTATGCATCTGTTCCTAAGCACTGAGATCTAGAACCAGTTCAGACAGTTCTCCTTGAATGAAGAATAGAAGCAAATGTTTCTGTTTTTAAGCTGGGTGGTGGGCCTCAGGTGTTCATGGTATTATCCTTTATTTACTCTTTGAACGTCTTAAATTTTATTTTTTCATTAAAAAAGAAGGAAAGATTAAGCAAAGCTCTAGCTTAGTAGAAAATAAAGTACCAAATGGAGGCTCAGAGGAACTTCTAGTCAAGTTCTTATTTTGTGACATAATCTCAAAAGAAGCCCCATTGGGAATCAAGTCAGAAGCATCACCCCACCCTCAGCTTTGAGAAGAGACAGCCTCAAAAGCAAGGATTCAAATGTCTTTCACTTCTACCCAAACAGCTTTAAGGCCACAGGGCCTAACCCTCACCATTTTCTCCTTTGTGCAGTAATCTGGGAAGCTCTTTGATAAGATGTTTGCATACTGCATCAACACCTTCCCGATGGTCTGGGTGGGGGGGGAAAGAAAAGGAAAGGAGAGAACCTTTAGCTCTCCCTACAGGGATCTTGCCTGAGGTCATTCCTCTGATCCCAGAACAATAGGGAAGTAGAGGGGAATCTCACAGTAAAGGACAAAACCCCCTCTCAACCCCAGAACAGCACCAAGACAAACCCACCAGTCTGTCCCAGACACAAGCAAATGAGAATGCTTCATTCATTTGAAAGACTAGACTTCACCTGAAGGCCACCATGGAGAGGAATTGAGCTCAGGCCTATGATGAGGTTGTGAGCATGGTAAAGGCGAATGAAAGGGAGAAAGGAGGGTCATGGTCACCTTAGCAAATCTCCTCATGTAGTGGGCAAGGATGTTGGGGTCTGGGCACTCCAGCTTCCGGATGATCTCAAAGCTCTGGTTGAGCTGTGTGAAGACGTCCACCACAGAGCAGGAAAAGAGTGCATGCTCTGATGTCTGCTGGAACTAAGGAAGGCCAACAACAGGATCATCATCTTCAGCCACTACCCTTTCCCAAGTGTGTAGGGTACACAAGGGCTCTGCCCAGCAGGGATGACTCTTTGGCCCTCAAAAGTCCTCCTTATGAACTCAAAGGGAAGAAAATAAAGCCCTGGGACTTCTGCTGGCTGCTAATTGCTGGGAGACCTGGCCTGACCTCTGTGTAGTCCAAGCCTCCAACTTACCCCATCCTTCTTATCTCGTTCCAGAGCCCCACGCAGGAATTCCAGGGACACATCCTCATTTTCATCCAGCCATTGCAGGACAAACTGCTCAAACCACCTGCAGCCAGACAGGAGAAATGGGGGTAGGAGCCAGTGGCTGGCATATGCCATGTGTCTAATAGCTCCCCCAGACTAGGGTCTTCTGGAAGGTAGGGCATGGTTTGATGCTTTTCTCTTTCTACAACAGAGCCCAGAACTGGCAGTCTCAACACTGGCTTGCTAAACTGAATTGAAGACACAAGTCCTGCCCACCCTGCCCTCTAAGATGGAGGGACCCCCCCTCTCTTCCCTGTGTAGTGCCCACATGATGACTCACACTGGGTACTCAGGCACCTGCCCCTGCAGGGCAGGCAGATCTCGCACGTATTCATTGTGGAGCCACTTCACCTTGAAGTGCAGGTTCATGTAGTCAGCACTCTTACACAGCCGGTCCTTCTCATGCTCTAGTGATGGGGAATGAGGCTGGGTCAGGTTCCAGCAGTAGAGGCCATGGTTCCTGAGCTTTCCCAAAGCAGCAGATCTGGTCACGCAGCTCTATCAGATGTCTTAGAACAAGGGTGACTCCCAACCACTTCCTCACAACCATCTCCCCCCTACCAGTACTCTGTTTTCCAAGAGCCTGGCCCAAATCTTCCTTCAGAAACTAAGCCAAACTCCCAGACAAGGTCAGTAGTTTTCTTGCTCTAGCTTCTGGAAGTATCAACTGAGATACTGGCCTCTGGTGAAGAAGAAGAGAAAGGGATGTGGGTGCTAATATTGATTAGTGGGGAGACTGCCCAGGACTAGAGAGGGATGGTGGTTTCCTAGGACTTCTCTAATCCTAGTAGCCTCAAATAGGCTTAGATGCTTCAATGAGGAGCTATACATGGCATGATGGGTCAATGACAACTACACAGAGACAGGAAAAACCAAAGTGGGCCCAAGCTGGTAGCAGTTAAGCAGCCAGAGTTTAAGAGCATCTTGAGGTAAACTGAAAGACCCCAGAACAAAGCTGAGTCACTTAGAAAATGAACTCTCTAAGAGGTATGCAAATAAAATAGTCAGTTTGGAAACCATGGAAACACAGCCAGATGAAAGGGCTATCATGCTGGAAAAAATGGGATGCTTATTATGGACTTTTAAGGTCATGTAGTTGGATCTCGAGTCTTCTGGAGAATCCAGGGCAAACATCCCCTCTGCCCAGAATCCCTGGAGCGCTGGCTACAACCACAAGTTCTCTGTACCCACCCCCTTTATAGATAAAACTTTAACTTGAATAATAAAAGCCAACTGTGTGCTTACATATAACAGTAAAAGTAGACAAATGGGAAAGAGTACCGAGCAACAGAGAAATGGTCAGGGTCCTTGTGAACTCTACTGCTCAACTGTGAGTTGCTATGGGTGATGCTCCTACACATCAAGGCAGAAATCCAATCTGGGGCAGTTGGCCCTTGTGAATTAGTACAACAGACACTTGAGGAGGAGATGGGAGCCCAGGATTCAACCTCAAAAGGCTCCCAGTTCCAGGAAATTTCACCTCCTGGCATGGCAGGCAGCACCACCTCTGGGGACATCAGAGATGCTTCTTAGGGCTTGCCCCTTCTCCTCCACCCCATACTCTACTATCCCTAAACCAGTCCATGAACCTGGAGATATAAAAAGGTACCATGAGGAGGGGTCTCCTTCCTTCCAGTTCAGTAATCCACTAGCAATGGAGGCAGTGTTGCTCTATCAACCCAAAACTCTCTAATTGCTTCCTTCTAGGGACTGTCAAGTTACTGTATTTATATAATTTTCTCTTTTTCTGTCAATCCTTTATCTGTACTCTGGTCCCAAAACCCAATTTCTCTATTAACTTCTGCGGTATAGAAAGTAACAGAAAGACCACTGAAACACTGGTCATACTTTATTCTAACAAGTCCCATACAGTCATGCTCCAGTAAAGTTGCTTGAAGTTGCTGTTGTGGGGTAGTAGTACAGGGGTGGTTAATCTGTCAAAAGGGCCAAGGGCAATCAAGTCTCTAAACCTTCTCTTGGGGACACCTGGGTGGCTCAGCAGTAGAGCATCTGCTTTCTGCTCAGGGCGTGATCCCTGAGTCCTGGAATTGAGTCCTGATCCCTGAGATCGAGTCCTGCATCGGGTTCCCTGCAGGGAGCCTGCTTTTCCCTCTGCCTATGTGTCTGCCTCTCTGTGTGTCTCTCATGAATAAATAAATAAAATCTTAAAAAAAAAAAAAAAAAAAAACCCAACAACCACCTTCTCCTGCCCCTGACTTCCACATTCTTCCTTCTATGCATCTTTGATCTTTGAAGAGTTCTTTCAACCTCAAGATTTCAATTATCCAGCTTCCTGATATCTCTCCCAAATCTCTCTTTGGTTCTGGTACTATTTGTCTAAGGTTTTGATGGAACATCTCACTTTGCCAGAATTTAACTCTAGTCCCCATCTTTCGCCATTTAACATCTCCAGCTGAAGCTGAACAGAGTATACACACGCTAATTATAGCCTCTTGTTCAATGCTGAGCAACATCCTCAAGTCTTCTGTTTTGCTCTTTATTCCCATCCAATTAAATCACCAATCCCTATTGATTTCACCTCCAAAACTCTAGAATCTATCCATTTTTTTTTTACACAGTCACCTGCTTAGGTCTTGTTCCCACCATCTTTAATCTGTATTACTACAATAGTCACCAATCTGGATTTCCTCCTCCAAACCATTTTCCATACCATAGCCACAATGAGTGGCCTTTCCATGTTATATACTTGATACACACGGGATTGCTGTTCAGTGACTCCAAACTGCCTTAGGATGGAGTCTAAAAGCTTAAACATGGCTTACCACCTTCTTTATGATCTGGCTGTCCTACTTTTCTATCTTCATCTCCTATTTATCTCTTCCCCCTACATTGTAATGTGCCAGTCATACTAAACTACTGCTTCCAGTTCCTCAAGCATGACAGGTCTTTCTAGACCTCACATCTCTGAACATACTGTATCCTCTGCCTAAAATGTTCTGCGTCTCTCCTTCCCATAGCCTACAACCTCCCTTCCCTACTGGCCAAGTCCTACCATCCTTCAGGTTTCAGTTTGTATATCACTCCTCCAGGAAGCCTTCCCAGGTCCTCCTAGAAGCCTTCCCAGGTGTGGATTACACTATTCTCTCAGCACCCTACCCTTATTCCTTTTGTGACATTTATAATTTTGAACTAGAACTGCCAATTTATATGTCTGTTGTCTAGACTGGTGTGTGAGCTTCTCAAAGGGCTGGGTCTATGCCTCATTCATCTCAATGGGGTTCCAGCAATTAGCACAGTGCCTGACATAAAGCAAAATATTCAATAAGCCCTTAAGTGAATGGGCTGAGGATCTGCTGCCAAAGGACATAAGAAACTTTGTTCCGTATTTTAATTAGGATAGTGGTTATACAAGGGTGTATATTTGTCAAGCTCATCAAATTATACTCAGGGTATTTTCATTTTATGTATGTATATTATACCTCAATAAAACGGACTTAAAAAAATTGGGCGAATGATAGCATTTTCACAGTTGAAGTCAACACTATCTTTTTATCATCCCAGTCTCCAAACTCTTCCCATTCTCTTGCTCTCCACTTTCTGACAATCATGAAGTCTTGTTACAACTTCCAGTGGCTATCAAAACCCATTCTTCCCTTTCCAATTCTCTGCTCTAATCCCAACCCCATTCCCTCAGCCCTAAATTACTACAGTATCATTTGCAGTCCCTGTTTCTAATCTCTCCTTGTTCCAGGTGCCCCATTTTCCACTGAGGTGAAATCTTATAAAAATGCTACTGTGTAGGGTGCTTGGGTGGCTCAGTCAGTTAAGTGTCTGCCTCTTGGTTTTAGCTCAGGTCATAATCTCAGGGTCATGAGATTGAGCCCTGTATGGGGCTCTGCACTGGTTACAGAAACTGCTTAAAATTCTCTTTCTGCCTCTCATGAATAAATAAATAAAATCTTAAAAAGAGGGGGAGAAAGATAATTTTTTTATTTTTATTTTTTTTTCCGCCCCTCCCCCCAGATAATTTTTTTAAAAAAAATTTTACTTATTTATTCATGAGAGACAGAGAGAGAGAGAGAGAGAGAGAGAGAGAGAGGCAAAGACATAGGCAGAGGGAGAAGCAGGCTCCTCGCAGGGAGCCCAATGTGGAACTTGATCTCCAGATCGGGATCATGCCTTGAGCCAAAGGCAGATGCTCAACCACTGAGCCACCCAGGGATCCCTCTCCCTCTGCTCCTCCCACCCACACACACTCTCTCTCAAAAACAAAAAAATGCTATTTGGCTCACACTGCATCTTTGCTCATGAGCCTATGGGGTTTCTTACTGTCTTTAGTAAGATGTATTCAGTGCCAAGTAAATGCCAAGCAATATGCTAAGTATGTTACATGTTACTTCGTCAGCTCAATGAAACAGATTTTATGGATAAAAAATGCAAGTTCACAAAAATTGGTCTAAGAACATATTGCTGATTAGGTGATGAAAGTGAGATTTGAAACCAGGTCAACATTATTTTTTTAAAGCAGCTTTCAATCCTTTTGTGTTTGTTGTAAACATTAGCAGAACTCCCCCTTCAAAAGAAATCTCACCTAGAACTCCATGTAAAATTGATAAAAGCAGAACTGACTTAACTAGCACCAGGTAAAAGGCCTGAAGCCTAGTAGTCCTCTCTTCTCTCACCCAGGTATTCCCTTTTCACTTAGCTCCTAAGATACCTGTTTGAAAACCCCTGCCCTACCTCATACTATCTGTCTTGTGAAATTGATTCACTTTTCAGGGGTATTTATCTCCCCCCACCCCCCAAAAAGAAAAACCCCACCAGAGCTGAGCTTCTTTAAGAACTGGGACCATGCTACCACTATACCCCCGCTCCCCCTTTTAGGCTTGCTTAGTGCTACTTGCAGACGGGACAAGTGACTTCTTCACTGACCTAAAAGGCTAAGGCCTGGGCTACAGCCACAAGCTTGAACCGGTGTGGGCAAGAGGGAGCCACTGCTCTGGGGCAGAGTTACAGAAGATGCATGTCCAGTCTCTGGCTGTCTCAAACTTAACACAGATCTTCAAGGTTTCTTTAGACCTCAAAACTTACTGCTCCTAAACCTCAGAAGTTTAAGTCTGAGGGTTACCCATTTTCCCTGCCACTCCACCAACATAAAAAATCCTAACTCTGCTTTGTCCTTGCCTCAGACTGCTCCCCTTCCTTTTAGGTCCACTTGCACAGATTGAGGAGACAGACTAACATATAAAGACAACGAGAATGGCAACTAAATAAGTGAACACAGAAGGGTACAAATGGGAAGACTGGATACAGGCAGACTGTGGTATCTTTGTGAACCAAAGTGGGAAATGAATAAAAGAATAAGCTGAATGAACAAGATGAATAATAATTTTTCCATGATTCTGCTTTATATGAGAAGAGAGGGAAGGAGTATCTTTCTGGCTCCGTCATACCAATCTAGAACAGCTTTTAAGGAAAGCCAGGCCAGGCAGTCTCTAATAAGAGAAAATAATCTTATCTGTGTATTAGGTTCTATGATTCTTTAAGACTATAAGGATAAACCTCATAAGATGTTTCATAATCCAGGGAGGGGGCCACTTGAGAATACTCAGCATAGGAAGAGTTGATCTTTGGGCTGGCGAAAGTCTTAAACAGGCACTTGCTCTAAAGCTGGAAGGGAAAATCCATATCTACACAGACATTTCTATTATTAATTTAGCTGAACCTCTGCCTACCTAAGGACTCCTAAGGGGTAGGCCTGAAATTTCTCTTTTCTCACCATACCATGCACCCAGAATTTGTAATTGTCTGGGAGAGTAAAGGGATAGAAAACAAGGTGCTTGGGCTGGAGGCCTACAGCCCATTGCCTTGGGCACACCCTTACCCTCCAGTGCATATTTCATGTCTTGGGCAAAGAGCTGCCACATCACTTCTGCGCTGACTTTTCCCACATTCAATTCCTGAGGAAACCTGGATGATGGAAGAAGCCACAGTCAGAGAAAAAAGCAAGAACCATTTGATTTGACTGATTCCAAAGCTAATGTGCCTAATCTCATAGAGGTCAAGTTGAAGAGAGGAGAAGCCTGGGAAACAGGACTAGGCTCAATCTGGAGAAAAGGGACCTAGGAGCCAGTGGAAGGACAAGTGGGGGCAAAGGATTTCCTCAGGCAAGTTGGGTCCAGGGAAGAGGATGCCCAGGAAGTAGGGATTTGAGGCCCAGAGGAGGAGTTGAGGCTAGAAGGCAGGCCCAGGGTAAAGAAGATGGACGAGAAAGTGCAAGGAGGTGGGCATCAGAAAGCCCACTTTATTCACAGTGGACAGACACATACACACATGGTCTCTGGATCCCCTGGGACTCCTATGGTAGCCATTCCCAGGGGCCTCTCACTCCAGGGAGGCTGGCTCAGTCTGGGCAGGGCCCCCCATTACATTTCCACACCTGTCTCCAGAAACAGTTACTCAAACAGATACAAGGACAGAGGGACAGATGGACGTACAGGAGGAAGAGGTGGCACTGCAAACACACAGAGATAGGAAAGAAAGAGGCTGTTAGACAGATCAACAAGCCAACCACCAACCACATAGGGCCAAGTGGGTTGATACGCACTGGTTCAGAACGAGTGTGTAGGAATTCTTATCTTCCTCTATGATTGACACAATGAGCGTGATGAGTTTGGGCCAAAAATCCAGGTTCCGAATGCTGGGTCCTTGTTCCTCTGGAGGTAGCTCCTGTTTCTTGTTCCAAAGGAGATAGTGAGAGTCAGAGTAGAATGCAGAGAATGTCTCCAATCTTCCTCTTTCTCATCCCTTACCCATACCCCTTCCTCTAGAATCAGGTACCATTCTTCTCCTAGGGCCCATCTTCCTCAAAACTGCCTATGTTCTGTCAGAGGGGTGACTGTTGGGAGGTCCTCATACACAGAGAGTCCATCCAAGAGAACTTCTCTCCCCAGCTCCAGGGGAGATATGATATGATAAACTTCATCAGTCTAGGAGACATAAGAATGCCTGTCCCCCTTCCTCATTCTCTCAGTAGCTGTGAGTATAGTGACTCCTCAGCCAAAGTAAGTTGCCCCTCCAACCTCACTAAATAGGTCTAGTTCTGTGTGACCCCTACTGGCAGTCTCCTGTGACACCTCCCCTACATCATCACACACACACATATATATACATCTCATCTTCAAGTTCTACAGGAGCTACTGCACAGACCTAGCAAGCAACTGGTCCAACCTTCAGTGGGTTTAGAACTTCCCTTAACCTCATGAATGCTATTAAGAGGAAGAACTATATCTAGGAAGGTATTTGCCTAGCTGGATAAGAAAAGGTCTTGAGGAGCCAAGAATATTCAATGGAGACAGGATAGTTTCTTCAATAAATGGTGCTGGGATAACTGGATATTCACATGCAAAAGAATGAACCTGGACCCCTATCTTATATCACTCACAAAAATTAACACCAAATGGATTAGGGACTTAAATACAAGACTTGAAATCGTAAAACTCCCAGAAGAAAACATTGGGGAAAAAGCTCCTTGACAATGGTCTTGGCAATGTTTTTTGGATATGACACCAAAAATACAAACATCAAAAGCAAAAATCAACATTTGAAACTACATCAAACTAAAAAGTTTCTGTAGAGCAAAAAGAAACAATCAACAAAATGAAAAGGCAACCTACAGAATGGGAGAAAACATTTGCCAACCATATCTGGTAAGGGATGAATATCCAAAATATTAGCAGAAAAAAAAAAGATTCTGATTTAAAAATAGGTAGAAAACTTGAATAGACATTTCTCCAAAGAAGACATACAAATGCCCAGCAAGGGGTACCTGGATGGCTCAGTCAGTTAAAGACCTGACTTTGGCTCAGGTCATGATCTCAGGGTTCTGGGAGGGAACCCTGCATTGGGCTTCCCACTCAGCAGGGAGTCTGGTGTCCTTATCCCTCTGGCCCTCCCCTCTTTGTCCACCCCCAACCCCCTCAAATAAACCAACAAACAAACAACAACAAATGCCCAGCAAATACATAAAGAATACTTAATATCACTAAATGTCAGGAAAATGCAAATAAAACCACAAAGAGAGGTCACCTCACACCTGTTAGAATAAATATTTTCAAAAAGGTAGGAGATAACAAATGCTGGCCAGGATATGGAGAAAAGGGAATCCTGGTGCACTGCTGGCAGGAAATGTAAATTGGTAGAGCCACTATGGAAAACAGTACTGGAAGTTCCTCAAAAAATTAAAAAGAAAACTACCCTATGATTCAGCAATCCCACTTCTAGGTATATATTTAAAGGAAATGAAATAACTATCTTAAAGAGATATTAGAACCTCCATGTTTATTGTAGCATTATTCACAAGAGCCAAGACATGGAAACAACCTAATTGTTCACCAGTAGATGAATGGATTAAAAACATGTGGTATATAAATATAGCAGATTATTGCTCAGCCATAAAAAGAAGGAAAACCTGTCATGTGTAATAACATGATGGACCTTGAAGGCATTATGCTAAATTAAATAAGTCAAGAAAGGGAGATAAATACTGTGTGATCTCATTTCTATGAAAAAATCTAAAAACATCAAACCCATAGAAAGAGTGGAATGGTATTTGGCAGAAGATGAGGGGTAGGGGAAATGATAAGATGCCGGTCAGTTCAGATGAGTAAGTTCTGGGGATCTACAGTACAGCATGGTTGACTACAGCTAACAGTACTGTACTATATACTGGAAAAATGCTATAAGGGTAGAGCTTTAATGTTCTCACTGTAACAACCAATTATGATAATTATGTGAGGTACAGACCTTACAGTGGTAAACCTCTCACAATATATACTTGTATCAAATCATTACATTGTACACCTTAAACTTACACAATGTTATGTGTCAATTACATCCCAGTAAAGATGGGGGAAGAAAAAAGACTTGGTTGGGTAGAGGTAAAGGAATACAGTGGTGAATCTCAGGAAAACTCTACATTCAGATCCTAGACAGGACAAGTAGGGGACACTGCACAGACACTGGAATGGACATTTATCTCTCAGCAGGACAGAAGCAAAGTTGGAACTATCCAGAAGAAGAGGAATAGGACTTTTACGTGGGATGTCATCGCAGTTTCCACAGTCCTTAATAAGCCTGTATTACAAGGAAGTTACTAGAAACCAGGACAGCACCCACAGAATGTGGATTCCGCCTGCTTAATATCACTTAAATACATCTCTTCAACTTTTTCTGCCACTATCTATCCTTATTATTCGATGGTCTCCTAATTGGTCTTTAATCTGCATTCCAGCCCTCTTCCACAGTAGTAATCTTTCTGCAAGAAGAATCTCACAGTGTGACTCCTCTGCCTTCAATGCCCTTCAGTCAAGGCCTTCAATAAGTTTAAACTCCACTCCTTGACACAAAAGGCCTTCAGGATATGACCTCTCTCACAACCCCACATCTTACCAATTCTCTTTCCTTATAGCCATTACCACCCCCCCACCACCACTTACTTAGTGCTTATTAGGTGCCAGGCACCCTAAGAACTTTACATGCATTATTTCATTTAATCCTCCCAACAACTCCATTGGGTAGAAATTATCATCTTCATTTGACTGAAAAGGAGACTGAAGGCAGTGAGGTTATATGACTTGCCCAAGGTTGTGTAGCTATAAGTAGTAGTACCAAGATCTGATCCCAGATAGCTGAACTCTAAAGCCTGGCACTGTAACTACTCTAATTAAATTGCTTATATTTCTTCAAATTAACATACTCATTCACAATTCTGTGCCTCCAAATGTTCCACTACCTCTATCTGGTATCCCTCTCTTCCCCAACCCCTTTCATTAGCCAACTCCTACTCATTCCTCAAAATTCAGGTTGAGGGATTCTTGGGTGGCGCAGTGGTTTGGCGCCTGCCTTTGGCCCAGGGCGCGATCCTGGAGACCCGGGATCGAATCCCACGTCGGGCTCCCGGTGCATGGAGCCTGCTTCTCCCTCTGTCTGTGTCTCTGCCTCTCTCTCTCTCTCTCTCTCTCTCTGTGACTATCATAAATAAATAAAAATTTAAAAAAAAAAATTCAGGTTGAGCTTTACCTTTTCTGAAAAGTTTTTCCTGATACCCCTGGTCTGGTTAGATGCCTCTCTTCTGGGTTCCCAGAACACCCTCCATGAACCTTTGGCAACTACAGTGAAATGCAGTAATAATAAATAAAAAACAATAAATCTAGTAATTTGTGTCCCTACCCCCCAACAAACAATGAGCTTGCCAAAAAAGAGATGTGTCTTAACCAACTTTATATCCCTACATGTTCAATTTGTTAAGGGAAGAGATGGATGAATGAACCAATGACTAAAGGTGAGTAGAAGGGAAAAAAAGACACCAATGGTTAACTTCAGTGTAAATATACTGAGAAAAATGAGTAAAAAAGTTGGTAAAATTCAAAGGCTAAATAAAGTGCCTGAATGGTTTATAAACTCTCTTTCAAAGTCCAGGTTCATCTCATTTAGGGAATAGAGACTATTCAGATAGATCCCTGCATAGTTGAAAAATCAAAGCTGACAACAGTATCTTCAAAGCTGAGAACAGTGTCTTCCCCAACCATAGATGAGTAACAGGAGTCCAGAGTGTGGCTAGCTAAACAAAGGCCCCGGGAAAATCTCCCATGAATTTCAGAATAAATGGTATGTTTTACAAAACGTAAAAGGAGGAAGCCTTAAAGATAGGGCTGGCACAAAAAATACACTTGGGAACAGGAGAAGGCAGTGTGAATCAGATTTTAGTCTTTACTGAGGTGTTCCAAGGAAGCATTACAAACTGGATATATTCACCAAAGGGTAAATAAATGTCCAAGAGATTTAAGTTGTCCTCCCATCATTTCCTGTCCAAATCCTACTGCCTTTTAAGGTATATGTCAAACGCCTGTGTTTTATGTAGCTTTTCCCAATACCTGATCAAAAGTGACTTCTTTCTTCTTGGAATTCCTTTAATTTTATTCTCCTTTCAAGGCACTTCAAACAGACTGCTTTCATTAGAGTGATATACATGCTTATGGACTCATTGAAGGAGCACTATGCTTTCCTCAGACCTGATTCAATGCAATACATATTTATTGGACTAAAGGAAATCTGTTTTGCAAATGTATGGTCTGCAAGAATTATTAAGACAGAAACTCTGATCCTGTCCTAGACCCAAAAAGAAGTCTTGGCTTTGAAATGAGAAAATAAAAGATACTATTTGGAAGGATCTAGAGAAATAGACACAGTCACCAGGTATTAGGTTAGGATGTCAGCGTAAAACAGGTGAAGCAGCTCAGCCTCACAGAAGGATAGAGTCAGCCTTGATAGTCAGCTGATGGATATATCTCAGAAGACCATGCAGTGCAGAAAGAAGTGGTCAGAGGGAAAATAAAACTTCCACAAGCAAGTAGAGAGACAGCTATGGATCTCAGAGGAAGGCAGCCTGGAACAAATTAAGCTTGGGGGAGAAAACAGATTTTGAGATGGACTGAGAATTCACCTACTCACCCCCTAAGACTGCTGAAATTTTGGTCACTTACATTAGTACCAAACTAAAACTTACTGTTGCCACTTCTGTTCAACTCAGTTATGTCACATCTTGTCCAATGGTGCTTTATCAATCCACAAATGCCTCACATGGTCTTGAAGGTCCTCACTCTACACTTTATTCACCCTCAAGAACATCAAGGACTTTGTCTTGAGCTCCCTTCCACCATAACCACAGTAAAGAAAAACTGAGGATCCAAGAGCTACTGACAGTCCCTCCTGATCTTGAACCTCTTACCAGCTGGTACTGGCGACTATACAAGTCATGGCAGTTGTTGAAGATATACTCATATGTGGAGTTCAAACAGGCCTTCACACAATCCTTTACCACTTGACTGGCTCTTGGAGGGCTCTGCAGTTCTTGTACCTGCCAATTAATAAAAGAAATATGGGCCCATGGTCCTCTTCATCTGAGTGGGATCTCCTCCTAGAATTCCCCTCAAACTACTCCAGATCCCATCATCTCTCGATGGGTCCCTGGACCTTGCCCTAGGATGAAATTGCTAGGATATCTGATTGACAGAAACACCCAGCCCATCCCTGTTGATCCATGGTCTTCTCAGATGTAACCCAGGGGACAGGTGTATGGAAATGTGGACTTAGAGGTGATGAATACCATAGCCTCAGATTGTGCCCAATGATTCTTATTCTCCATGTTCCCATGCCCAGGTGCCCAGTCCACCATCATCTAGCCCAGTTTATCTCTTACCTTCATTCTGAAGAAAGTAATGCTGGTCAGCAAATCCACTGTTGACTTCAAGTCCTGAAGCCGCTCAGGGCTTCCAGCAGGGAAATTATTCTGTTGCAAATCAAGCACATTTAAGAAAGGAACAGAGAAATATGACAGCCTTCCTTGCCAAAAGCAATGACATAAAAAGCTTCCTTAACTGCTACTCACTGGGATTTTCCCCAGTTAAGCTGAACAAAAAAGCTGTAACTACAGGTCTTTCTCTATTTTCTACTGACACAGAGAGGCTCTTGCCAAAACAAGGGGTTAATAATCCCCAGCCCCGAAAACAACATTTACTACACCAGCCCTACTTCCCCTGCAATGTGTGAGCATTTGCACAAATCAACACAGAGACACATATACACTTATATACACACACTTTTCTTGGTTACTTTTCTTGGATGAAGATTCTTATACCCAAAAGTTCAAAAGTTCTTCAAAAGTTACAATGTAACTGTATATTCCACAATATAAGTGGAGTCACACTATAGACCAGACTGAGATCAAGGATATATATACTTTCTATGCAAGAGACCCTATCTATTCCACATTTCAGAGCCAGAAAATGAAAATGGCAGAGCTCTGAGCAGATCTGCTTTGGATTGAGTTCCTTAGGACCTTCCCACCATACCTCACTTCATTCCCCTTGGCAAGAGTTTTAGGAGGAAGCTGCCAAGGAGAGCTGAAGGGAGATATTGAGCCACTCTCCATTTTAAGGGTTGCTTTTTTAAACCTTTAAATGGCTACTTATATGCCAAATATAAGATACACAGTCAACTCTCCATTATTCATGCAAATGGAGGACACTGAAATTGCAGATAATTAAAACTCTACTTCTTTTTGACTTTGAGGTTATTTTTATACTTACTTTTTAATGTGGATATATTGCCTGTTCTGGAAATTCACTTTAAAGCAAGTAACAAAGCCATTCTAAGATCTAACTTAGGAAGAATTGGGAAACTGCCTATTTTCCTGTCCTGCCCTGTCCCAGGTACCCACCCTCCTAGTAAATCTATTTCCTCTCTCCATTCTAGGAATGGACATGACCTCTGCTACAAATGACTTGCCCAAGCCAAGCTACTCTTTCTTTCCCCTTAGCCAAATTCTCATACCTCCCTTGAAAACTAAGGAGAATATGGAAAAATACAAAAAAGAAATATATGTATCTAATTTTTAAAGGGGCATTTCTGGAAGAGATTATCCTCAGGAGACTCCCTAATGAGAATGTCATCAGAAAGTTTGATAAAGAGACATCAGTGTGGTTGGAAAGCCAACTACCCATTAAAAAAAAAAAATCAGCCACACCTGCTACTATTTACACACTGCATGCACGGTCCTTGGAATTTGAAGAACCACAGACATCAGTGGCACTGGCCATTTATGTAGGTGTGATGACAGGGACCAATTTTTCTTGCCTTCAATCTTTATAGCCAAGATTGGACTAGAGTCTCCCTAGACAGAGCTTGATATTATCTGTTTTTCCAACTCACAATCATGTCTTCACTCACCCTGTAGGTAGAGAGGTCAATCCTCAGTGAGTTGTGCAGCTGGTCCAGTAGTTTTACAAATCTCTCTTTCTGAGGGTAGGAAATAATAGGGAAGAGAGAAATAATCTGAGTTCCCTAGACTGTAGCAGAAACAAAACCATCTCTGGATGAGGAAACAACTCTTTCTATATAAGAGTCAACAGGAGATGACCCATGTACCTTCATCCTTTTGGGACTCTAACTTCTCTGAGTCAAATAAAAGGAAATTCAAAACACATTCTCCAACTTGTTCCTGAGTCTGTGGTCTCGTGACTTACCTTGAGGTAGCTCTTACCAGTTAAATAGCCACAGCCTACCAGTAATGGTAAGAGGAGGAATAGTGATTCATTTGGAAGGTGATCAAGCAGACCTGAGTATCTCTCTAAACCATGTTCCACATCATTTTCCTTAGTTTATACTTTTTTAATGTTAAAATAAGTAATACACGCTTTTAATAGTTGATTTTTATAGAAAAGGTCTAATTAAATGTGGAATCACATGTTATATAGGCTGTTGGTATAGCACTCCTAGAATTCATATATTGATTATATTATAGATCATTAGGTCTTAAGTAAATATATATAATGGGATAAGATAATGGAATACATATTTGAGTAGGTTAATCAATGATGTTAATTATCCATAGACTCTATCAAAATAAGAGAAGGTGGTTACTAACAAAAAACAGGGCTCAGAGACCCAGTAGACTTGGGAGTATCAGTAATATTATTCCTAAAGAGGTAATCTTTGTGGTGGGTCAAAGATATTTCATTCAGTTTATACTGAACTTATGTCAGGTGACATTCCAAATAAAGATTCAACTTCTCAAGTGACTTAAAACAAGGAAAGGACATATCCTAGATAGGGTAAATAGTCCAAACACTAGGAGATGGGACAGGCTCAGGAATATACTGGTATCTTCACTTAGACATCAGTTTTGAGTGGTATGAGTCAGAGTGAAACAAAATGATGTTAAGAAAGGTCCACTTGTGGACTTGCAGGACTAAGGACTATGGTGACTCAACCAAATTCTTGGCCTAGAGAGGTTCTGCTTGAGCCCAGGTGGCACTCCCATAACCACAGTGATGCTATTCCACTTTCTCTCATTTATCCATGTCTGAGGAGAATTCATTAGTAGGTCTACCTATCTATAATGAAATAAGGATAGTCTATCAGCATAGTCTACATACCCATAAGGAAACTAGTTAATCTACGTGGCAGCTCTCTGAATTTTAGGCAAATCAAACAACTCTGTAATACCCACTGGGAAAAATCAAATTTTATTAACTGATAACAAATGAGTAAGTATATTTTTACATCACACTCACCCCAAAGTTGGAGGCTGCAAAGCGATCAGATGCAGAGACGTTGGTAGAGGCAGTTGTATGGGCATAGTAGGCATTGATGTTGGCCAATAAGGTGCTCATCACTGCAGGCACACCAGGACACATGTACTTGGATGACAAACATGCAAAGTGCCTGAAAAATAGCATCATCAGCCTCAAAGACTCTTCAGGATTTGCAGCAAAAACCAAGTAATTAAAAGAGCTCACTGGTATGTATAAACTTCTAATCACCTTGGCGTACAAGGATCTTCATAATTTATTCATTCAAATATACAATCAATGAATGCCTACCACGTGCCAGGCCCTGTGCTAGGTGCTAGAATCCAAATATGTGATAGCCTGGCAGAAAAAGCAAGTTTCAGAAAGTCAATAAGCCAAGGCATGCTATACAAAACCACTGTAAAAACATACAAGATGATCACCTCAATCAGAATGGCTGGGGGCTGAAAGGGATTAGAATAAGGCTTCTCAAAGAAGAGAGGGTTGAACAAAGTCTTAAAGGATTAGTAGTAAATAATCAAATGGAGAATGTGCAAGCGAAGGCAAACTGAACTGCAAAGACAAATATATTCATGAGGTTGATTCATTTGGGAAACCTTAGTTATGGCTACTGTTCAGGTGTTTGATAGAGAAAGACCAATAAATGAGAGAAGCGAGGCATAGAATAGTTAACAGAAGAGTTTATCCTCAATACCATGGTAAATTTTAATATGAGGCACAGTGTGATCAGATTAGTCTTTCAGAAAGGTCCCTTTGATGATAAATTGGAAAAGAAGGCTTGGAAAGAGATAAGACTAGGAAAGAAAGAGCAGTTGAAGAGTTACTGCAATCATTCAGAAAAGAAGCAATGAGGCACTAAATGGAACAGAGAAATGGTTCAAAATACAGACTCTAGAGCAAGAGTGGGTTTGAATCTCAGCTCTACCATTTACTCAGTGACTTTGGATAAATTACTTAAGCTTCTCTATGCCTGTTTTCCTACCTATAAAATGGGAAAGATAATGATACCCCTCATAGGGTTAATATGAGAATTAAATGAGTTAAAATTGGGATCCCTGGGTGGCGCAGCGGTTTGGCGCCTGCCTTTGGCCCAGGGCGCGATCCTGGAGACCCGGGATCGAATCCCACATCAGGCTCCTGGTGCATGGAGCCTGCTTCTCCCTCCGCCTGTGTCTCTGCCTCTCTCTCTCTCTGTCTCTGTGACTATCATAAATAAATAAAAAAATTAAAAAAAAATAAATAAATGAGTTAAAATTCATAAAGTGCTTAAGCCAGTGCCTGGGACATAAGTAAATGCACAAGGGAGCCTGTTATTATTACCATTATTATTGTGCTATAGCAACAGTGATAGATTAAAAACATTTTTAGGAAATAGAATCCAGGTTTTAGAGTTTGGATGTTGAGAGTTAAAGAAGTAGTAATATTGAAAAGTAGTAATATTGAAAAGTTTAGGCTGATTCCTAAATTTGTGTGGACACCTGCACAGAAAATTGTTCCATTTACTAAAATAGGAAATAAAGGAAGATATCAAGTATTTGGTGGAAATGATGTTGATTTGAAATTTAGCCATACTGAGGAAGCAGCTGACAATGATCTGAAATTCAGGAAAGGGTGTGATTTGGAAAAAGAAATTGGGAGTCCCTAGCCCAGAAGTAATAGTTAAGGTCATAGGTTTGGAGGAGATCATACAGGGAGAATAAACAGAGTAAGAATGGTAGTGAAGCCATTCTCAAACCACATCCCTCACCATATTTCTTCTCTCCATCTATAATGAACTTGTAATTCCTTGAATATTCTATGGTTGGCTATATCTAAGTACTCTAGCACATGCACTACCAGAAATGCTTTTCTACCTTTCTTATTCTTCAAGACTCAGCTCAAATATCAACTCTTTAATGGCTTCTCTTACATGCCTCCCCTAAAATTTTGATGCTCTCATAATATCCTGTTATTACTTCTATCATAGTACTTATCAAATTATATTGTAATTGTTTGTTTACTAGTCTCTCTTTCCTACTAGACTGAGTTCCCCAAGCACAGAGGCTCTATCTTATTCATCTTTGTGTTCTCAGCACCTAGCACAATGTATGACACATAGAAGGAACTTGATAAAAGTCTATAGAATAAATGAAGCACATCCAAGGCAATAGTTATCCTCTGCTTACCTGGGGCCGCTTCCTGAGCACAGCTCTAGTGGCAGCCTCAGCAATACACAAACAATACCTCTTCTCATAGTAGGCAAAAATTTCTGGCATAGGAGTCTTGGTCAACTCCAGATACAGCTGCTTTCCCTATAGTTTAGTGACCTCTGTGACATCTAGGCCAACCTATGAAAGCTTGTCTATCACACAAATATACATAAGCACACATGTGGTACTTCCTCAGGCATGTGATGTTTGGGCAAGTTTGTCCTGGCATACTCTCTTATGCCCTCTGCCCCTCTTATCTCTGATCTGTGGGGGAGTCAGATAAATACCTTCTACTTGAATTAATGATAAACATACTCCCTTTATACATATGTTTTTCTTTGCCTTGGGGTATAGATTTGCCTCACCTCTGCTCAGGGAGGAAAGCAGCAAGTCACTGCATTCTATCCCACTAAGGACTTGTTCACTCTCTCAGTGTACCTTCATTAGCCTCCCCAAAAGTTAGCTACCACTTCCCAAAGCCCCAGGAGAGTCTCACGTCATGGCCTGATATATGGACTCGATGCCATAGCGCATGGCAAATTCATCCACAATTTCTTGGGCAGTCTCATCAAAGTACACCTTCCATGCATCGTCTCCGCGAGCCTCAGGGATCAGGACTCCTCCACTACCCTGAATGTCTGTGAGGTAATGGAAAAGGTTCTGCAGGAGACAAAGAAAAGGGAAGAGTTAAATACATATCAAAAACAAAACCAAAATCTGGTGGTAAAGTCCAGGAGAATGTGAATAGAGTTCCAAAGAAATTCTGTCTTTCAAGTCATTGATAGTTCCTCCTGTGGACCCAATAGGCTGTTTTTATATTAGTGAAAGAAAACTAAGGCTAGGACTATTACTTGGGCTGTCCAGGTTAACACAGTGAATAAAAAACAGGACCCAGATCTTCAACCATCCAGCAATCTCATAAACTGTCAAGGGCCCTTCCCAGCACAGTTTTCTGACACCCCATCTACCAACAGCTGGCTCACCTCATGGAGACACGTATACTGCACATGATATGGCGCTACTTTCTCCTCTCCCTTGATCTCCACACTGATTTGTAGTCGGATAGCCCCTGAGACAGCTGATTTATCTGTCCTCTTCTCTAGGAAGAAAAGAAGACCCGAGATTGATGCCAATGCAACTACAGATAGCACAGACAGCCTCCATCCTGGCTTAACCCAAACAAAAAGAGGCACTGATCTAAGGGTTCACCTAATAGGGTGAACTTACTTCAGCAACCACATCGTCCACAAATACCCCAAATATTCCCCGTAGAAATTCTCTTATGCCATTAAGAGAATAGGGACTTAAAGACATTAGAGGTGAGCATGAAAATTAGAGGCTTCTGAAATCTGAAGAATGTTCAGCCAGAGTAAGTTCCAGCCATTTCCACTCTTCTGTCCTCCATCTCTACTCATGATCAGTTCTCTGTTGGTAAGGCAGACTCTGTATAGAGGAATGCTGTAGGGACTAAAATCATCATGGTTTTAGTAGATAGGATTTTCCCTAGATTTTCCATTCATGCTGTCCCTTCTCAGCAACTTTCTCTGGTCCTCTTTCCTTACCCAAGTTGTACCAGACGTCCATCTCGCCACTCAGTGTCCGAACCTCAATAATGGTTTGGCCAAGGAAATCATCGGACTCTCGCTTTAGCCGTTGCTTTACTCTTGACTTGATGTCATCATCCTCATCCCATACACGTACCTTAATGCGGTCAGAAGAGTTGTGGCACTCACTGTGAAAGAAACAGGCCGGCTCTGTTAGGGACCTTGATGGAGTTTTGGGAGGGAAATGGAAGTACTAGGAATGGGTGCTGCTTGATTGGTCCCTCTGCAGAGGAAGAGAGGAGTCAGGGAATAGTGGTACTAAAGTCACAAGTGAGTCAAACTATCCTAGTCAGCCTGGGTGGCTCTACATACCATTATCCAGTCCTTATTTCCTTGACATAAGAAGAGTGAGGGGGGGTGAGTAATTAGGATCAATTCTGATTACCTCCACAGCTAGCTGTACTAATACAAACAACAGGTGGACAAATGCTATACAGCCCTAGGTAGCAACTGCTAGTTCCCTTCCCAGTCAAGGTGTTACTGGTCATGATATGTTGACCTGGTCATATCTGCTTAGGATTCCATCTAGCTCCTCCCATCTATCTAAGTAAGTGCTTGTGAACTTCAATCATTCTTTAAAACCCAGTTGAACTGTCATTTTTCTCTATGATGTTTGCTATGGAAAAGGAGTTTGGCCAGGTACACCCCCATGCTCTCCTTCCCTCTCAGGTGCTTACTGGGTCTTATTGCCTCATTCAAGAGTTATACTGGATAGAATTTGCTGCTTCTTTCTCTGTGTTCTCATAATATCTTTGCACATTCCATTAAAATAATATTAACTAATGGTCTACTGAAAAATGGACAAATCAACAAGGAGCTTCTTGAAGGCAGGAACTATCTTACACATTTTTTTTTTTAAGATTTAATTTATTTGAGAGAGAGAGTACATGTAAGCAAGCACAAGCAGATGGAGGGGTAGGAGGAGAGAGAGCAGCAGATTCCTCACTGAGTAGGAAGGCAAACACAGGGCTCGATCCTAGGGCCCCGGGATCATGACCTGAGCTGAAGGCAGATGCTTAACTGACTGAGTCACTCAGGCGCTCCACATCTTACATATTTTAGATACACAATATCATCTAGTGTCTTGTATGGAATAGAGGTTTAATACGGTGTTTGCTAACTGGATAAAAGCAGGCAAAAGTGACTACAGAGTCAATTCATTTAATCATAAAAATAATTCAAGCAGAAACCACTCAGATTCTCAAAGAAACTGTGTTTGCCCCCACCCCCGAACTGCTGCCTCTGGAGTGGAGGCCCATTGTACTAGGCCCCAATCCCTTTCCACATGAGTTCTCCAAGAAGCCAACAGAAGAAGGTCTCTACATAACCAGCCTGCTTAGACTAATTCAGACTCTAAGTCCTGGTCCTAGGCCTTGGTGTAACAAAGCATCTGGATTCTCCAAACATTAGTCCATGTCGTAGACTAGAGCGTGCCATTTTTCAACAACCATCCCTTAATGTCTTATGAACTAGTCTGTAATAAAGTGAAACAATGGAAAAGGAGCAGGAGTAAGAGCTGAGGCAGGAAAAAAAGCAGAGCCTCTTAAAGGAAATGGAAACTTCTCCAGATCCCCGATTTCTATCTTTAAGACAGAATTACCCAGTTGTAGGACACAGACATTCCTTCCCAACTCCCCAGAAGAGTCTAATCCTTCCTAGGCAGGATGGCAAGGCTGAGAGATACACAATAGGTTAGCCCTTGGTTTTGTCATTGAGCAGAAGGAAAATATTTCTAATACTAGAAAAAGCAGTATGGAGTACCCATGGGCCCCTTTAATAGCCCTAGTTAAGACAAGGCCTGGATAAACTAACCCTGATACAATAGTCCATTCAAAGAAACCCAGGAAATAAATGGTTGCTGTCAATTGAAGCCTGCAAGAAATGGGTTTTCTTCAGTGCCTCTGCCCCATCTCTCTTAGAATCCAAGCCAAGAAAAATAGGATTTAATGCTGCTTCTAAAATACATACAGTCCCAGGTAAGACAAAGCCCTCTGTGACTTACAAATGGAACTTCTCTTCCCAAACAGGATTCAGGTTCCCAAAAATAGTCTTGGTACGCTTCTTGGTTTTGCCCACTTGCACAGTCACATAAGGGTCACTGGATCCTGTCTTGTCCTTGGCTTGTAGGCCCTGGGCACACACCACTGCAACCCAAATAACAGAGGAGGAGGCTTTACAGTATGCTCTAGAAGTCAGAAGTCCTCCATAGCACCACTCATATGTTCTCCACCTTAAAGCAGTCTCTATCTGCTCCTTCAAACGAATGCCAATCTCATTCCTCCACAGCTACGCTTAGTCCTGGGCCACCAGTCTTTCTCTCAAAGGTAGGCCCAGAATCCCACCTCCTCATCAGAGCCCTAACTGACCACTTATCCCTGTCTTGATACGTACATGCTTCAGCCACACCCACTCAACTAGTAAGCACTAGTTTAACTATTTCCTGATCTCCTACCTACCTTCTTTCCTCCACCTTCAGCTCTTGTAATATCAGTATATAACATCAGATTGTTACCAAATCCTTCATTGTCATTCATATTATTTGTAGATGCTACTCTTATTCTCCCAATATCTAATGGCTCCAGGGTCTTGGAGAGGAGGGAGGCCCTCCCACTTCCCTCAGTTCTATCTTCTTTCTCTCTAGCTCCTTGCTCCCTCAAACTCAGGATGCTTCTTCCCTAGGTCCCTCCCCACAACCTGGCTCTTCCTGTCCCCTCAAACTGTGGTCTACTCACCAGTGATGGTAATTTTGGCTGACCATTTGGAGGTGCCATCCAGTACACTCTGCTTCACTGTTTTCATCTGTTGCACATGGGCAACTTTGCTCACGGTAAAGACATCTCGGATAACCTCAAAGATCTCTGGCTTATTCCGCTCTCGGATCTTCATGCGGTCCTTCATCGCCATGATTATGTTCTGGGTCCGGTCCTCAGCTCCATGTTTAGAACTCTTTTCTGCAGCCCCTGAAGGATGGCCAGAGATGGAAAGTAAGTAACAACAGGCCACCGATCAGACCAAGGGTCAAGCTGAGGAATGAGGCCTGGGAGAGGTCACTGAAAAATGGAAAAAGCTTAAGAAGACTGGGATAGCTCTGGGAAAAGTTTTTTTAAAGATTTATTTTATTCATGAGAGACACACAGAGAATGGCAGAGACACAGGCAGAGGGAGAAGCAGTCTCCTAGCAGGGAGCCCGATGTGGGACTCGATCCTGGATCCCGGGATCACGCCCTGAGCCAAAGGCAGATGCTCAACTGCTGAGCCACCCAGGCATTGAGTGCCTATTCTCCCAATTCCATGATAGCAGCACAAATTGTTTAATTGTTTAATTGTTTAATTATTTAATCAGAGCCTTGGGAGTCTGGCACATTCTCCTCTGGGACCTCTCTGCCTGATCCATTTGATGCTTCTGTTCCTGACACTGTTGTCTAAAAGCTGCCTCTATAAGCAAGGAAAAAATGCTGCCTTCTCCAGGTCCTAGAGTCTGTACTTTAAGAAGTTCTTCTGTGAAGCCTGGAACCTCACAGAACTCTCTCTTCTCATTAGTTTTGGTTCCCAATTAATGCTCTAGTCATCTGGGGAATATGGCCACTGCAGTGTGTATAGTACTCAAGCAGATTATCGTTCATCTGAATCCTAGAAGAGATCTAGTTCTGCCAATGGCTACAGAAACCACAAAATATATTTTCCTAAAGGAGTCAAGAGTGCAGTAAGACCTGTTATTTGGAAAGGAAATGCCCTTTGACTCAGGACCCTAGTTTCTTTGAAGAAAAAAAAAAAAAACAACTTCATAATCAGGTAGACCAGAGTAATGACAGTTTAGCCATCCTAGCTCTTTGTTGCAAGACTATTTCAGAGAGGCCCTGCTGCCCCCTGCTCTACACCTCTCACCACAGGGACACTCACGCTGCAGGCAGTCGGCATTGAGCAGATCTTGGCACTTCTCATGGCACTTGACTCCACACTCGCTGCAGCGCATGCCCTGCCGGGCAATGCCCCAGAGCAGACCTTCACACTCATAGCAGTAGGTTGGGGTAGTGGCTGTCCAGACTTCAAAGTTGTGGGGTGTGGTGCACGAGATTGGGTAGATTAAGGCCTGCAGGGTTTTCTTATACACATGGGATTTCTGAAAGACACAGACCCCCATCACCCACCAACAACTTTAGGTCTCTGCTAGAGATACCAGAACTGAGATCCTTGCAGGGCAATCAAGACCCTGGTTTCTCCTCTGGCAATAAAGGAGATACTCTACCCTGGCCCAGCCCATAGCCAAGACTGGAAGAAAAAAACCCCTTCGATGTCATGTGCTCCTTGTCATCCAAGAGTGATCTGACTTGAATGCTATGTCTGAACCTTTTTTCAGCATTCAAACTTCCTAGGGAAATAGGGTACTAGTCCCACCATAAAACCTTCAGTTCACTGGCCACATACTCCAATGTGAGACTTGGGCTTACCTCTGTTCCAGCCCCTTGCCTCTTCCAGTGTGGAAAACTCAGACCCAAAGCCATTTAGCTGTTTCATTAATGATGTGTGTCTAACACTCTAGAATTCTCAGTTAATATGGTTATAAAGATGATAACCAGTTTTTAGGCCAGTGGATTCATGAAAGCCCATGGGTCACTTACCAGCTCTTCATCCTTCAGAGAGGTACGTGTAGCCATTGCAGAAGTAATTCCTGCTTTCCGGGACTGGACCAATGACTGTGAGAGAAGACCTGTTGTCAGCCTCGGCTACTGCCAAGATCTGACAAAGTCCTAGGAAGCGAGTTTCAGTGACCAAATGACTACCTTCTCTCTAATTTTACTGTTCACAGGGACTGCCCATGGGTTATAAGCAACAAGAGTCTCAAGTTAAGATCCAAACCACAAGACCCTTGGGGACTGTTCTAACAATGTTAGAATGGCACTTCTCATAGGGTACTTATCATCCAAAGAGTTTCCCTTTCCTTCCCTATTGGTTGGTTTCCTACCCCTCATTTATAGGAAGGCAACGGAAAATGACAAGTTTAGAATTAGAGCAGAAAATAGATCATTAAGAACAGAATAAATTATGTCAGAATCATACTTAGAACCATCACTGAGAATGATTCCATGCTATCCTTTATCCCTGGGTACCACCCCACACCCACACAATCCCAGATGGTTACAGAGGCCAACAGCTCAAATGAGTAGGACACTTGGAAAGTGAAAGGGGCAATATAAACCTTAGTCAATCAAGGCAGGGGATTAAGTCTGAGAGCTGGGACTGCTTTGCTAGCCAAGCTCTTGTGTAGAGGAACCTAATATATCTGCTAAGCCCAAGCTTTAGGGACAATCCCTGGAAAGGCACACGGTTTCCCTAAGGCAGTAGACATTGGGCAGACAGGAGGTATAGTATCAGCCGAAGCAGGAGAAACAGTTGGGAGGGGCCCAGGTGGTTTGAGATGTGGATTCTTACAGAGGATAGAAAGGGACTCTGGAGACACTCACCATAGCCTGTGCAGAGGACAGCAGAGAAAGGAACAACACAATGTTAAAGCCACCTCCAAGAGCATGAAAACATTTGCAGAGGCAACTGAAAGGTTCTTCTCTGTAGTCTAATCGATGTAGGGAATAACATCCCAATCCCCTCGGCCTCTATTCACTAAAAATTATCTTCAACCCGGTCAGCTGTCCAGGGCCTAGAGCTTCTACTATAAGGAAGAGTTATGCCAAAAAGTGAAATATAGGCAAGGTTAAAAGACGGAGTATGGGCAGGAAATGACTAAGTCACTGTTATCCAACTAGTTAAGCAAAGAGGGGCTGGTGTACAAGAGACAGTGGAGAGGGCAGAGGTTGAGAAAAAGTAGGAAGAGAAGAAAAAGGAGATGGAAGATAATGAGAGAAAGTAATAAAGAGATGACTTCAGAACTTATTTTCAGCTTGATGGTAGGTAAGAGGAATAGGAAGGAGGAAAAAGAGAAAGGAGAAGGTACACAAGCAGTAGGAAAGAAAGGAAGAAAAAAAAAAAAAAACAAGACAAAATGGCAGAGGATAATTCCATTCATCCAACTAAGGATAGAGAAACTGGGTGGGAAAAAAAGAACAAGGAATAGAGCAGAAATGAGAAAAGCAATAGGTTAAAAAAAAACAGACTGAATTGAGGGGGGAAGCAGGAACAGAAAATGGTAATAAGAAAGGAGGTTCAAGTCTTACTGAAATTCTAGCTTTAGAGCTCTAGGACTCTGGGAAAGCCTGGGCCCCGTAGGAAGGTAGTAGGTACTTCATACCTACTGGGCTATGGAAAATTCTTTGAGTTGATCCTGCCTCAGGAGGCATGACCCAAGATGGGATCTTCCAGTCATTCTGGAGGTCCTGAGATCAGCTTTAACTTCCAAGTTTGTTTCAATTCAATTCCACAATTTTTTTATCATTACCTCTCAGTGTCAGACACTAAGTTAAGTACTAGAGACACAGAAATACTCTAGAAAAATCTATCTTAGGAGGAGGATACTGTCACTTTTAGCTAATGAGGAATCCAGGGCTCTAATGAGGGAGTAAGGTAGAACAGGTCCAACTAAGGTCTTATCACTAAGTCTTAGTAAAGCTTTAGATGATAGATCTTCAGACCAATACTTGTCACTAAATGAACCACTACCAGTCCTGATAATATGCCAAGGCCCAATGGGGGATACCTCAAGCCTACAGTGTAAGTCTGCAAAGAGTCACTCACCAGATCACTGACAAGTGGCAGTGGTTTCTTTCTGCGTAGATCTGGCATGCTGTCAATGCCATAGAGCCCTCCAGCAGGCCTGAGAAGAGAAGAAAATATGTCAGGAACTCCAGTCCTATCTTGATACTGGCAGGTTCAGTGTTCTATTCTCCTTGCTCACCTTCTCCTCAGAGGAAGATGAACTGATTCCCACCATGTGTCTCTGAGAGGGGTGAGGAAGACACAAAGTGAAAGAAATAAAGCCATGAAATGATGAGCATTGGAATCTGCTCTCAGGGGGCCCTCTCTAAGTCTCCTATAGTTTTAGACACAAATTGAGAGCTCTTTTATCCCATATTAACACTTCAAGGTACCTCTGTTTATTTGAAGGCCCTTGGGCTCCATAATGCAAGGAAGGAATTGGTAGATAAGAGGGCCCCTCCCTAAACTCGGGCCAGAGCTCATAGGAATGGCTCTACAGAAGAGCTGCTTTGTGACCAAGGCTGCGAATGACATGTAAGAGGTGACCTTCTCCATCCTGAGTAAGAGGGTTCCCAGTTCTGTCCATCCATGCCTCCTGAAGAAAAAGGAGGGTTTCCATGGAAAGAGGAGCCTGCATAACCAAGTAGAGGCAAGGATAGTGGGATAGAAGACTTCTAAAAGGCCACTTAGGAAAAAAAAAAAGACCATTCAAGAAGGAAATAACAAAAGGATTCTGAAAGTCTGGCCCTAGCCCTATGGATACATCAACAGGGACCAGAAAGAAAAAATTACAGCTGGAGCACTTGGGTATTTTTAAAACTTTTTACTTTTTCTATGCTTATTAATTTTGTCATTCTTTGCCATTTCTTCCGTAACTATATGCAATAAAAATACAGAGAATGTCCCAGAACCCCATTCTCACAATGAGATAACCTGGAGTTTATCCTACTCTTCTACTAATTCACTACATATCCTCTGCCAAAATTACTTCCTCTCTTTGGGTCTTGATGCCAATTCTACAAAAGGGATGAACTACAAAATTTCTCTAACGTCTTAGAAGCGGTCATTCTGAGCCTCAATGAAAAGAACTCATGTACTTGGCTTTAATGAAAACAGAGAGACAAGGAAGGTGGTAAGATAGTTGGGTGGTACAGCATAACTGGTCTGAAAAGAGACATGTTGCAGGAGAATAAGTAGGTACTGCCAGCTGGCTATGCAGGCAAAGAACAGAGTCACAAATTAGATCAAGGCCAAAAGTTTTAACAGGTAACCTGGTATGTTGATTTCTGGTAAAATAGCCTCCTAAACACAGGAAATGATCTTTGCTTTCAATGAGACTACCAGACCTAGGGAAGTTCTAAACCTGTGGCAGCTTCCAAGGACTGAGCTAAAGGAAAGGAAAGATAACAACAGGGAGGCTTTAGAGAATCATTGCAGGGCTCCATTTAAAAATAGCTTAAATAATAAAAATAAAAATAGCTATGTTCCATTGTTATGTATATATTTTACAATCATTAGGGAAAAAAAGCTAATGTTCTAAAGAAGGGCTGTAGAAAAAACAAGTGGTATCACAAGTTTGTGGCTAATTCTAAAAACTATAATATGTACCACTTAAGGTTTTTGCAACATAAATGAGATTCAGACAACAGAAAAAAAGGATAGTTCATTCACATAATCAACTCTTGATTTTAAAAAGACAAATCACAAGGAAATGGAGCATGTAAACATAGAGTGGATAACTTTATGATCTGATTTTATTTCTTCCCTGGGAGAGGAGGCATCCACTGGGAACTTTCATGTCAGAAGGCCTTTATGAGACAAGGAGAGAAGGAAGATCCTGAGAAATAACGGGCAGTTTATGTGCCAGGGAGGGGTGGGGGAAGCATTTAATCTTTTTCCTCTCTTAAGAACAGTCGTTATAGACAGCAGTTGAGCACCTTAAAATGACTCTCTGCTGCAATCACATGATCTGAGACTCCCAAACAAGAAGCACAGAGAGAACACACTGAGCTTATAAGGGATGCTACTTATGTCTTGACTAGAGTGGAATGGAGTAAGTTGGTGGTGATTCACAACAGCTGAAGTTAGGACAGAGCCCAGAGAGTAATCTAATCGACTACACTATCAACAATGGAATAAAAAAAAGTGTGTCAAATGCAGATATTTTTCTAGTTTCCTCTTTCTTCTACCTAAAGGGTATATCATTACTAAGATGCAATCAATCAGAAATTCTAGAGGCAAGGATAGGAAAGCCCCATAGTTCCCTTCCTTGCTCCAGGGAAATGACTCTATAAAGCTCTCTCTTCTATCTCTGAGGAATCAGTCTACAGAGTTCTCTCCTCTCCCCAGAGAACCAACCAATTTCTATAGCAGTCTCTTCTTTCCCAGGATCCAACTTATGGAGCTTTTTCTACTGCTTCCCAGGGGAAAATCTAGAAGTTGCATGACAGACTGTAAATTCACAGAAACCGTGTAGCGAATCACTTACCCTTCCGGAAGCCACTGGGGCAAAGAAGGGTGACCATCATCTGGAATCTTTAAAAGAAGATAGAAAAAAAGTTAGATCCTAGAAAAGATGGGAGACAGCCATCTTTCTTTGGTCAGGCAGTGAGCAGTAAAGTAGGAAGCTCAGAGAAGTGTAGGCCACATACACAATGTGGCAACATCGCCAGACTGATGCCTAAGCCAATGCTCTCATCAGCCAGAGCAACAAGCAGGTTGCTGAAATGAACACTACTTTGTTTTCTTTCTTCCTACTGAACAGAAAGGATATAAGGTCAAGCTCACTGAGATCTCAAGGCTAAGGTCCACTGGGAGTGTGAGAGGTACCAGAACTTACACCCCCCAACACACACACACACACACACACACACACACACACACACACACACACAATCTACTGGTATATGTAACAGAAGCCAAGCCCCAAAGAAAAAAAGCTCCATTTGGGCTTCCAGGCTTCACTTAAGCAAAAGGACAACTTCATATAAAGTCTTTTCTAGTTATGTTCCTAGGTTCCCTTAGCTGTCACAGAATGGTGAATTTCTGTATTCTCATCTCATCTTGTGATTCTCTGAAGCCCTAACTCATAGACACTCTACATTTGATAAGCTCTCTCTATTTAACAAGAGAGCCCAGGATAGATTGGATACTTAGATTATCTTCTGGTGGACTTTATGAACTTTATAATGAGAAATTGAAACCTGAGGTACCAAATAATTCAAGGAAGAAACCATTTAGAAAGTTTTTAGAGGTCTCTCTAGAAACAAATACACACACACACACACACACACACAAATCCTTTAAGCAGTGTACAGAGAAAAGTTCCAAAGTTTCTAGGGCTCTCTCCAGACAACCAATGGTAAATGCTGTTTAAGCTCAATAAACCTAGTGCTGGCAGGTCTGGGGCATCCTGCCCCTTGTTCTTCTCTACCCCACCCCCAAAACTTTCCTACCCCCTGAGACCTGAGCTCCAGAACAAGGGAGGCAGAGGTGAGGTGTTTAACTTTGTACAGGGGGTAACATTTGGGAGAGCCCCAGATGGGAGAATTAACAGACAAAATTAGGCAAGACAAAGTAGAAAAGAGACATAGGGCAGCCGTGGTATAGGGTGATGTAAAAGTAGGTAAGAATTACCCTGGATTAGCAGTAGGCTCCAGATGAACTTTGGGTTTAAGACCCTTCTCAGGTTGTATTCTAGGCAAGCCTATCTGCCTATTGCCTACAGCCCTTCATGAACCCATTTCACCTTATCTGGCTCTTGCTCTGGTTCTATGGGTGGGATAACATTGGCAAAAGGAGAGCCAGGCCCAAAAGGAAACCAGAAGTGGTTGATACACATCTCCTAAGGTTGCTTCTGAGCCTATCCCCAGATTCTACCACCCAGGACTTAAATTCCCTACGAAAACAGTCACTGTACTGAGCAGAATTTTTTTCCCAGCTAGAATTAGATGTTGGCCAGAAACCATAGAATTAGATGTTTCTTAAAGAAACAAAGTCATGAAAAATCTCTGAGAACCAGGGTTCAACAAGCTCAGATTATACACATATCCTGTGCTGAGAGGAGATAATGGGTCTGCTAAAGCCTGCAGACAAAGCATAGAACATACACACAGAGGTACTGGAGGACTGAGAGTGAGAGGAGGTCTGATAAAGTACCTACAGCAGATACATTCATAGACACAACTTACGCCTGAGGGAAATACAAGGTGATCATGGATCCTGCACATAGGGTGATAAAACATGTGTGCACACCCATCTGAAGGATCCAGTGTTCACCAGGGCCTGAATCACGGGCAATAGCAAACCCTCACTGTCTTTAAGAACCAGTGCTTATAGGCACAGAGCATTAGTTATACTGTGCATTCACATGGCATGGGGGAAGCACATCACAGGTTGACAGAAGCTTAGGCTCACAGAGAGACCAAGAAACCTGCTCAGAAGCACAAAGCACATTCACACTTAGGACCCCAGGCAAGAGGTACAAAACGTCCACAGCAACTCCTTATCCCAAATACAAAGTATATGCATGCTGGGCTCAGCCAGGGTTTACAGCAGATGCCAACCTGCAGTAACAAGCAAAAAATGGACAAACACTGTGCAAAGTAGAAGAGGAGGGGCAATCAGTGTTTGGGGTAGTCAAACTGAGTACAAGTATAAGCACACACATGCTACATTGAATGTGCACCATGCTGGCACACACATTCTCACACTGTGCTCCAGGGATGTCTGCAGGGGCACACACAAGAATGGAGCATGCCCACAAACTGCTTTCAGGAAAAACAGACTATCTGCATGAGCCAAAGCTCAGAGATACAGATCATAAATGTGTGTGCGTATGCACACACGCATACGCATACACACACGCGCACACACTCACGCACACCGTGCTCAGGAGAAGGGCAGAAAATAGACAACAAAAAGGGCCCGAAGGGCCAGAGGCACAACCTGAATGGCTCCTCGCTTTCTTTCTGCAAGGAGAGAAAGAGCAGAAAAAAAGGGCAGAAAGGTTAGTAGATTCAGTCCCATTGCACGGAACCCAAAGAAAATGCCAGCTAAATCTCAAGAAACATAGAAGAAAGGAAGAGGTCCAGTTCACAGAGCCTAGTTTCCAGAATCCTTACCTCCTGTATTGGCTGTACCTGCTTTTAGTTTAGATCATTCCCGGTTTGGCTATTCAAACTAAAGGACAAAGCCTACCTGGGGATTTCAGTCACCCCTTTTTTCCCCCTTTCCCAACTGGCCTGCATGCAGCGTCACAGAAACCAGGGCCACAAGCTTTGTTACCAAAGGCCACTCCAACAGACTATCTGAACTGGCTAAGCACAAAGTGAGTTCCTTCCTCAGAAGCTATATGAGCTCACTCTGGGTCTGGGATAAGTTCTCAAACCCCAAAGGCCTGGTGACTGAACCCTTTCCATTTTACAGTGCAGGCTTGGCTATGCATTTGCCCAGCAAACCCCGGCCTGTTTTCCCAAAGCCTAAGTTAACTTAGGCCAGGTTCAGGCCTGGTGTTAAGGCTACGACCAGGATGCTCAAAAGCTACAGATGGGTGCATCAAATGGCCACTGCTCTAACAGAAGTCACCATAATCTAGATGATAAAACCATGACAGCAACCCCAGGCCTGATTATCTATTAAATCCAGACCAATGCACCAAAGGAAACCGATGCTTCCAGAAGAACCTTAGCAAGCCACAGTAGAGGAAGATGAATTCCAGAGATCACTCCTTCTCCTATTCATCAGACTACATTGCCTATTACGCCACATGTGGATAGCTCCACAAGTTTTCTTCTCTAAGGCAGGTTCATTCACCTGGGCCAATCAGCTTCCCCTCCATTTTTTCCCCTCCCTTTTAAAGACCCACTGATATTACATAACAAGTAAAAGGGAGAATCATAGACACTAATTCTTAAGTTTCCACTTTTTCACCTATTTCTAATGGCTTAATGGGTCACCTGACTTGACAGAAGAGTGAACTCAGGAATAGGAATACTTAAAAACAGTGTAGCTACAGGAGTGTGGATGAGATGCAAAAGACACTTATTGGAATGGGGTCAGATTGCCTCTGCATCTACTTCCACCTCCCTTACTGTATTCTGTTCTCTTTGAAAAAGAAAATTAGGCAAGGAACACTTTAACTGACCCTGTGATTCAAATTGGAAAGGTTTCTCTCCATCTCCACTATCTTAAAAATACACCCTATTCAACAAGTCAAACTTACTTTGTGTCTATTCTTCCCAGAGTTCCCCATAATGCCTAAGAATCTGCTGACAAGGCTGTCAAGGCTCTCTACATATATATAATTTTACCCTTGTAGCCTGAGGGCTTAGCAGATCTTCTAGCATTTGTATATAGTGAAAGGAACCTGAACTTTCAGGACTTAGGAAACAACAGCTTATAAGAAGAACATGTGTTTTGCCCGTCACCAAAGAAAACATAGGTCTCTTAGTCAATAGTCTGTACCATTTTCCAGACCCCAAGGAATTGATGTACCGGCTCTTCAGTTTGTTCTACCCGTTGGCCAAACTTAACAAACCCTTTTCTTGTTAAGAGTCAAACTTTTTGTGCTTCCCAATTTCCTAAAATGCCTTAACATTTTTCCACTCAAATTGAATTTTCAGTTCAAGTGCAATATATCTATAGGACACTCATTCTGCAAGAAAGAAAAAGATACCTCATCCCTAAGGATGATGGCACTCTTCCAGAGAATACATTTTATAAGGAAGTGACATCCTTTCCCATTATTAAAACAATCTTAACTCCATTATACTTAGGAGTCAAAAGACTTGAGACACTCAATTTCATTTGAGCCTGCATTTCCTTATCTGTAAAAAGCAGATAAGAATGCTACCTCCCAGGGTTATAGCGAGGATTCATTTCTTCAACAAGTACTTATTGAGAACTTACTGCACACCAGGCAGTGTTCTCAGTGCTGGTAATGAAGCAAAGTGAATGAAACAAACTCCCTGATCTTGAGAAGCTTCTATTCTAGAGGAGGAGCTGATGATTAATAATGATGAAGATGATAACAGTAGTTAACACTAAGTGTTATCTACATATCTAACATATCATGTATCTGATATTTTATTTAAATAAGCTCACTTATTTCTCCCAACAACTCTACTGGGTAAATACTATTATTATCTCCATTTTTTAATTGATTAAACTGAAGATCATCAGAGAGGTTAAGAAATTTGCCTGAAATCACAGCAAGGGGTAAAGCCAAAATTCAAAATAGGCATTTGGTTCCAGGATCTGGAACTATATACACACCATATCACTCGTGATAGAGACTCTGCTGCAAAATTCAAGGAAGGGGAAAAGATAATGCACCCCCCATGGTGATGTTATAGTTACTATTAAAATTCTATTTTTTAAAAAGATTTTTATTTATTTGAGAGAGAGAGTGCAAGTGAGCATGAACAGGGGTGGAGGGGCAGAGGGAGAAGCAGACTCTGCACTGAGCAGGGAGCCTGGCATGGAGCTTGAGCCCAGGACCCTGAGATCAGGACCTGTGCCAAAGGCAGACATTTAACCAACTAAGTCATCCAGGCACCCCACTATTAAAATTTTATAGAAGGTTGTCACAGGGAGCCCTCAATGATAATGTGACATCTAAGCAGAGACCTGAAGGAAAGGGTAAAGAAGCTATTCAGATTCTAGGAAAAAAGTATTCTAGTCAGAACATACAGCAAGTGTAAAGCCTAAGGTGAGAACATAATTGGTGTGGAGGAACAGCAAGTTTTCAATAGAGCAGCAGTTCAGATAGGGTTCTACGAGCTCATAAGCACTTTGGCTTTCATTCTGAGACAGAAAACCAACTGAAGCTTTTGAGCAGAGAAGTGATATGATCTGATTCATGTTTTGTAAGCATTACTCTGATTACTGTAGGGAAAACAGACTGAAGAGGAACAAGGATAGAAGCAGAGAGACCAGTAAGGCTACTGAAATCACTGGATAAACAAAATGGTGAGTTAGACAAGAATAATAGTGGTGGAGGTAGAGATACTGGTAAGGTTTAGGTTACCTTTTAAAAAAATTCTTTATTAAAATTCAATTTAGTTAACATATACTGTATTATTAGTTTCAGGGGTAGAATTTAGTGATTCATCAGTTGCATTGAACATCCAGTGCTCATTACATCAGGTGCCCTCCTTAATGCCCGTCACCCAATTATCCCATTCCCTCCCCCTCCTCCACTCCAGCAATCCTCAATTTGTTTCCTATAGTTAAGAGTCTCTTATGGTTTGCCTCCCTCTCTGTTTTCATCATACTTTATTTTTCCTTCCCTTCTCCTATGCTCATCTGTTTTGTTTCTTAAATTCCACATGAGTGAAATCATATGGTATTTGTCGTTCTCTGACTGACTTATTTTGCTTAGCAAATACCCCCCTAGTTCCATCCACATCATTGCAAATGGCAAGATTTCATTATTTTTGATGGCTTAGTAATATTCAGTGTATTACTGTGTGTGTGTGTGTGTGTGTGTGTGTGTGTGTGTGTATACATCTGCTTTATCCATTCATCTAGTGATGGACATCTGGTCTCTTTTCATACTTTGGCTATTGTGGACATTGCTGCTATAAATATTAGAGTTTAGGTTACATCCTAAGTTATAATAAGCAGATTGACTAACTGATTGGATGTGGGCTATGAGAGAAATGGAAAAAACAAGAATGACTCTATGGCTTTGGGCCTGAGCATCTGCAAGAATGGAATTGTCATATACTGGTAAGGAAGATTATAGAAAAAGCAGGTTTGGCAAGGGCTTGGGGAAAAGGACCAGGAGTTTGGTTTCAGATATGTTAATATAAGGTGCCTATTTACATCCAAATGAGAATGTTAAGATGTAGAGTTTGGCATTCAAGGAAGAGGGCTGGGCCAGAGATATAAATCTGGGAATCCTTATGAAACTCGTGATATTGAAATAGATTACTTAGCCCATGAGTATGAATAAAAAAGATGAAATCAGGATTGAATCCTGGGATTCTATAAGGTTGGGAAGATGAGGAAGAACCAGTAAAGATGGCTAAGAAGGAAAGGTCAGTAATACTGGTGTAGAACCAATACAGAGAGGTCCCATGGAAACCAAATGAAGAAAGTGTTTCAAAAAGCAAGAACTGAGGCATAAGGACAGACTAAAAGATCAGTGGAATAGAACTGAAGGTTCAGAAATAAACTCTTAAATTTACTGTCAGTTGATTTTTGACAAGGGTGCTAAGACCATTCAATGGGGGAAAGAAATCTTTTTCAACAAATGGTGCTGGAACATCCTTATGCATATGAATGAAGTCAGATCCCTATCTCACACCATATACAAAAAATTAACTCAATATGGATCAGATAGATCTAATGAGCTAACACTAAAGAACATTTAGAAAAAAACAGGAGTAAATTTTTATGACCTTGGATTCGACAATGGTTTCTTAACTATGAAACCAAAACCATAATCTACAAAAGAAAAATAAATTGAATTTCATCAAAATCTAAAACTTTTGTACTCTTTTTCATACCCATTATAACTGTTATTACAAAAAAAGAGAGAGAATTAACAACTGTTGGCAAAGATGCAGGAAGATTAGAACTTTGTGCACTGTTGATAGGAATGTAAAATGGTGCAGCCACTGTAGAACACAATATGGCAATTCCAATTCTAGTTATATACCTAAAGGGAATGAAAGCAAGGACTCAAAACAGATGTTTATACACCCATGTTCATGCCAGCATTATTCATAATTGCCAAAAGGTAGAAGAAACCCAGATATCAACCTACAAGTGAATGGATAAACAAAATGTGGTATATATACGCACAACGGAATACCATTCAGCCTTAGAAAGGAAAAAAATCCTGACACATGCTACAACATGAATGAACCTTAAGAACATTACACTAAGTAAAACAGGCCAGTCACAAAATGACAAATATTGTGTGGTTCCATTTATATGAGCTACCTAGAGCAATCAAATTGATAGAGACAGAAAGTTGAATGTGGTTGCCAGTGGCTGGTGGGGAAAGGAGAATGGAGAATTAGTTTAATGGGTAGAGAGTTTCAACTGAGGAAGATGAGAAAGTTCTGAATATTGGATGATGGTGATGATTCCAACAATGTGAATGAACTTAAAAAGGCTAAAATGATAAATTTTATACGATGCAGATTTTACCACAATAATTTTTTTTTAATGAAACATATATGCTTCAAAAAAACACCATCAAAAAAGTGAAATGACAACACAAAGATTGGGGGGAAATATTTACAAATGATATATGTGATAAGGGGCACATCTCCAGAATATATAAAGAACACTCACAACTCAAAAACAAAAAGACAACTCAATTTGAATAGACAATTCTCGAAAGAAAATATATAAATGGCCAATATGCACATGAAAAGATGCTTAACATCATTAGCCACTACGGAAATGAAAACCAAACCACAGTAAGATACCACTTACACTAGGATGGGTTGTAATAAAAAAACACAGATATTTAGTAAGTGTTAGCAAGAATGTGGAGATATTAGAACTGCCATGCCTTGCTGGTCAGAATGTAAAATGGTGCATCCACACTGGACATAGTCTGACAATTTCTCAAAAATGTTAAACTTAGAGTTACCATGTGACCCAGGAATTCCGCTTAATAAATACCCAAGAGAATTCTAAATATATGTCTGCACAAAAATTTGTACACAAATGTTCATAGTAACATTATTTGTAATAGCCAAAAAGTAGTAAAAAAAAGAACAAACTAAGTACCATCAAATAATGAACAGATAAACAAAATATGGTGTATCCATATGATGGAATATTATTCCACCACAAAAAGAAATGAAGTATTGATACATATTACAACATGGTTGAATTTTAAAAACATGCTAAGAGGAAGAAGGCCACATATTATATGGATCCATTTATATGTAACATCCAGAACGGGCAAAAAACCATAGAAACAGAAAGTAGATTAGAGGTTGCTAGAGGCTGGAAGCAAAGGGATTGGAGAGGCATTTCTTTTTGGGGTGTTAGGAATGTTTTGGAGTTGATGGCTGCATAATTCCATGAATCTACTAAAAAAATCAATTATATACTTTTTAAGGGTGAACTTTATGGTATGTAAATCATAACTCAATAAAGCTGTAGTAATTATAGGAAGGACATAATCATGTCAGGTTGCTGATTGACTGATTAAGAGGAAGACTAAAAAAGGATCAGGAGTTTGGCAATATGATGATCACCTGATGGCCTTGACAAAAGCTATTTTGGTAGACTGTAGAAATAAAATAATTGAATTTTCATATAATGCATGTAACAGTACTTAAAACAGTACCCCCCAAAAGAGAAGGAAAAGGATGAAAAATAGGAACTCAAATTAACAGTAAGACTAGTTAACTTAGGTCCCAAGCAGAGCAGCAAAAAAAAAAAAAAAAAAAAGCTGATTTCTCAAATATTTCATTGTAGTAGTAGCCACTAATACTGAATCAGTTTATTAGCTTAAGGTGACTGCTTTTGTGGGCTCTCCCAACCAGAGTGTGTTAGTGGAAAGCCTGTCCCCTATGAGCTTACCTTGCTCTATTCTTCCTACCTTATGGAATGTTCTGGAGTCAGGCCTGGACCCAGCACCCCTCCACTACTCCCTCTGCAGCCCACAGACCAGACTTGATCTTGGCTAGGACCCAGAACTTTGGCTTGCTTTCTTGTTGGTGCTTCAGAAAACCTACTTTGTCTCATTATCACTGCTGCTGCCACCACCTGCTTACCACAGGTACTACAAGCTCCTACATTGCCCACCAGGATATTAGCTCAGAAGGGGAATTCTGCAAGCTAAGAGCCAGCCCAGTGTGCTGGGCACTCATGCTAACATCAATTCCCGCCAAGGTTTAAGGAGTCAGTAAGGAAGTACTGCTTTGATATTTGTTATTTCCATTGTAATGTAATAATCTCTAAATGCCCAGGGAGAAGGAAAAAGGGCTGCAAAGTTAAGAGGAGAAAGAAATTCCTTAAAGTTGAAGAATTATAGAAAGTTTCCTAGAAGAGGTGATGCTTTGGCTGCATATTAAAGAACTGAATAAATTTTGCTAGGCTGATTTGATTAACACAGCACCTTAGGCTAAAAGAAAGCATGTATATGTGAATATGCAGAGAACAGACAGTACAAGGTGAATTTATGACAGTATAGTTTCCTTTTGGGTGGAATACAGTGGGACAACCAAAGATAAGCCTGGAATTGTAAACTAGAGACCAACTGTAGCAGTCCTGAATGTCAAATGAAGGAATTTAGACTTTTCTGATAAACTATAAGGAATAGCTCTAGGGATATTTGAAAGGAACATGATGTGATTTTAATTTATTTTTTAAACTTAATTTTATGACTTGATATGACATTTATTACTCAAATTCTAAAAAATGTAAAAAAGGTTTACATTAAAAATAAAGTCTACTTTTCATCTCCTTAGTTTTTCACCTAATACCCTTCCTCTGGGCAATCATGAAATCAATCTCTTACATATCTTTGTTAGATATTCTATACACACAGACACTATGCATTTATGTATTCTTTCTCTTTTTTATACAAATGTAGGCATCTTATACATACCGTTCTGTACCTTGTTTTTTTTTCATATGGCAATATATCTTAGATATCTCTCCATTTCATAAAAGAGCTATCTCATTCTTTTTATAGCTCTATGGTACTTTAGTCCATTGTTAGGATGTGCCAGTGAATTATTTAACCTGTTTTTCTTTCTTAATTTGAGAAAGAGAGTGAGGGGGGGGGCATGCATGCACACAATTTGGGGGATGGGCAGAGGGAGAGTCTTCAAGCAGACTTCCCATTGAGGGCAGAGTCCTATGCAGGAGGTCTATCCCATGACCCATGAGATCATGACCTGAGCAGAAACCAAGGGTGAAGCTCAACCGACTCTGCCACCCAGCTGCCCCTAATGAGTGTTTCTTAACATTTAGGTTGTTTTCAATCTTTGCTACTAAAAACAATGCTTCAACAATATAACACATGTCCTTTCCACATGTGAAAATAAACCTGTAAGATATATTCCTGGAAGTGATTTTGGGGCTCAAAGGGTATATAGAATTCTTTTTTTTTTTTTTTTTTGGTATATAGAATTCTGATACATTTTGCAAATTGTCTTCCTTAGAGGTTATACCAATTTACACTCCCTTCCCATCAGCAATGCAGAAGTGCCTGTTCCCTCACACCTTTGTCAACACAATATGTTTCATAATTTTAATTCTCCCTTAGAAACATTAATCAGGTTAGATGCATAGGAGGACAATCCCATTTACATTTAAAACTGGATGAATACAGCATATGCTCTTTGGATAAATTTAATTTTGATCGGGAGAAGTAATTTTAAAACTACATATCTCCATGCTGCCTAGAAAAAAAGTACTCTCGTTTCTTAAGTCAAAACCATTCCATACTCCAGTTTAGGTGAGGAGCCTTTAGCTGGAGATGGAAGAAAAGGAATATGTATGACCTATGAAATGCAGAGTCAGGTTCTTGGGTAGGGCAACCACTGGATAGCTTCAAGTTGAAAATAAGGTTCTATGTTAAGTCCAGCACTGGGAAGAAGAAAGGTCAGGATAAGGGAAATTCCCACAATGGCCCATCAGGTGCTGGGGAAATGGCAATCTTATCTCAACAAGAAATGCACAAAGAATAATTTTAAAATGCAGTGTAGGATTGCCATCAGCCCCTCTAGTGCCTGCAAGGAATATGGCCATTCCTGCCTCTGACATGACACCTACTTTACACCAGCATATCCTAAAGGTCCTGCAGCTATAAACTACTCCTGCCCACATGTTCTTCCCTTTTTTGAAAATGTAGTTTCTTAACCTTGAACCCCCTCATAGATTGGAAGCTCCCTGGAGGCAGGAATTTCTTTCCTGTTGCTTTAGAACCCTCTTGCATTTTAATTCCCACAGGATTAGCTTAAAATCTGTATTCAAAAAAAAATAAAATAAAATAAAATCTGTATTCAAGTAATTTAGACTAATTTAAGCTGTGGACCTCCCGCATCACCTTGTGAAACTCACCACCAACCTGTGTCTCATGCTAGCCTGATAGAGGCCATACCCAGCCAGCTATCACCCCATTAAACATAGATTTTGAATACCTGAGTGTATGTCTTCTACTGAGAGATGGTTTGCCTTCTGTACTAGCTCATGCAAAAGTTTTTTCTGCCTCAGTCTTTTCTCTCTCAGAACATTTTTAAAATTGTTGATGCACTTGTTGAGGTAGACAGTCTCTGCACACACTTGCTCTAGGCTTAGTCTGCCCTGCTTGGGAGATTCAGGCCTGGAACAAGTTTCACTTCCCAGACATGGACCCAGAGAAAAACCTGGCAATGAATATGCGATAGGCAAGGAGTTAGAAGCCAGAGAGAAGTTGCTAGGATCCTGAAAGGTTTGGTCTCTCTGTGTAGAAATGCCCACTCCACCAGATACCATACTGAGCAAGCTCTCACTCTCCTGACTCCCAGGGCTCTCCACAGAGAAATCTTGGGCACCTTCTGAACTCATTGTACCAAGAAGTCTATCACTGTTCTCTGACTGAGAACCACTCTCATTGCTTTCCAGGTCCTCAGGACTGATGGACCCACTATTCTCCAGCTTCTGAAACACACCCTGTAGAGCTGAACGAAAATGGTTAATTGCTCGGCCCAGTTTGCTTTTGTAAAATTTAATTTCTACATCTTCATCCTCCTGCAAACCGACCAGCCCACAAGATGACTTTTCAAAGACATCTTTAAGGACCTGAGTAGCATGTTCCTCCTCTTCATTCAAGTCAATATGAACCATGTCACTGAAAGTCTCAGGCCCTATGATAATTTCCTCCATCATACGGTCACAGCTCAGAGTTGCAAACCTTTTGGACTTATCTGTCAAAAGGTCCTCCAGTTGCTTTGAGCTCAGAATATCAAGCCCAGCTTCACAGGCCAGGAGCTTGTCCTCCGTCTTCAGCAATCCAGACAGTGACAGGCAGCTACCAGCCTCACTTTTATTGCTGCAGTTGTTTTCTCTTTTTGCTATACTACATGCTTCAAATCCTTGGCTGGACTGTTTCAAAACCTGGGGTTTCCCAGAACCCTCCTCTCCTAAGATTAATCCTGGGGAAGGTTCCTCAAATTGATGGAAGGTGGACAGAGAAGCCTCTCTCCCTGTCAGTTCACCCAAACTGCCACCAATAACTTGGAAGGCTCCTGATGTTCCTTCTACTTCTTCTCCTGGCTTAGATACACCACTTGGCTTTGTGAAATTATTCTTGGGTGGGAAGCAAAGGCCTTGCTGCTCAGTGGTTTGAGGTTCTCTGTGTTGATTTTGAGATGCTCCTGTTATGGGTCCTGTGTCCCCTGTTTCCATCTGAAGAAGTGGTTCATGGTGGTTTAAAGAATTTGCATTATGATCCTGAAGTTGTTGCAAAAATGACAGAGACTCCTTTTGGGGATTCTTATAGCACTGTGGCCAGCTCGGTTCTTCTTTGGTGGCAATCCGGACTCCTACACTCTGCAAAAGGATGGATTTCTGCAATATGAAATCTCTATGCTCTAGATGGGCAAGTTTCACAACAGTAGGCCTGGGGGCTGGAGCTTTGCCTGCCCTGTAAGCCTCTTTGATGTACCTGTTGCATTGCATGCCATTAACACAGAGGTGCATGGCCAGGAAGCTGTGTACCAGCTCCATGGTATTTTCTCCATCTTGCTCAGGAAGTCCATACAGATACAGAATGGCTTCTTCACTAGGTCTGTCCATATGGGGTTCCTGGGCCATTTCCCCTGCACACACCTTGGCCAGGGAGCCGCTGCCTACCTGCAAGCCTTCTATTTCACTCAGAACTGAGTCTACACAGTTAGACACTTCATCCACAGAACCCCGGACTTGGCTCAAGTGTTGCTGCAGTTCAGCAATTTCAGTTTGGAGACGGCTGATGCCTTGTAGCTCTCTGATTATATAGTCTACTACATCCCCCAAAGGCTCTTGCTGTTCACAGCTGCAGCCTTGGTGAGGGCCTCTGGACAAAAGGGACTTGGCTTGATTCCTTTCTGAGGGCTCTTGACAGCTTGTGCTAATGCTGACAGATGAGAGATCCTGAGAGCCAGATCCCGAAGCACAGGCTGTAGAGCCCAGAGGAAACTGGCTGCCGGCCTGCTGCTCAAAGTTGCAATGCTGGGCCAGGCCCCCATCTCTATCCCCACCAATGGCTGAGGCTGTTGACCCACAGTGAGGGAGCAGGGATCTATCTTCTGGTAAGGATTCAATGGGGCCTGAGTACTTGCTCTTGATGCCACACATAGTCTCTGACTTAGCTTTATCTGGGGAAAGCCTGGAGGGGGGTCCCAGGGTGACCATGATTTCTTCCTCTGACTCTTGCAACAATCGTTTCATTTTCTCCCTCAGGGTCTGAAGAATTCTCTGCTTCTTCCTCTAATTTCTGGTCAGGATGCTTAACAGAGATTGTCTTGGAAGACAATATACTGTCCTGCTCTTTTCAGTCTATTTCTAGCAATTTTGACTGGCTGATGCCTTGGGCTTAGCCCATAGAGATGCCTGGAATGATCCCATGTGTAGTCTCCAAACCTGGCACATGTCCCTGGATCCTAGCTCGACTGTTATCCTGCAGCTAGTGAAAAAGGAAAAGAGTGCACTCAGGTCAGAAAGCCATAGGATAATTTTAATCTGAATCAAGCTGTCAACCAGAAATAGGAACATTACCTTTTAAGATTGTAGAATTCAACCCTGACCTATCTCCCAATGCTGGCCTTCAAAGCTGTGGGCAGTCACTTCTCCTTCCTTGGCTTCTCATCAGAGCACTGATGTATCAATTCCTTGTGTTCTGGGCAAGTACCCAAAGACATCAAGATTAAAACAAACTCCTGGGAAGTAGGTGAATAAGGTCAATGAACCTTTACAAAATTCAACACTAGGGTCTGATTCAGGAATGAACAAATAGATGCTTAACTACCAAAGCTCAAATTACATACACAGTGAAAGACAAAGACAAAGACAAGACCTGGAATGTTTCTTTGTTTTCCCAGTTGGTTTTTCTGCTGAAAACTCAGCAACTCCAAAGTTGGTTCTTGCCTGTGCTTACTTATAGTGACAGTAACCCTTCACTTGGAGAAAAGACCATGGCAAGTATTTTAAACTTGGAGAGAGAGAAAAAAATGTTTCCTAAACCTAATTCTAGAATAAGGTGGCATGGCATGAGCAAAGTCATTGTCCAGACTCAGATGCATTAAGCATGTTTGGATCTAGTAGGGCATATGGCCAAAGACACACATAAGGTGGACTCACAGCTGGGGATGAAGGAAGCTCAGAAACAGCCTGGGTTCTGAACTCCATTTAATAGTCCCCAAGCCCCCAAGGGCTTGGTGCAGCCTCAATGAACACACAGGTTTGGCTTTCCTCCTCCATAGGACCTCTGGTCTAATGCCTCTGGAATACCAGTGTAAGTGATTTTTCAGCACTATCCCCTCCTGGAGTAACAGATGACTGCTCTAGCTCTCTAATGGCCTGGAGAGAACAATGCATGGGACAGGTGAGGAGTTGGTTATATCACAGAAGACTTCAGGGTACTTTGCTGTTCTCCAAAAAGGTCTTGCACCTATACTCTAAGCTGTCAGTTACTACTATAGGGGTAAAGATGACTATTCCCTTATATGGGGTGGGTATCCATTCCCTTTTTACTGGGAACATGCAGAGTGTAGGGAAGGAGCAGAGTAGAAAGTACAAAGGGAAAAGCTAAGGGCCCAGGAATGCATGGAACTGCTGATACTCTCTGGGTTACCCTGGGAGGGGTAAAATTGGTTGGTGGGAGACATGCAATCCTTGTAGAGACATGTTCTCCAATCAGAGATGATTTCCCCCTTTTCTAGATTTGATCTAAACTTCTAAATATTCTAAACTCCTACCTACTTCTCTTTTCCCAATACTCAAGTTAACCCTAAAAGGAGAAAACTGCCTGTGAAGAGCACAAGCTGACAGCTCCCCCAGCAATTCATTTTCAGGAAGGGCCACCATCTACAGTTTATGGGCTTAAAAGTTAAAAGCTTTCCCAGACTAGGAAGAATCAGAAGCATGAGTCACAAGTCTTAGGATAAAGATTAAGCTGACTCCTTTTTACTGGAAACAACCAGGCCAAGAACCAACAGACAGAAACTAAATTAATTCCCATTTCATGTCTTCCTTTTCTCTTTGCAGTTCATCTAAAAACTACTTCATCTAGGAATTCCACACCTAAGAATGCTACCTATTGGGCACTGCCGAGGCCCAATTATTGCTTTAACACTGTTGCTTTAGTCCTATATCTCAAGGGGGCAGGATCAGCCATACCCCTAAATCCAGCCAACTCAGTATAATCGGAGAGAGAAAGAAGATGCTGTGTCCACAACCAGAACTGCTGGGTCTTGGGCTTAGCACCTAGCTGCCTAGAGAGCAAAACCCCCAATTCTAGGACTGACTCCTCCAATTATTTCTTCTCTTCTTCCACAAGTGCACACTTGAATTTCCAAAGCTACCTCTCTTTTCCCAGCTCCCTCAACTGTGCATAGTCTAGGTTCCCCTGATTTGGCCTTGACACCTGGTATTAGCTTTGAACAAGGTCCCTGGCCTGATAAGGGCTGGAACTGGTAATTGGCCTTTCAAGTTTGTCTCCAAGGAAAAGACTGCTTACTAAACCAAGATGGAAGGTCTGGGTATGACCACATGAAGCCATGAGCAAGTGCTACTAGACTGGTAATCAAAACACTTAAGTTTGGGTCTTGCTTCACCAGTGACCTTGGATTAAACACTTGACTTCTCTGTTCCCTTGTTTCCTCATCTATAGGGTGGGGAAGATAGTCACAGGAATGTTGCCAAGCCTGCAACCACCTATGAAAAGAGTATGATTTGAGTAAACCACGACTTTAGCCCAAAACCCATCTTTCCCAGTCTCTTTTAATGGTCTGTAACATTTCCTGGAACCATACGACTGAAGTGTGTCATTCTTTGTTAATCTTGTTTTCTTCTAGAAGTTTTTTTCTTCAGATTAAAAAAAGAGAGAAGCAAACATTCAGTTCCCAACATTTCATTCAGGTGACAAGAGGCTTACCATGCTCCCTCAGGCAGTCTGAAAGCATAAGAAAGGAGCAAATAGCTATTTAGGAGGCAACCTTTCCTTTCCAATGCTGGTGAGGCCCAGAACTCATTGCCAGGTCCTCCAAGACCAGCTCCATTTTGGTCCAGAAAAGGTACCTTTTAGGAGCAAAAATGAAGCTGATTCTCCTGCTGTTGCTTTGGTGCAGGCCAGGTTAACTTCAGGCCTATCTCTGCTTTTCAGACCAATATTCCAGATAGGCTTGGCTTAATTTCCTAGATAGTCTTGCCAAGTATCCCCATCTGAGTGCAGTGCCTTCAACATTGGCTGGCCAGCCATACAGAGGGCAAATGGCACAGTCACTGTGTTTAGAGCCCTTTCCTACCATCTCCTGAAGGACTGAAGGCAAAGCTGCCTGGTTTTCTACGTTACTAACAAATAAAAATTTTTCAACTAGAGCTGCCATAGCAACTTCTCCCAGCCCCAAAGAAAGATGCTTGCTTCCATATTAAACAAACAAACAAACTCCCCCCAAACCTTCTTATGAATTGGTAACCACTGCCTGTAGGTGAACTTAAGAATCAAATCCTGGGGATATGGGTTCCCTAAGTGCACCAAACCCATTCAGTCATCTAGATATTTAGGTTTTGAAGCAGGGGATAGAGTTTAATGTAGAAATTCAACCAGTCAGGCCATCAGGGAAATACAAATCAAAACCACAATGAGATACCACCTCACACCAGTGAGAATGGGGAACATTAACAAGGCAGGAAACCACAAATGTTGGAGAGGATGTGAAGAAAGGGGAACCCTCTTGCACTGTTGGTGGGAATGTGAACTGGTGCAGCCACTCTGGAAAACTGTGTGGAGGTTCCTCAAAGAGTTAAAAATAGATCTGCCCTACGACCCAGCAATCGCACTGCTGGGGATTTACCCCAAAGATACAGATGCAATGAAACTCCGGGACACCTGCACCCCGATGTTTATAGCAGCAATGTCCACAATAGCTCAACTGTGGAAGGAGCCTTGGTGTCCATCGAAAGATGAATGGATAAAGAAGATGTGGTTTATGTATACAATGGAATATTACTCAGCCATTAGAAATGACAAATGCCCACCATTTGCTTCGACATGGATGGGACTGGAGGGTATTATGCTGAGTGAAATAAGTCAATCGGAGAAGGACAAACATTACATGGTCTCATTTATTTGGGGAATATAAAAAATAGTGAAAGGGAATAAAGGGGAAAGGAGAAAAAATGAGTGGGAAATATCAGAAAGGGAGACAGAACATGAAAGACTCCTAACTCTGGGAAATTAACTAGTGGTAGTAGAAAGGGAGGTGGGCGGGGGTGGGGGTGACTGGGTGACAGGCACTGAGGGGGGCACTTGATGGGATGAGCACTGGGTCTTATTCTATATATTGGCAAATTGAACACTAATAAAAAATACATTTATATATAAAAAAATAAAAGAAAAATTCAACCAGTCAATTGGCTCAGAACTCAAAAGGATACCAGAAGCCAGAATAGGCTGAAAGGACAAGCTTCAAGGCCAGGAGTCCATCTGGACTAAGTCAAGTCCATCTCTTTTCCCAACCTCTCTTTGCTACTACTGTCTACAAAAAAATGAAATTAACAAGGGCTAAAGAGTGAGGACAATTTGATCTCTAAATCAGTTCAAGGCACTATCAGGCACTAAGCTATGTGCCAGGTGTATAAGACACTGTCCTTGCTTTCTTATTTAGGAGGTCTGGAGAGGGGAAATGGCAATATAGACAATCACAAAATTAAGTGAAACATGTTATTAAAAAATCTGTAACAAATCATAAATAATAAGCATTTAATTTCAGTAACAGATTGGAATGAGAAGACTGTGAGAGGCCCAGCAGAAAACCAGGACAGGGAAAGCCATAAAGAAGTAATATTTGAGCTGGAATGGGATAGTGAGGCACTGGGGTCCACCCAGCTCAAAGCTGACGCTCTGGATTCCTTCAAGGGGTCCAGTGCTCTCATTCTGCCCTGTTCTATTAGCCTATCTACTCTAGCCAACTCATCAAATCTCATACATACACCCTCAAAAAAGACCACACCTTTCTGATGTCTTTTCCTAAGGAATGCCTAACGCTGGGAAAAATAGGGCATCCTATTCAAAGAATATCTATGTTTGAAAAGAGAGCACATCAAAACAAAATTTATCAATCCAAAGGAGTAAGTTTCAAGGACAGAAAGCTGAGAACTATGACAAGGAGTAAACCCTTAAATCACATCAGCATCAGACTACCAAAAAAAAGTCAAGAGGAAAAAAAAAAATCCTTCTGCTTTCTGAAATGGCTGATTCCTTTGTTTCTTTCTCTGACTTATCAAATAAATGTGATTAGGAATATAAGAATTCCTTGTAAAATTGCTTCCGGCCCAAATCTTGGCCAGGAGGAAACAACTGAGGACCTCTGGGAATAGGCCAGGACTCTCTGCACATATATCAAGTGGCCTATCATTTTGTGTGAAACAAACCCAGAAGGTAGAAAGCCAAAAACTCTGTGCACCCCCCTTCTACAAAGGTCAGAACATTCCTGGGCCATTTACCAATTATGCTGTATAGCCAATATGGTGAAAGGAATGGATTTCTAGGGCTACAACAGGTAAGGGTACTTTTAGGATGTTAATCTTTGGGAAAGAATCAATGTTTACAAAGATTCTAGTCAGAGAAAGTGATCAGAGTCACATGGTATGAAAAGTGAGATTAAGATTAGCCAAAGGGAATAAAGAATGCCCTAGATCAAATGCATAGCAAGGCCCTAGTACTTACAGTTCCTAGGACTTGCCATCCCTCCTCATCAGCATTAGAAGGAACCCCATTTATAGACCAGAAGTTGGGATGGTAAAGGGGAAGAAAACCTCAAGCATTATATTCAAGAGGGGAGACAGAACCTCTGGTAACATACACTACCATGTGGGAGGATGCAGCTTTCAGAGGGTTAAGACCTCAAAATGAAGAATGAGAGCTGGGTATTCTTGCCCTGTCCAGGGCTCCCTATCAGCAGTACCAAGGTTTACTATACAAGAAATATAACCAACCATAAAACAAAGACATATGTACCCAGAATCAGATATTCAGGACAAAGAATCTCTCCTCTGACCAAACCTGAGTCTGGTTGCACTAAGTTCTCTTTCTGACTAGGCCCTGACTTTGAGCTCTGTTTAGTCCACTTTTACCAATAATCCTGCCAGGTCAGTTTAATGAAAATTCTTCACCTCTGACATCTGACCAAATTCCTTACCTACTACCTTGGCCTGCCTCCAGCAAAATTCATGTCAAGTTAGTCCAAACTTCGCCTTACCCGTGATGTTTCCTCTTAGTAATTTTCCATCTACTACCTTCAACCTGCTCCTTGGCTATAAATTCTCACTTTTCCTTATATTCAGAGTTGGGCTCAATCTGTCTCCCCATTACAATACCCCAATGTAATAATCACTTTGAATAAAGTCTGCCTTACCATCTTTAACAAACATCACAATATTTTTTTCTTAAGCATTCATCATACTCTTTTTTCCTTACTACTTCATGGTTCTTGTGAGTAGACTAGCATGTGACTAGGAATCTAGCTAGCCTTTGAATACTAGCCCCCCCTCCACAAAACCCCACATTCTCTACCTCCTTACTCTGCTATATTTTCTTCAGAAAACTTATACCACCTATCTGATAGATAATAAACAAGCAAACAAATATATGACCTATCTCTCTAACCACCTCTCTATTCTGGAATGTAAGCAAAGACTCTGTTTTGTTCATTACTCTATCCCCCACACCTAGAACAGTACCTGGAATATATGGTACTCAAAACAAACAAACAAATAAAATCTTGCCATTGAATAAAGAGTCAGAACACCAAATCAGAAAAGTTCAGAGTTGAAAGGGTCTTTTATAGACTATAGACTTCAAATCTCATACTACATTGTGATCTAGAAGTGATTAGAAAGTAGTTTTGTTTACATATCACAGTGTTTTTCTAAATTTTAAATGTGTAAGGATTATACGCAGGACAGCTATTCTAGGTTCTCAGAAGCCCTATTACCCAAGGTTAAGCCCTTGACCTAAAATACCCTTGTTGTTGCTAATCTGTTTTACTTTGGCAGACCCCTGAGTGGGAAGTTCTTCCTTGAGGACCCACAGTGGATATGAATTCCATTACACTGGGATCTGTGCTTTGTTTTTGAATTCCCAAGGCCTAGTACAGGGCACTACTATGCTAAGAATATGACCTGGCACACAGTGAGAACTCAGCACCATGGGAAGAATAAATGAGTGATGGCAGGTCTGCATTAGAATCCAAGTCTCCTAATTTCTAGTCCATTTTTACTCCCATAACAATATGCTGCCTCCAAGTTCCAGGTTTATTTCTAGATTAATGGCATACAAACCCTTTTTATTATAAAAACTAAGTTGGAAACTTCTCCCTCAAACATACTTAAATTTTCCTGAGGACTCACTCAGGACAAATAAAGAAGGTAGTAACAGTGTCTGTGCCATGGTTCCTGTCATTCCCAGAGTTGTTATCATGGGGCTTCCGTGTGCCCTTCAAGCTTGAAGAGCTACCCAATCCTTGTGCTGATGATGGGTCTAGAGTAGCACAGTCTATTAGAAACACAATATGGTCACATGTGTAATTTAAATATTTCCAGTAGCCACATAAAAAGTCTTTAAAAAAGTAAAATTTATTTTAGTATGTTATGTAATTCATTATCCAAAATATTATCATTTCAACATGCAATTAATATAAAAATTTTTTCATCATATATTTGCATCCTTTTTTCATACTGAGTCTTTGAATTCTAGTATATATCTTTTTTTTAAAGATTTATTTATTTATTTATGATATACAGAGAGAGAGAGAGAGAGAGAGAGAGAGAGAGGCAGAGACACAGGAGGAGGGAGAAGCAGGCTCCATGCCAGGAGCCTGACGTGGGACTAGATCCCGGATCTCCAGGATCATGCCCTGGGCCAAAGGCAGGCGCTAAACCGCTGAGCCACCCAGGGATCCCCTCTAGTATATATCTTACATTTACAGCACATCTCAATTGAAATCAGCCTGCCTGCCAAATACTCAACTACCACACGCGGCCGGTGGCTACCATATTGGACACACAGGTCTGGAAGGCTAAGATGTGGGACATTCTAGAAAGCCTTCAAAACCTGGCAGCAGATGCTCACTGTAGGTTGCCATCTCAGGGGCAGCAGAATTCTCTGTTCTTATACTCATCTTTTCACCTGCTCACTTTGATCTTAGCTGGAGGTAGCATATTTCCATTTTGTGACAGGTCAATCCTCAGGACTACAAAGAACAAAATATTAAGGCCCCAAACTGCAGAAGATGAGACCTCTTCTCTCTGAATCTTAAGCCTTTCTAGATACTCTGTAGCAATAGGTAGCTTCTTTCCAATACTCTGGACAAATCTATAGGTTAAACATAATTACTTCAATAGAAGCTACCCCTTTGCAGGGAAGACTTAGAGACCTCTCACAGACAAGAGCATAATCTCAATGCAGCCGAGTCAAAAACTATCCTACCCAACTCTCACTAGAGGGACATGTAGCAATAGTAAAATTATATTTGTTCAAGATTTTACAATTTACATGATTCCTAATTTTATCATGATATATTTTATCATCATAACCCTATGAGGCAGGAAGAAAGATTATTCTTATTTCACAAATGAGACAAATGAAGCTCAGAGAGGTTAAATGACTTGACCAAGGTCACTGAGTAAAGCTAGGATTTAAAAGGGGGGCTTCAATCTATAGTTAATGCTTTTTTTTTTTATCATACATGCATTACAAAATGGAAAGATTATTATGCATGTGTGTATACACCCAAGACTGGGAAAACTCAAGATGACCTTTCTGCCTATATGGCATATGCACACATGAGAGGGAAGAATTAACACATCAGACAGAAGGACAGAATACACACACACACACTGGAAAAATAGAAAGGTTTCTTAATATATACAGACATACCAAAGAGCAAAGTATATATAATATACATGTATGAGATAAAGAGATTATATCTATACATGTATGCACATGGAGGGAGATATGACTTGTGTATATTCATTTAAAACAAATGAATGAGTTTCTATTTTGTATGTACACACAAGAAAGGAATAGTCAGTTTATAAACATTATGGACACATCAAGATGGAGAAACAGATTATTTGTATATAAGTATGTACACATCAGAGCAGTGGCTAAGTTATTTATATACATTCGGGAGAGTACCAAGGAAGAACGGATAGTCAGATTATCAGCATATAAACACATGCACGTGAAGATTCTACCCTTAGTGCTGAGTATGCTATTTTTCACTCATTCTAATGACCCCCACCAGCAAGTTGGCTCAAACAGTTATGTAATTAATGTAGCTATTCTGTATTCCACCCAGAAATGCTCTGCTTTTGTCTCTGCTTGTCGTTCAGAGTCAGTCATACACTCGATACCACTTACCTTGCTGCTGCAACCAAAATAAGAGTTAAGGAAATGAAAAGAAAAAAAAACGTTAAAACCACAAATTCTCAAGTTTTAGAACGCAAGTGCTGTCTTTAAGCCGTTCAGGAGCACTCCTTGGTTTGACAGAGAAGCCATAGGATGAACTTTCTAAGCCACAGCATGGCTGCTTGCCCAACGGACAAACAGAGCCAAGGAGCTATTATTCTCAATTGCACCAGCTGGCTGGCTCCACGGTGCAAAGTTGATGATAGGAACAATAACCAGCAGAGAAATCCCCTCAGTGAAAGGCTGGGCAGGAGTCTCGCTGGCTACAAATCTAGGAATCCAATCTGGTCCACATGTCTGCTGAGGGGGACTCTGATGACCAGCCTGCTGAAGGCAATAGCAGCCAAACTTCAATGGGATGTGGAATTCTAACCCAATCGATTCCAGGATTTGAGACTGAGACAGAAAGCAGGGCAGCTACTGCTCCTGCTGCTGCTCCTCCTCCTCTCCAGCTGCTTCCTGCCTGCAACCTCCCATAGGGCACCAGCCCTCCTCACACGTTCCTGGCGCACACACCCCCTTTCCCAGAACACTCACGCAAATACAAACCTCGCCAGCAAGCTCACTCACACACCCTTGGTGAGTGTCTCTCCCTCTTGCTAAATATAGATCTTACTCTCTCCCCTCCCCCATTTCTTCCTCTCGTTCTTCTCCCTCCCACCTTCTTCTCTCCCTATCTACCTCTCTCATGTCTAGGCTATAGGATATAAAGAGACATAAGACCAAAGACTATACTTTGAGGACCTCCCAGTCTCAGAAAGAAGACAGAACACAGCAAGAAATTGCCAGAGCACAGTACAAAGGAAGTCTTGTCTTCTACTGAAACAAACTCTAGGTTTTTTTGCTTAGTTAGTTGTTCGGGTTTTTGTTTTTGTTTTTCCATATATATGATATGCTTTCTGCATTTGGCAAAGCTGGAAAACAGGTGAAGTACTTAAGTTCAGTTAATATCAAATAGCACTATGTTCTCAGAGTAGATACCTAGTCCAGTTCTTCCTGAACACCCACAGCAAAAAAAAGAAAAAAAAAAACAAACTGGAAAACAAGAACTCCCTTAGGCTATGCCAAGGCAATGAATAAAGAGAAGTAGGGGAAGCTGGATGGGCTGAGGTAGACCCCACTGCAGAAGTCTGGGCCACAGATTATTTTGGGATCCAGAATTAGGAACTAAACAGAATAAAGTGAAATCACATTGACCAAAAGCTATTTAAGATTCAAGGCCCTGGTTTTGTGATCTCAAATTTTGCAGTCCCTCTTTGCCAATGGCAGTCCCATCTCCGTGGAGACTTGCTAGTCAGGTGGCTCTCACATGGCCCTAATTCCTAATAACTCAACAATTCTACTTAGGACTCATCAGGAAATTGACTGTCCTTATCTTCAAAGAGCACTCAAGTTGCTGACTGCAACATAATGCCAAACATAAGTCAGGAACCCTTGAAGCCATGGAGCATAAAATGCCAGATACATCAAATATATAATATACCTTTCCACTCAGGAAAGGTAAAAACACCCACAGAACAGGAAAAACACTGAGTCCAAAGAATCACAGAATTCTTCTCAATATAGGGCTCCAATTAACTAGTAACAATCCAGTTAAGCCATTTCTATTTCTTCTTCTAGAATAGAAGAATTTCGATTCTGCCTCTTCTGAGCCTGATCTAATGAGAGAAGGTCCTTCTCTTCTTTAGGTCAACGAAAGGTGGACAAGTTTGATTCACCCAGCATATCCATGCCAGGCTCTCAAAACTTCCTACCTCTGCTGCCCTGCAACATTCTTCATGACAATCCACAATAAAACATGGCCTTGTTAGCCAGGAATCAGGCACTCAGTCCATGCAGGCCACCCTAGAAATTGTCACTGCAGAACAGGCAGCCCTATATGGTAGATAAAATAAGCCTTTAAATGAAGAATGATTTCCTGGGCTTATCCAAGATCCTGAGGAGAAAGTGTTGATTCCAGAGCCAACATTTGCCTCCCTACTGCCTTTTTCCAATAACATTGCTTCCCCCTCAACCCAGGAAGAAAATTTAGATTCCAAGAGAGCTAAACAACCCATTTTTTAGCCATCCACCTCATTATGCAGCCAACACTAACAGCAGAGCAAATACCTCCTAACCCAGTCGGGAGCTGGCTGGATGACAGAAGAGATAAGGACTGACAGTGCAACTATACCCACATCTAAATATAGAAAAAAAAAATCACTTGAAAAGTGTCAAATTTCAGTGGAAGTCACAGCCAATTTACTGAGGAGCTTCCCATATTTCAGCCAGAAGAAAAGAGGTAAAGGATTTAAAACAAGAAATATAGGGAAGACTGATTAAGTCAGAATTCCCTCCCACTCATAAAGAGCCCAGAGAAGTGGCTGTCATTATCAGGTTTGGATCTAGGCCTCCTATTCTGAGAAGCTCAAATTCTGAAGAGGTAGGAATGATCCTCAGAGCTAGGACACTGCCTAAAGAATATACTTCTTCTTACCTTATCCACCAGTGTCTCCAGGATCTGGCTGAGGCTTCTAGATGTTATACCTGAGGTTAAAGTGACCCTGTTTTGGTCATTTGCCTACTCAAATGCATGCAGCCCATCTTCTATTCAACTTGGGTTTTCCAGAAAAAGAAAGGCTCAGACAGGAGAAGATGGGTTTATGACACAAGGCACAACATATTTGCAATCTCTAGTTATGGTCTTCAAACTTCACAGGAGAGTTCATGTGGCTTTGATCATAAATTACCGTTGTTACCTTTCTGCTTTCCTATGCTTCAGCAAAAGCATGGAGAGTAAGTGGGAAAGTGATAAACAGCTGTCACTACAAGCTCTGGTAAAAAAGCAGGCTCCAAAAAAAAAAAAAAAAAAGGCTCCTTCTACCATGCATCAAGGCCCATAGACTGTCAGGTGTCACATGACCAAAGGACAGTTAAACCTCTTCTGTGGACTAGCCTTTTGGGATAAATGTAAAATTTGTTTCCTGAGCCATGTGAGGAACAATGCAGGCCCCTTGTCACAGTGAATCCGGCTCTTGGGAATCCTAGGCAGGCTAAAAGGATGGGGGTGCTTTTTAGAGTTAAGAAATAGCACAAGCACCCACCTCAGTTGGGAAGCTTCCTCAAAGCAGGGCTTTTCAAGAGCTAGCTGGGCAGAATTGGAAAAACAGATTGGGTTAAGAAGGAAAAGGCATTTATCCAGAAGCTGTGAAATGCTCTGAACAGACATTCTCAAGGTCTGGTTCCCAATTTAAATCTTTGCAGGGATCTTCGCCTAGAGATAGATGAGTCAAGATGGAAATTCAACATGAGACATTGACACTCACGCAGAGTTGTGGGAAGGTTCAGAGCTGCAGGAGCTCTAAAGGGGAACCAAATGGGTGGGTTAGTCAGAAGACCACCTGGCATATGAAATTTATCCTTAGTTAAAGTATCTGAGTGGAGTCATAGGGATACTGGAGGAGGGGCTCATCAACTACAATTCTCCCCTTTAATATAAACTAGTCTAAGTCTCCCTCAAGGCATATACAACTAGGCCAAAAGCAAAGAATAAGCCTGCTCTAAACTTGGTCTGCCTTTTCAGATGTCACTGCTAGAAAATGACTGGGTCAGGACCAGCAGGTTCCTACCTCATCTCCTAATGTTGACAATCACCAACAAGGATGCAAAGGATAGGTGGAGCCAAAGTCTGACCTACAGCAGAGTAAGTTTTTGACTCTTTTTCTTCTCTAAGTAAAAGCCAGAAGCAACATGAGAGGCTGACATGAGTCACACAAGTAGAATCTGTTTCATGAGGAAAATGCTTTGTTCTAGTGACTGAGAAAAGTCTTTTTTTCCCCTTAGAATTATGCCCTCCATAAACGACTCAGAAATTGCATACAGAAGAGAATGATGAGTGATGGGAGGTGATTCTCCTTCTTCCCTCAGGTACATGCCACTCTAGGGAAGTGATGAGCCTGGCAGAGATGTGCTGACTTCTGATATGCGGAGGCATAGCTGCTACACAGACTAAATCAGACCTGACAAGCTGCAAGGCAGGCCTACGGAGTCACAAATTGCTGACAAATTTCAGTCCTATAGTCAGGTCAAGCACCAGCCCTGCTTAGCAAACACTTAAAGAAGGATAAACTCAGGACTGCCAAGCTAAACAGGTTTTTAGCCTGTACCTCCAAAGGCTATGACCCCATTTCCATTCCAGGACCAAACAATTAAAATCTTATAATCGAAGTAGTCTATGTCTCTACCGCTCTCTCACATAAACCTGTTCAAAAGTCACAGCTCTCAGATTTAGAACTAAGGCTGGTCCTGAACTAGATCTACTTATATACATCCCAGTCCAATCCACAAAGTACACTGGCCCTAACTCAATCTCTATACCCCAAGGAAGCCAATTCTCATTGGGCCATTTGTGGAGGATTCTCTAATAGGAATCCAAAATTTGAAATTTTGAGAAAAATTTTATTTAAATTCAATTTGCCAATAACTAGTATAACACTCAGTGCTCATCTCATCCTGTGCCATCCATAATGCCCATCAAAATTTGAAATTTCATGGGGAAATTAACCCTTTGTATTATAAAGAGACTATATTCTAACTGGCTTAATATTGATCAAATACCTCCTTTGGTTCTTTGTAGTTGAGATATACCTGAGGGTAAACCCAAATCTGGAGAATTTTCTTGGTGTTGGACCCTGTTTCCATAAGTTTTTCAAAATGTTTTTAAGATTTTATTTATTTATTCATGAGAGACACAGAGAGAAGCAGAGACACAGGCAGAGGGATAAGCAGGCTCCACACAGGGAGTCTGATGTGGGACTTGATCCCAGGACCTCGGGATCATGCCCTGGGCCGAAGGCAGATGCTCCATCACTGAACCACGCCGGGGTCCCTCAAAATATCTTCTTAGCTAGCATATGAATCTCAAGTATCTTGGGAATCAATGAAGGAACCTCAAAAAGGATGGTTTTTCCTATAGGATTCTCCATATATTCAAAAATATCTGGCATGAAGCACTGAATTACAAAAAGGTAGCTAATGTTCAAAGGGAAAGAGAGGACTTGAGACAAATCTCTTAAGGATCTCTGACAAATAGCAGGGAAGTAGGGTGGGGAGAAAGGGAAGTACTTAACTATTTGAGTCGAGAGAGAGCTAGACTTAGCTTGCAAAGCAAACAATGCCAAGGGAAAGCCTATTGGTGGCAGCAGCACTGGAGTCCTACACTGCCAGCTCAACCCATACCAATCACACAGGGATATGACTTCTCTGCTTAGACACAAGACCCTTAAAACTTCTATATTCTAGTTCTCCATCCAGTGACAGAATCGCCTGCAAAATCTTTTGCGCCCATATCACATGTCACCAAGTCTAATCTATTGTACCTTCTTATCTATAAACTCTGTCCCCTTCTCTACAACCCTTAATCTAGGCTTATTTCTCACTTGTGTTACTGTAAAATATTCATCCTCCCTAGTCTACCCTCCTGCAAAACCACTTCTCTACTCCCAATTCATTTTTAACAAATTGTTAGAGGAATACCAAGCTTTTATATAGCCCTTAGAAGGAATTAACCCTGCTGACACCTTGATCTTGCACTTTCAGCATCTAGAACTATAAGACAATATACTTCTGTTGTTTAAGCCACCCAGCCTGTGGCACTTTGTTATGGCAGCCCCAGCAAACGAATACAGTACCTTTAAGGACTACTAATACAATCCTACAAAAAAAATGTTTAAGTAGTAAATGAATACTTATTAAGTACCTAGATGTTGTACCAGGCATGATGAAAAGATATGATCCTTGCCCTTAGGGAGGTCATAACCTAAGAGGGGAAATGTTTGGGCATGGGCATTATTATATCCATACTGTATATCCTAAGGGAGAGCAGTATTAGGTTTTGTGCTTGGGTGACCAATAGTGGAACTGACTGAAAGGATATACAGGAGATGAGGTGGAGGAGAAAGAAAAGACAATGAGTACAGTTTGAACGTACTGCATGTGGTGCTTATGAAATTCTGGAAGCAAGATCCATAGGCAGCTAGATATATGCATATTGAACTCATGAAAGAAGACTGAGGTGAGATAACAATTTGGGATTCATCAGCTTCTGGGTAAAGCCATGGGTGAGATTATCTAGGGCAGAGAAAGAGGTGGAAAACAGAGCCCTAGGAATCATCAAGTTTTAAGGGGCAGGCAGATAAGGAAAAATGCTGTAAAGGAAACAAAGATGGAGCTGTCAGATATAAGAAAAGGACTTGGAGGGAAAGTTACCGCAAAAGTCAAGAAGGAAGACTGTTTTAGGGAGAAACCAGTCAAAAGTTTTTATCTCACCTGTCATAAGAAATGCTCCAGGATGCTCTAAGGACATCTAGAATGACCTTCCTAACCTGTCATCTTTGTCTATTTATGTTTCAATGTCCTCAGGTGTGGACCAAATAAACACATTTCCCTAGCATGCTTGAAGATGACAACTAGTAAAGGGAAGTAGAAGCCTAAGGAATTACGGAAAATTGTTACAATTACCTTTTCCCTTTGGCTTCAAGAAGTTGTATTTTATACACAATGACTGTACTTCAGGATATGACTATTTTGGAATGGTGGTAAATCTCACTGCATTGTTTACAGAAAGAATGTTGCTTATAAGGAACCATGGATCTCCTTAATAACATATGTTGATAAATACAGAAAACAAGTTATCCCTTGATTTCCATCTTTCTAAACTCACATTATTTCATTTCTTGGACATTTTCTGATACTTAATAATTGCTACTTAGTACTCTCTGGGAATTCTTCTGACTTTTCTGACCACCTAACTCACAGGGTTTGCTCCCTCCATTCTCTAAGTGTTAATCATTTCTTTTACAACTAATTACTTATACTGCCTTGTAACATCACTTCAAAGTTTAAAGCAAAAAACAAAAACAAAACAAAACAAAAAAACAAAGTTTAAAGCAAAGCTTTGCGGGCTGTTTATTAAGTATCAGAAGCTAGAAACTCATTATAGTTCCTAGCAAAGGAGTTAAAACATAGATATGGATATGAAAAATCCAAGTAGAAAGTAGAAGTAACAAGAAAGTAAGTGGCCAGGAATAAATCTAAATCTTTGAACTCTGTTTTCTACCTATGTGTACTCGGCCCCCAAGATGATACTCCAGGTGAATATCCACTTGATTCCTAAGACTTCAGACTCCTGTATGCCTCATACCTTAAGGTGCCAGGCTGGGCCATAAAGATGTCTTTAACTGAAGATCAATTCAAAATACAGGTTGAGCAGTTTGCAACTTGATCCCTTGTTCCTGGGTCACATCCTTGACTAGACATCTGAATTTCTCCCAGTGCAAGAGGAGAATATACATATAATATCAAAGGCCTAAAGCAGTTTTTTTGTTTTTTTTTAAAGATTTTATTTATTTATTCATGAGAGACACACAGAGAGAGAGCGAGAGGCAGAGACACAGGCAGAGGGAGAAAAGCAGGCTCCATGCAGGGAGCCCGACGCGGGCCTTGATCCCGGGACTCCAGGATTACGCCCTGGGCCAAAGGCAGGGGCTAAACCACTGAGCCACCCAGGGATTCCCCCCCTAAAGCAGTTTTCTTAACCTGACTTTTCATGCCCCCAGTTTATTTCAACTGGCAGAGCTCCTGCCTCCAGCATTACAGCCTAATTAAAAGTGCCTATCTTTTGGGCCTAGAGTGAGAGGGCAGCTTTTAGCAACCCTTTAAAGGTTAGAGTGAATGACTAATATTTATCATAAGAGACATAGTTAAAATGTGGGAGAATTGGAGAGAGGAAAATATTTCTAGCTTTCAAGGTTCTGATTTGGATAGGAATCAGGAAGACTCTCTGAAAGAGGTGATATCTGAGCTTAATTCTAAAGGATAAATAATATTTGGATATGTGCTTAATTCTAAAGGATAAATAATATTTGGGTATGTGGAAACTGCACAGAAGAAAAGGTATTAGGACAGAGGAAACAAGATGAGCAAAGATACAAAAAGGAGAAAAAGGAGGATGTTGTTGGACAATAAAGGAAATGTATATTTAGTGAATACGAACAATAAGCAAGGCCCTGCTCTACATGTATTATCTTATCTACTCAATATCCATCTGCTGAGGCAAATGATATCCAATTCAGGGATGAGAAAACTAAGTTTCTAAGAGACTAGGTGACTTGGCCAAGCCTAAGGGTATATAGATAAGTAGTGGAGTCATATTTCAAACTCTGGCTCTGGCTCATTCCAAGTCCCAACATCTTCCAACTATACAATACGGCCTCTGGGTTAGCAAAAGTTAAAAACATAAGTTGGACTAAGTCGTAAGTAGTAATGGATGCCAGGCTAAAGAGCTGGGACTCTAATTTAACTACTAACAGAAAGAAAAAGCAACCTTCCTTCCTCCTCTTTCTTTCTTTAAGAAGAAACCTTCAATCATTCGCTCATTTACTCTCGGATATATGTTAAGAGCTTGCTGGGTGACAGGCATTAGAGAGAGAAAGTTAAATAGACCCTATTCTGTATTTCCATGCTATTTTTATTTAGCTTTTATTTAAATCTTATTGAATTATAACATACATATAGAAAACTACACAAATCAAAAGTACATCAACATAAACAGAATCCCAGTCAAGAACAGAACATTGTCTGAATTCCAGAAGCCCCCTTGTACTCATATCTTGTCACTACCAACGCCCCCTCCCATTCCCCTACAAAGGTAATCATTGTCCTACAATCTGATCCCACAGGTTACTTTGACCTGTTTCTGAGCTTAATATAAAAGGAATCATACAGTATATATTCTTTTTTTTTAAGATTTTATTTATTTATTCATGAAAGACACACACAGAGAGAAGCAGAGATACAGGCAGAGGGAGAAGCAGGCTCCATGCAGAGAGCTTGATGTGGGACTCGATCCTGGATCTGGGGATCATGTCCTGAGCCAAAAAGGCAGACACTCAACCGCTGAGCCATCCAGGCGTCCCTACAGTATATATTCTTTTAAGAAATATATAATCTTGAGATCAAATGCTCACAGATTTATTTTTTTTAAAGATTTTATTTATTTACTCATGAGACACACACAGAGAGAGGCAGAGACACAGACGGGGAGAAGCAGGCTCCCTAGGAAAATCTGATGTGGGACTCGATCCCGGAATTCCGGCACCATGCCCTGAGCCAAAGGCAGATGCTCAACCACTGAGCCACCCAGGCATCCCTGTTCACAGATTTCTAGGATAATATGATAAACACCAAAAATGACTTTATGAAATACTATAGAAAAATAGAAAACTGAGTAACTATCTGGGAACTCTGAGGAAGGCTTCAAAAGATGTAACATTGAAGTTGAGCCCTGAGCATAAGTGATAACCATGAGTAGTGCTCTGTTTCAGGAAGACAATGCTGGCAGTGGTATACACAATGTAGTCCAAGATGAATAAATAAAAGCAAGAAAACCTTTGGAAGGCTAACATTATAGACTAAGCCGTAGAGAGGATCTGAACACAAAAGGGAACAGAGAAGAGACATATAAAAGAAATGGAGAGAAAAAGAGCAAGGTCTGGCAAATGATCCAATGTGGGAGGCAAGAGAGAAGGAAGAATGACACCATGATTTTGAGTGGGTGAGTAGCAGAATGACAGTGATTTTAATACAAACAGAGAACAAAGAATAAGAATAGGCCTAGGAGGGAAGTTTCAAACATTGGGAAATTGTGAAAATATCTAGTAGATAACTAGACATGAAGGATAGAAACTAAGGAAAAATGAGGATTAGAAGTATAGATTTGGCAATTATCTGCTTAGAAAAGCTAGCTGGGGGGCACCTGGGTGCCTCAGTGGTTGAACATCTGTCTTTGACTCAGGTCGTGATCCTGGAGTCCTGGGATCGAGTTCCACATCGGGCTCCCTGCACAAAGCCTGTTTCTCCCTCTGCCTATGTCTCTGCCTCTCGTTCTGTGTCTCTCATAGATGAATGAACGAATGAATGAATGAATGAATGGGAGGGAGGGAAGGGAGGAAAGGAGGAAGGGAGGAAGGAAGGAAGGAAGGAAGAGAAGGAGGGAGGGAGGGAGGGAGGGGCAGGCTAGCCAGAAGTCAACTGGCAGCCTAGCACAAAAGCCAGGATCAAGCACAGTACCAGCCATATAGTAGTTGCTCAATTAAGGATTCTGGATTAGAGGCAGATTCGAGATGGGGGGTGGGGTGGAGGAGTCCAAGAGGAAAACTGTAGAAAGAGACAGGCAAGGTAAAAAAGGAAGAGAATGGGAGAATCTAGAATAATAGAAGTCAGGGAAATAGGAAGTTACAAATAGGGAGTTTTAAAACACACACTGGAATGCTGCAGTGAAAAATGACAATAAAAACTGAGGAAAGTATCTGGGGGAAAATGTAAATATTAATTATTTCTATCTCCCCTCTGGCCTATAAGCTCCTAAATGGTAAGAAAATGTCTTAAAATAGCTCCAATACACCCAGTGGTAACGACTTAATATTGGCTTGATTTAAAATGGATTAGTTTTATCAGTCGCTTCCTTTTGCATAACTTTGGCAACAGGATTTTCTCTCACAGAGGTAGAGTTCTTTCCTAGCCAATATCAAATATTCCCATTGGATGGATAATCAAACAGGCATTAAGAGTCAGAGAAAGTAATAGAAAGCAAGAAGAGCTGCTTTGTTATCTGGAAACAAGTAATTTAAAATTTTATACAGAGGTATCAATCAGAGTTGTTACTCATAAGAATTTACTAAATACCTTTCTTTACTGATAGGATGCCCAGAAAATAGTATCAGCTGGAGCTAAGTCTGCTACCATTATCTGATAACCTCCTCTGACTCTAGGCAAGTCAAGGGTATCATGGCATCCCCAGAGATGTTTTGATATGCACCTCAGAAATGAGAGCCAATCTCCACTCCTTCAAATAAGCTGCCTCAAATCCCAGGCACAGATGTGACATCTTATAATTCACAAGGTCAGTCCCAACCTAGAACCAGATCTAAGATTTATAGAAGACCAACCACTGACAAACACCCAGATCCAGGCCCATAAACATGTCCAGAATATTTTAGGGGGAAAAAATCCCTGAGAAACATTACACATTTCTCCTGAGAAGCACACAAAAGCAGCTCTTGGAAAACATTCCCACCAGTGCCCATGGTAGCCTTTGTCCACCTCCCCTAGACTCCTCAGGGTAAGGCATTCATTTCACTGACCTCTTCCTGCCAAGCCTCAGAGAAGCATCAGTGTAGTAGATAGATAGCCTCCTCTGAGTGATCTTTATAGTTATCCCAGGAATCCCATGCTACCAAGGAGTCCAGACACCTATAAAAACCTGAAACCCTAGGGCACTGGCTCCTTGCTTCTTTAACCATCAGAAGCACTTTCTCTGTGTTCCTACTCTGTAGCAAAGGCTCCAGCTGTGGGCAACACCTCTGGCAGGTCACTCAGTCCTAGGCTAAGGGAAGTCATGCGAGGGCCCTGAAAACCAACAATTCTGGTAATAGGAGGCTTGTTGGTGACTCTCAAACAATTTTCTAGAGCTTTACACTTAAAAAATGCATTTTTCTATGACCTCACCAGAACTCTGTTAAGAGAGGAGAGCTATCCTTACTTTTACAGCTGAGGAGATTGAGAAGTAGAAAATAGTGTTTTGGGACACCTGGGTGGCTCAGTGGTTGAGCGTCTGCCTTCAGCTCAGGGCCTGATCCCAGAGTCCTAGGACTGAGTCCCACATCAGGCTTCCTGCATGGAGCCTGCTTCTCCCTCTGCCTGTGTCTCTGCCTCTCTCTCTCCCTCTCTCTCTCTCTTTCTCTCTCTGTCTCTCATGAATAAATAAATAAAATCTCAAAAAAAAAAAAAAAAAAAAGAAAAGAAAAAAATAGTGATTTGCTCAAGTTCTCTCAGATTTCAAGATTGAGTACTGCAAGGACCCAGATCTATTTCCAGTTTAGCCCTACATTTTAGTAGTAAGAGGGATAATTCTAAAATGGACACAAAAGACATTGTATATCACGAATGGGGCCCCATATACCAGCCTGGCAACCACAATTCCCACCAACTAGATCTCAGGAAACAGATTCACAGGTGACAGACACAAAAGCTTCTATATTATCTTCTTTTCCCTTCTGCCTTAAAGGTATTATTAGTTTGTTAGGGCTACCCTAATACCACAGACCGGATGGTTTAGGCAACAGAAATTTATTTTCTTACAATACTGAAGGTTAGAAGTCTAAGATCAAGGTGTCAGCAAGGTTGCTTTCTTCTGAGGCCTCTCTCCTTCACCTCAGATGGCCATCCACTGTCTTCACAGGCTCTTCCATCTGTGTCCTAATCTCTTTTTATAGGAACACCATTCAAATTGGACTTGGGACCACCCATATGACCTCAATTTACCATAATTACCTCTTTAAAGGCCCTCTGTCCAAATATCACATTCTGAGATACTGGGTATTAAGATTTCAGTACATGAAGTAGGGCGAGGGAGCAGGTGGTGGCACACAATTCACCCCATAACAGAAAGAAAAGGTAAAATCAGGGTTTTGGTGGTACTATGGATTTAAAAGGCAGAGGAAAAAAGGACACAATCCAGAATCAGAAGCCAGGTACCCTGGTGTTTTCCTTTCCTTTGTAAGGAAACTTTGGAATGGAATAGAAGAAACATACTGGCTGGTCACTTTGTAGAGAAAAAGAATTAGGCCAGTCTCCGCTTCCTTCTCTGTTCTGGCCTGCTTCCTAACAAACGTGGATAACATGGGCAGGACAATCAGGTGTGTCCTTTCTGGGTACTCCTGCTCTGTTCAATGCAGGTGGGAGTAGGAAAGGTAGAGGGCCTGTGTTCATGTGTATAAAAATAAATTTTAAATTTTTAAAAAGATTTTATTTATTTATTCATGAGAGATACACAGAGAGAGAGGCAGAGACACAGGCAGAGGGAGAAGCAGGCTCCAGGCAGGGAGATCAATGTGGGACTTGATCCTGGTACTCCAGGATCACGCCCTGAGCTGAAGGTAGGCACTTAACTGCTGAGCCACCCAGGCATCCCAAATTTTAATTTCTTAAGAATATCACAATTATTACTCACTCAGCTTCATCTTTGGAATTTCTTTCTACCTAAGATTTTAGTTTTACCAAACCAGTTGAATTCCAAGGACTGAGATAGATTTGTGTATTAGAGAAACAGAAAAGGAGGAACAGAGATAGGCTGTAGGAAAAACTGGCAGCTCAAGAGCATGCTTTGTTACTGAACAACTGGGCAAGCTACTTCTATAGCCTGTAAAAAACTTATTTCAGAGGCTTAGATAATATTGCCAATTTCTCCGCAGACAGGCAACAAAGAGAAGAAAGAAAGGTTGCAGGTTAGGGAACAATTAAGGCAGAATGAGGCAAATTCAAGAAAGGTCCAAAGAAGTTTAAAAGGAACAGGGCTGGGAGATAATATTTGCAAATCATATATTTGGTAAGGGGCTTTGATCCAGAACATATTAAGAAATCTTACAACTCAACAATAAAAAGACAACTCAATGTAAAAATGGGCAGAAGGTTTGAATAGATATTTCTTCAAAGAAGATATACAGATGGCCAACAAGCATATGAAAAGATGCTTAACGCTATTAGTCACTAGGAAAATGTGAATTGGATTCATAATGAGATACCGCTTCATATGCACTAAGATGATTTTAACAAAAAGATTAACAGGTATTGGTAAGGATGTGAAGAAACTGGAAAGCTCATATATTGCTTACGGGAATATAAAATGGCACAAGCCATTTGGAAAAGTCTGACAGTTTCTCAAAAGGTTAAACATAGTTACCATATGACCCAGCAATTCCATTCCTATGTATATACCCAAGAGAACTGAAGACCTATGTCCACACAAAAAAAATGTACATGAATGTTCTCAATGGCATTATTATAATAGCCAAAAGGTGAAGGCAAATCAAATGTCCAACAATAAGTGAATGGATAAACAAAATGTGGTATATCTACAGAATGGAATATTATTCAGCCATATAAAGGAATGAAGTACTGATAGTTGCTGCAACACAGAAGAACCTTAAAAACATGTTAAGTGAAAGAAGGCAGATATAACAGGCTACACATTGTGTGATTTCATTTATATGACATGTCCAGAACAGATAAATCCATAAAGACAGAAAATAAATTAATGGCTGCCAGAGGCTAGAGCAAAGCAGGGAATGAGGAATGACTTATTATGGGTATGATGTTTCCTTTGGAGTGATGGAAATGTTTTGGAATTAGATGATGGTGATGGCTGTACAACCTACTGAATATACCAAAATACACTGAGTTGTACACTTAAAATGGTGAATTTTATGTTATATGAATTGTACTTCAATAAAAAGATATCTATTACTTAAAAAAAATAGAAGATTCCTTTTCCTTTTTTTCAGTCCATTAAGGGGAAATGGTATAGAAATAGGGCTAGAATGAGAAGGCTGGAAGAATACACAAAGCACAGTGTACCTGTCTCTAATTCACCTTAGGACAGTGAAACCATGAGAGACTCCTAATTCTAGGAAATGAACAAAAAGTTGTGGAAGGGGAGGTGGGTGGGCGGATGAGGTAACTGGGTGATGGGCACTGAGGAGGGCACTTGATGGGATGAGCACTGGATGTTATACTATATGTTGGCAAATCAAACTTCAATTAAAAAGAAAAGTACAGTGAAAAGAGACGGAAACCGGCTCTGTATGAAGAAAAAAAGGAGTCATAGTCATAGGTGACTGGAAAGATGAAATCTCGGAATTATAAAATTTCCTCAACCCAAAGTGACCAAGTATGAGTATGACCTCTCCTTTTTTTTTAAAGAAATTTTTAGGTAGGAGAAGCTTTCTCATTCCTCTCCAGGAAACAATTGCCCAGAATGAGAAAGGACTAGCTTCCCTATTCTACATCCTTTGCATTCATCCTGTCAACAGATATTTATGGAGTATCTACTATGTGTACAACAAGACAGCTACCTATCCTTCCCTCCTTTAAAGTTAAGTGAAACTCCTACTCCTAATTACTCTACATTATAGAAGGGATGGTTCAGCTTTCTCTTACTTTTCAAGAGGCCAATCATATTTAGTAGGTTCAGGGTTGGTTCAGCAAGCATTGAAACAAAATACAGGAGACACAAAATAAGTTTTGAGAGATTATGTCTTTTGGTTAAATGTGTTGGATTTTAGATCTGATGGGACAAGTGAGTGCATAAGTGGCTAGAAACACGGGTCTACAGTTCAGGGACACATCTGGGCTAGATACACAGATAGGAGAGTAATCCACATCTAAGTGGTAACTGACATTATGAATGAGATTTCATAGAAACAATGTAGGGGTTTTATGAAAAGAGGATTGAGCAGAGAATACCAGAAAGACCAATATTCTAGAAATGAGCAAAGAGAAATCAGAAAAAGGAGACTAAAGAGATCAGAGAATAGTGGCAATGGGGATGGTTTCTTAAATTTCAAAACACAAAGGAGTGTTCAGTGTTAAACCCTACAGAGTGGCCCAATAAGATTTGAAAGCAACCACTAATTAGGTAACTATGAGTTCATTGATGACCCTCACAAATGCAGTTTTAATGAAATGATAATGAAATCAACTGAGACTTTCTTCAAATGTATTTCTTGGAAAATGAGTGCTACAGAATGCTTCTCTAAAACAGAATTTCATGGTCAAATAAGTTTGCAATAACATTGTGTACATTATATCCTCCTCTTTAAGAATCATAACAAGCAAAAAAAAAAAAAAGAATCATAACAAGCCTACAAGAGAGTAATCTATTGGTGTTATACTCTACTGGAACCCATTGTTTCCCAAATTTCTTTGACTATGGAACTCTATCACATAATAGAGGACCCACTGACAGTTCCAGAAACTGGAGTCCTGCAGAACATTGTTTTCACACTCTGGAAAACAGAGTTCTAAGATTATGGTGGTAATATGGTAGAAAATAGTGTTAAAAACACAGACTCTAGAGTTAAATAGACCTAGTTTTGAATGCAGTTCTCTTACCAGCTAAGTGACCCTGATCAAGTTTCTATCTTTCTAAACCTCAATTTCTTAGTCTATAAAATGGGCCAAATAACAAAGCCTAGTTTGTAAATTATTGTGAGGGATTCATTTTGATAATGCATATAAATAAAGTACTTATGTGGTGATGTAGGTAATAAAGTTTTTGTTCAGTGAGGAGTTATGGAACAGATGGGACATAATTGCAACAAGGAAGGGGAGTATGAGAACAGGTTATGTGAAGATCTAGTAATGGCCTGGGAGTGGCAGAGAGCCGGTGAACACTAAGCCTCACTCCTGACCCAGTAATGGGGCATAAAAAAGGCATATCCTCCTTTAGCAAGGACTTCAGTGGGCTCCTGACTGGCTCAATTGAGTTAGTAGAGCATGTGACTTGTAGACCAACAAGATCAAGAGGATCTTGATCTTGGGGACATGAGGTCAAGCCCCACGTGGAGGGTGGAGTTTACTTTAAAAAAGGCCAGGAAGGGGTTAGGTTAGCAAACAGCCAGGTTTCAGTCAGTAAAGAATGTATTGATTCCAGTCTCAGACTCAGTAAGATTTCATAGAATTTGCAATTTACAAATAGCAGGGCAGAAGAGGCCTCTTAGAACAGCTACAGCCCTTGTCTAAGAGAGCTTTCTCCAGGTTGTGAAGCAGTAGGGCCTGGTCTTGGGTAGAGATGACCATGAAGTTTGAAGAGAGATACTAAAAGTTGTGGTTGAGAGATGTCTACAAGTATTCAGGATATTACTACAGGATTTGAATTTCAACAGTGTAAGTAGTAGCACAAGATAAACAATTTAAAAATCCATCAATAGAGCACACAGTATACAAATTATAATACAATCACCAAGAGAAATATTATGTAGCTATTAAAGAGAATGCAGTAGCTCTATACTAATAAGGAAAAATTTCCAAGCTATAACATTAAATTTTAAAAGGTAAAGGACAATGTATGTAATACACATGCAGGCTATGCACACACACATGCTTATAAATGCACAGATTATCATAGACTGATTCACAAAACATAGATAACAAAGTGATAAGGAAGACAGGGAGACTAGAGGCCTGGAAGTTTGAAATAAGAGGGAAATTTTGCATTATACATGTTTATGTTTCTATTTTTACACTTATTACTTATTCAAAACATTCTTTAGTTTTTTAATTGTTGAGAGTAGTGATGGTTCGGGAGAGGGCTGACAGATTATGAGAAAAAAAGAGCAAAAAAGGTGATCTCCATGAGAGCAAAGAGGAGAGGTAGTAAAAGGTAGTCATACTCAGAGCAAAATCTTGAAGTTTAAAATTATACAAAGAATGCTTTCCTGATACAACTAAATCTAAGAGATGAGGTCCTCAGAGACTCCCCTTGAGCATCATTTTTCCCCAAGGGGAATACCTTTTTCAGGGCTTCAATAATAGCATGAGAAGGAAGTCTCTGGTAGGGAGAGAGTCACAAATACAGAACAGTGCTTTGTGGGAGACAGTCGATTCATTCCATCTTAATGATCTTCCCTGAGAAAATGCTGATCTCATCTCTCAGGCTGACCAGCTGCAATCTTGGATCCCATGAGATTGCTCCATTTAAACACGGGCCTTCTAATCTATTTGCCTTTCTAAATAAGGCTCTCCTTCTTCAGCTTTCTTTAGCAACCTAAAAGCTTCTGTCAAGGCTTCCTCACGGCCTACCTCCATGTCTTCTCCTTCACTGTCCCTTCCACCTGGAACACCCACCCACCTGCTGCCACCACAGTCTCTGTTTCTAGAGCTAAAAGTCTCACCTCCTCCCCCAGATTTTTCTGCAGCTAAGCCAAATAAGGTACAGAATCATATCCATTCCACCTACACTACTAACATTACTGCAATGTCATCAAACACTTATTAAGTACATATGGCCAGGTACTCAGCCAGCCCAGATACAGAGATGACCTATATGATCTCTCCCCTCAAGCTGCTTACAGGAATAGCATAAGGGGGAGTGGGGAGGAGCAGCCCAGGTGGCTGAGCGGTTTAGTGCCGCCTTCAGCCCCGGGCCTGATCCTGGAGACCCGGAATCGAGTCCCATGTCAGGTTCCATGCATGGAGCCTGCTTCTTTCTCTGTCTCTGCCTCTCTCTTTCTCTCTCTCTCGCTCTCTCATGAATAAATAAAATCTTAAAAAAAAAAAAAAAAAAAAGAAATGGCATAAGGGTAGCTAGGTTCCTATGGTAGTTCCTCAAAGTCTATTGAATGCAGTTACCAGCTGAGAAAGTACGAATGTCCCACAAATTTGTGGGAAATAGTCAAATCACAATCAAAGAAATGCAAATTAAAATAAGGGGATACCATTCTTCTGTCAAATTGGCAAACATTTTCTAAAATGATAATACTCAGTGTTGGTGTGGCACGTTCAAATACCGAAAGTACAAATTGGAAAAATCTTTCTGAAATCACATGCAGAAGTTTATCAGAAGCCTTTAAAAGATATATACTCTCAAAAAAAAAAAAAAAAAAAAAAGATATATACTCTTTAACTCAGTAATTTATTTGAGAATCTACTTTAAGAAAGCCAAGTTAAACAAATAATCAAAATCAACAGATTCATGCACAATGATGTTCATCATAGCATTGTTTATAATTATAAAGAAATAGAAGTTGTTATAAAACATCAACATAATGGAATAGTACTAATCTATTAATAATCATGAAATCACGTTTTCAAAAAATATTTAATAACCCAGAATAAGGCTCACAAAAATAATCTAAGCAAGAAAATTTTTAATGCACACACAGTATGGTCCAAATTCAGTAACTTTACATTTAATGTATATAAAAGTTATATTAGAAAACATAACTAATGCTAATATTTTATAGTTAGTAGGCTCTGGAAAAAATTAAAAATAGAATTAATTAAAACATAAAGAGGCACACAGAGACTCTGGTGAAAATGCCAACAGAAATGTTGGGGCACCTGGGTGGCTCAGTCAGTGAAGCATCTGCCTCCAGCTCAGGTCATGATCCCGAGATTTTAGGATTGAGCCCCACTGTCAGGCTCCCTGCTCAGCGGGGAGTTTGCTTCTCACTCTCCTCACCACCTGCTTGTGCTCTCTCTAGCTCTCTCTTTCTCACTCTCTTTTTCAAATAAATAAAATCTCTAAAAAGAAATGATGACAGACTTTTCTGGCTAGGTAAGCATCCATAAAAGGTTGGCTAAACGCTCTGCCAGGTTCTATACTGGGCTCTAGAACATCAGCAATAAAAAGTATAACCCCAGCAATCAAAGATCTTACAAGTACATAGAAAAGTTAGATCAAAGAGTAAAAACAAGTAATTCCATTACATCATGGTAAATGCCAATCTAGAAAAAGTATGCACAGAGTCTGGAAACTTAACCCCCAAAACTGACAACTGACTGGGTTTTAAATGTAAGAATTTAGCTAAGTGGAGAATATTCCATGCATGGCAAACAGCAAGTGCATAGTCTCTGAGATTTTGAAAAATATATAGTCCTGTATGTTGGAAATGTTAACTAAACAGAGCAGCAGAAAGAAGTAAGACCAAAATGGTATATAAGGTCTGTATCAGTGCTTTTCCAATTCTTTTTGTAGAGTATCTGGGTGTTTTGTTGCTGTTGTTTTTTTATTCCAACATGTCATGGACTGATATTTTTGGTCTATATCCTACTCAATGAAAAAAGGACATTATCACGTGCATGGTATTACAACAATCCAAATTGCCTCTAAATCCTCCCCTTAGAGTACTTATTTCACCAAAGTAGAAACAAACAGTTCCTGGACTGGGGTGGTCCATGAACCACACTGGGAGTCGCACTGAGCAAGACAGAGTATGAAGGTTTTATTTTATCATGAAGGCAATATGGAGTCACTAACGTGTATTTTTTCTGATTTCTTCTTTTTTTAAATCATAGTTTTACTAGATGATTCACAATCCTTAAAAAAGAAAAAGGTACTATTATTCTCCCCATCTTGTGGATTAGGAAAATGTAGCTGATTAACGTTAAAAAACTTTCTCACAATGATACATTGAGAAAGAAATATGGCAACCCATATCACAGGCAAGGGTTAACGTCCCTAAAACAATAAAAACTCCTGGGAATCAAAAGTTCAACAGAAAAAAAATGGGCAAAGAATACGAATAGACCATTCACAAAATAGTAAATACTAATAGCCTTTACTTGTATGAAAACATGCTTTACTGTACTAAGATATGCAAACTTAAATTCTACTGAGGCAACACTGCCTAGCAGACTAGCAAAAATCCAAAAGTTCAAACAAATCACTCTACTTGTGGCTTTAGGAAGGAAAAAAAGCACCCTCAGGACATTAGCAGGAGTATAAATTAGTACAGTATCTGTGGAAGGCAGATACCCTTTGAGGTAGTCATTAAAGCAGCTCATAAATATCCTTCTCTTTCTCTTTCAAGGTATATTATACTGTTTCACTTGAGGTTAAATATGGTTATACAATTTGCTTTATCCAGGGAAATGTGAGTAAAAGTGACATTGTATCTTCTAGGTGGAAGTTTTAAGAGCTAGAGTACAAGAGCTAGAATGCAATTTGCTATGTTCTCTTTCATTGATCTTTTCTTTCACTATACCATCTATACTGACAATATCCTACATGCAGGCTGCTCCATCACCCTGGACTGCAGAGACAAGACAACTTAAAGCAGAATTCCTTGACATGCAGGATGACAAGCAGCATAAGTAAAATAAACCTTTATTGTTTTAAGGCACTGACAAATGGAGGAAATGTAGCAATATTTATCAAATTTACAAAGGCATATATCCCCTCAAATATACTTGCAAAATGATGTATGTAAAAGGTGCTCGTTTACAGCATGGTTTGTTAAAGCAAATGACCACGCTGTTAAATCAAATGAACCAAATTAACACCAAGAGAAGACCAGTCAAATACTTGCAGTACCTTCATGCAATGAAATATCTGTAGTTATTAAGAAAAAATTCTCTTAGAACTAATATGGAAGGATCTCCAAATGAAAAAACAAGATATTCTCAGGATGTATACCAATTTCGTTTTTAAAATAAAGTGAGAGGGTTACAACATATATTCATATTTTTTTGGACTTGCACAAAGCAATAAGAAACTAACAATTATTACCTTGGGCAGAGTGTTAAAGCGTGACTAGGTGGAACTTCCAATTGCTCAGGAAAAAAAAATTGTGTGCTGTACTTAACTTCCTACTGTCACAACCTCGATAAATCAAGCAAATCTCATGTTAAGTATAAATACCATACACTTGCCTCTATCTTAAATCGTTCTCACACCCTTCACTAAACTCTGGCTTATCTCTACCCTCTTGGCCATCTAATCAGCTTCCAGTTACATTACCTGTGTTAAGAATATATTTACTATTGTTCTCTTATTCAATTAAGTAGGAATGGTTCTTAGTTACCCTTAAATAAACCATGCTTTTTCTCTAAATGATTCCAAGCTTTGCCAACAGTTTTTAGCTATTCTTTCTGAGACTCTGAATTGCCTCTTAAAACAAATTGTGTCTGCTCCAATATATTCTTGTTTTTCTCATTCAGAACTTTTGTGTGGATGTTATTTCTTTTACTTTCCTCTATAACAAAGAATTATAAGAAAATTAGAAATAAAAAATTAGTATTATAACATTGACTCCATAAATGTTTACTTTAAATGTTTATTTCATGTAAGTCTAGATCAACAGACTCCAAGTGTTTATGATTAGGCAGTCCAACCCATAGAAATATTTTTAGCATAATCTCTCAAATATATATATTTACTCATTTAAAACCTATATATATATATGTAACCATATTCGTATTCATACATTATAAAAATATAAAAAGTTTTTATAAAAGAAACAATCATTTAAGATTAATGATAAAAATATTTTTGCTGTCACTAAAAATATTAGCAGTAATATTTTTAGTGAAAGCAATGTGATACAATATGCCTCATTATTTTTTAAATCTTATTTAACATTTTGTTATAGAATTATTTGAAAGTTTGGTTCTACATTCAATTATTTCAATACATGGTTTTCAAAGCTGTCAAAAAGATACAGATATGTCAGTCAAATGAAAGATGTGCAGTTGGTTCCTACATAGCAATTTTTCAAAGATTTTGTTGAAATATGTATAAATAAGTTCTCATTTTCTCTGATATCTTATCAAATAGAAATATTTCTAATAAATAAATTCAAACCTCACTGAAATTTTTCATTAGAAATATTTTTAAGAAAAAAAAAATAAATAAATAAAAAATAAAAAAATAAAAATAAAAATAAAAATAAAAAAAAAGAAATATTTTTAAGTATGTTAGTAGTTTCTTCCCAAGATTTTAGAACATGCAGTTATGAGTTTTTATAGGTAACACTCATTGTTTCTGATTTAAAAAAGAACACACACACAAAAGAAAACATTTTCAAACATCTGTATTTAAAGCAGCTACCTTTTCAATCATTATTAAAACATTATCTTCTCCCCAAGGGTCAAATTAGCAGTGCTTATAAGAAGCTAGAACAATACAAGCAAAAAAAAAAGGCGCAACAAAATAAATGGTAATAATGGATTCTAACTGTAAAATGTAATATCTAGTCCATGAGTCCATACTGATATAAATAAACTGATGGGAGAAAAAAGAAATCTCTTCCTTATAGAATGCCAACTAATGAATGTAGAAAGTATAATGGAAACAGAAAGTTCCCATTTGGCAACTACCATTAGTGGTGGTAGATTCAGATAGGAGTCATCAATGGATGCTTAGCTTGTAGGTAGGAGGCGATGAGGAGTAAGATATTGGCATAGTCTCAGAGTACACAAAACACTTATCAATTACAAAAGGAAAAAGGGTGCTTTGACAAGTTGGAAACCTGGCCAATAAAAACTTAACTAGGTGATTGAGGTTAACATTAAGAAGGGTAAAACAATTCACTAAAAAGAGCCCAGCGTCAATTTTGTGTAATTCCTGCCAACAAAGCATGTCCCGAGTCTGAACATGAGGAAACATTGGATGGACCCCAAATGAAGAACATACTACAAAATAAAAGCCCTGTACCATCTGTCCAAGATAAAAATGAGGAAGTGTTCCTGATTAAAGGAAACTAAAGAGATATGACTACTAAATGCAACATGGCAGCCTGAATTATATCCTGGACCAGGAAAGAAAAAAAGATATTGTTGAGACAGCTAGCAAAGTTTGCATAGCATTTTGATGATGGTGTTGCTGTTGTTGATTTTTTCTTGTGGATGGTTACATTGTAGTTGATAGGAGAGTCTCTTGGTTTGTTGGGAAGTACAAATAGGACTATTTATGAGTAATATGACATCTCTCCAACTTTTTCTCAAATGGTTCAGAAAAGAATTAATCGTAATGGAAGGAGGGTTTTGAAGCAATTTTGATCATGTCATCAATTGGGGCATCTTGGCAAGAAAGATTTAAGCATTCTTTATATTGCTATTTTGGCAACTTTTCCCTAAGTTTGTAATTATTTCAAAATAAATTATACTTTAAGTGTATTTATAAATGTGAGCATGCTTGCATTTTTAATATCTGCCTGGTATTATACTACTGACAGCCACTAATCATCATTTAAAAATAACCTTTCTGTGTATATCATAAAGGCCCTCTGTAATAGGCAGTCAGTGGCCTTAAACTGGGTAGCCAAGGGAGACAACAACTAGAGGCCTTATAATAACTTAGGCCCTGTCCTAAGTTCAAAATATAATGGCCTCAAAGTGGCAATGGTACTGAAAATAGCATTTAACTTAAACTTCAGGCTCTCAACCCACTAGGTCTATTTGATTTCCATTAATCAGCATAGAAGGAAGCCAAAAGCCAACTCCCATCTCTTAAGACTCTAGCTTACTTGTCATGCATTTCCAGAAGCACACTATAAGAAGATGACTAATCACTGACTGCTTCTTTAGGACCATATGTCTCCCAATTTTAAAGGAAAAATTGTCCCAACTAGTACTAGAAAAACAGATTTCCTACCTCCTGCAGCTGGAGTCGAACCTTGGTAACTGCTCGGATCCAGTGAGCTCTTGCTTGGGTAAATGGTGAAGAACCATTCTCCTCAGGAAAACTTGTAACAAAGAAAAGAATGTTTCTTAAAAATAGCCCAGGCAACAAGGTGACTGCTCAAGCAAAACTGCCAAGTATCTAAAGTAAAATGGTTTGTATTCATGCCTAGACTTATTTTGTGAGTCAGGCCACTAAACAGAATAGTACTGAATAGGCAATGTGAAAAAAAAAATCCTCTCTAAAATGACAACTTTTAGCTTTTTATCCATTTCCTCTCTCCTTTCCCCTTTATTCACTCAACCAATGAGCCAAATCACTAGGATAGTCAAGTTTCAGGATTCCAGTAAGAGTAATGGCAAGGGCCCTGAGTCAATGTTAGCACTGAAATTACATAGACATGTGAACTAACCCTTGCACCTTACCTCTCAAGACCACCGAGTCTCCCTTGGGCATTCTGTATATCATCCATCCTTAGAGCAGAATTTTGTTCTTACAAATCTTTCCTGCTCCACTAAGAATATTGGAAGGCTTATCATTCCTAGACTACATCAAAAACGCTAAGTAAAAAAGCACAGCTCTTTTCCTGCCATGGTCTTTTTCCCTGACCTGCCTTAGGGACACCTTCAATGACACAACAATAATATATAACAAAGTAGCTTTGGGGCAGAAACACTAGGCTGTATTAGAACAAATCATCACCCAGGTTCTTAACTGTGGAATACTGGTCAGTTCTTGGTGATAATGCTTCTCCTCTCTCCCACTGAGGTCTAGGGCCAAGGCAGCAAACAAGCATCCACCATTTAGATATCTGAAATATATGCTAGGCTCTGACGCCATCTAACTGAGTCAACTGTATTAAATAAAATACTGTGGGCACTGCTGACCATGGTAGAACTGGGCCTCATCTGCATAGCTAGGATTTGAAAGGACATAACCATTGGAGGACAAAAACTCATGCTGGACACTTCTGCTGCTCTACCAAGAACTCTAGACAATAGTATCTGCCAAGTATAAGGTCTACAAAGAGCCATTTCTCAGTGGGTCATCAATCACAAATCTTGGATGTCTTGTCTATTAGATGAGCCAAGAGAGATGACCAAAAATCAGGAAAAAGGAGAAAAGAAAATAAGTTTGCATCTTCAGTGGTGGAGTAGATACACCAACAACCCTTCAAACTTTTACCACATATAACAGCACTTGCTGCTCTGATCTGTTGGTGAGAGGCTTTATTTTTAGACCTTGAAATCTGAGAATCCAAGTCACATCTAGCCCTTATCACTCTACCCCAGTGATTTTCAACTGGGGGCAGTTTTGTCCCCTAAGAGAAATCTGACAAGATCTAGAGACATTTTTGGTTGTCACAACTTAGGATTACTACTGGCATGTAACATACAGAGACCAGGGATGTCACTATACATTCCACAATGCCCAGAACAGCTCCACATAACAAAGAGTTATCTAACCCCAGATATCAATCATGCCAAGACTGAAAATCCCACTCTGCCCTAACCTATCAGCAAATCTACTGACCAATTTAGCTCAATAACAATAACATTCAAACACTGCACTAAGATTCATTATAAGACTGTTAAAAAAGCAAGTTTAAAATTTTTCTTCTCATGGGTACCAATTAATTCCAGACACACTGTTAGACCTGGGGAGGCAAAAGGGTGAGATCTGGCTTTTAGACCAATTCTTTCTTAACTCTGTCCTGGTGTTCTCAGCCAGGAAAAACAAAACAAAACAAAACAAAACAAAACAAAACAAAACAAAACAAAATGTTCACATAAAAAGTTTAAACATTAACTGGCTGAGAAGCCTATTTCATCCAAAGCAGCTCCTTTGAATGAAGTAAGTTGCAGGGCTTGGGTTGGTTCTAGACTCAGAGGCTACCATACATAAGTCCTAGTAGGCCAATAACTGCATATTCAAGAAGGCCTGGTACACTGAAGCTAACTACAAAGAACCCAAGTGTTCTTCAGAGATCCTCAGAATATCTAGGGAATTATATACCAAAAATCAAAGGAAGCAGCACATAGCCAAACCTCAGTTTCTTGATCACTACCATACCCAACTATAGCAAAACAAATGAAAAGCACTTACAAAAAAAAAAAAAAGAAAGAAAGAAAGAAAGAAAAGCACTTACATCCAGCAATACCACAGGCAGATACTGAGGAAACCACATGAACTCCTTAAGGAAACTATCACCTACCTCTCCTGGGGGCCTAGGACGTGGTCTTTGGGTAGCACCAGATCTGGGGGAGGATGGGTTGTGGTATCTTCTTTCTTGTCCTTGGGTTCACACACTCTCCCCTTCTCTTCTTCACCTGTTACCTCCAAGGCTTTCTCTTGTTCTCCAAAGCCCACCTGGCCGTCTCTGGAGAAGCTGCCAGAGCTGTGGCATGAATGAATTGAATCCCTCTCCCGACGGTCATCATCTTGTTCATGACACTGGTCTAGTTCACTCAACTGAGAGCTTCCTTGACTCATATTACAGGATGAGCCATACCTACTACTGCTGGTGGGGCTGTGAGAATGAAAGAAAGACAGGTGAGTACTTACATGCAAACAGGGACCAGGACAAAAGTAATGGACAAATCCAGAAATAATGATTCTTTCAGTGGGAAGAATCACAAATAGGAGGTCTCTGGGAAGACAAGACCAAACTTTGTAATCTAGAAGAACTAGTTTCTAGTCAGCAGAAGCACAACAGGAAAAGCAATGCTGGGTTCTCTAATATTAACCTCAACCTGTGACAGACTTTGAAGCATACTTTTTCTTAATGTGATTTTTGTAAGTTGGATCGAGAATTATTAATATTTAAGTATTAAATATAAAAATACCCTCTTATTTATGCCTAAAATTCTTTACTCAGACTTCTAAAGAAACTTGTCCAGTGGCTGTGATTAAAGTTTTCTAATTTCCATAAAGCAAAATGGTGAACTCTACTCCCCTCTTATTTACTAAATTGATGTCCCCTTTTCTTCCTCTGTAATTATAAATGTGAATGTCTGTTCCTTAGGATGAGCAAAGGAGACTGGAGATGTTTCTTTAATTATCTCTCAGCTATCTACATGATGAGATAATGGAAGCCATTGGGAGATGAAGTCTATGACCAAAAAAATTTGTCTGGGGAATGGTCTCATCAACATGAATGTTACAATGAAATCCCTGGCAGCACAGGCAATGTCCCAAAGATGAACTTGCCCATCTGTAATGGAGTTGCTCTCTGGACACAACAAAGTTTTGGAAAAAGTGGACAAAATCCAACTCTAGGATCTGGGTCAGGACCATACTAATGCATTTCTATACTTAAAGAGAGGCCAGCCCAACCCTTTCTCAACCACCTGAATTCCCATACCCAGGGAGGAAATTTGTGCGCCTGTTATGAGAGACAGCACCAATAGCAGAGAAAGCACAGTGAATTATGATTAGAAACCATGATTAGGGCAGCCCGGGTGGCTCAGCAGTTCAGCGCCTGCCTTCAGCCCAGGGTGCAATCCTAGAGTCCCAGGATGGAGTCCCACATTGGGCTCCCTGCATGGAACCTGCTTCTCCCTCTGCCTGTGTCTCTGCCTCTTTCTCTGTGTGTGTGTCTCTCATGAATAAATAAATAAAAATCTTAAAAAAAAAAAAAAACATGATTAGAGCAGTATCCACAAGTTACTCCCTTGAGCCATATACTAAATTTAAGAGTCAGTCCTACTCAAGACAGAAGTTCTAGGTGATGATCTTTAAGATCTATCCCAGAATAGTTCACTGAATAGTTCTATCCCAAGTCAGGGGCCCTTCTTTCACTTCTGGTATCATGCTAGAAAGCCTCCATGCAAAAGGACAAAGAATTTCCTTGCCACAGAGTCAAGTCTTTAAAGGGCTTATGTTTACCCTTGGCCAAATGAAGATAAATCATTACTGTTTTCCAGTGATAATCTCCCTATGGATCCTCCCAATTACCTAGTATTTTCAGACTAATTTCTGATCCTTCATCCCAAAGCAGGCTGCTATGAATAGCTCCTAACACATGTGTGTACATGAATGCACACACACACACACACACACACACACACACGATCTCTAAAACCAGCCCCTTTGGACAGGTTTGGGTGAGAAGTCATGGCAGCATTCTTAAATTGTACAGTACGTGGTGCTTCTCCTTAGG